>NW_008360322.1:3764720-3819558 GCF_000622305.1 Nannospalax galili
CTTATATTTGTCCTCCATATGTAACATGTCTTTCACTGACAGATCCTACAAATATCCTCTTCATGAGTGTTTTTGGATAATCCCAGCCTGTTGTGTTCTCCAAGCATTTTCCTCATGTTCATTGACTTGAGTTTCTTTGGACTTTGTGAATCTGAGTTTATAGCTACCATCAAATTTGGATGAGAGAAAGAGTGTGAGAGCCGAAGGTCCTCAGGAAGAACTGTTTCAAATAGCGTCTTCTAGACATAACAGGACCACTGCACTCATGAACTCACAGCAGCCGGTGCCCACCAGAATAAGTCCTGCACAAGATCAAGTCAACCAACATTCCAGCAGGGACCAGGGAGGGGCTCATGAGGCCCCACTTCTAGCTGAGAGCTATTGGCAGATGATGGCTGCTAGTGGGGGAGAGTCAGTTTTCTGTAGAGGTGTGGCCCCTGTTAGGGAGCCATACTCCACTGGATGGCCCCTACCCACGCACATAAAGAACATATACGCTGACTGGACTCAGTGGGTTAGACAGAATGAAAGAAGAAAGATGATATGAAACTGGGAGGGGCACTTCTGGGACTCAGGGGAGTTGGGTGGGTACGATCAAAGTACATGGCTGTCATAGAGCCTTAAGCAAACTTTGCGTAAATGTTGCTGGCCACTACAATGCACAGAATCTGTGCTGTAGCCAGGCTTCCTGGACTTGTTTTCTCATACCACACCCTCAACTGGAGTATCTTTCCTCTCTACCACAGCTCACAAAATCCTCTATCTCTGGATATGTGTGTCTGTGTGTGTATGTGTGTGTGTGTGTGTGTGTGTGTGTGTGTGTGTCCCACATGTAGAGATCAGAGGACAACCTTCAGAACTTGGTTCTCTCCTGCCATTATATAGTGCCTGGGAAGCAAGCTCAAGTCATCAGGTTTGGCAGCAAGCACCTGCTAAGCCAGCTCACCAGCCCATGAGTGTGTTCTTAATGAAATTTTAATTGGTACAACCTATCTGGAAAGAACCACCAAGTTTTAAAATTGGATTTCATCCTAAGTAGTAAATGAAATGCACTAAATTTTGGCTAAGAGGATGTTTATATTATTACAATCAATAGTGGGAAAATGGGATATTTAAGAATAAAACACGCTGTCCACACTTTCCCTAAAGTATTATAGAGGGATATCTATTAATGGAAACATACACTCCCCACATAGTACAAAAAGACAATAATAGAATATGTGTACCGAAATCCCAATTTTGTTTTTAAAACCCAATGAACAGATTGACAACATCTAGATAATGAGATAAAGAAATAAGCAACAATAGTTATTTCTGCATCGTCAAATAATAGACTTCTATTTGTTTAAGAAACAAACCAACAACAATCATTTATTGTCATTATCGATAACTATACAAAACTAAGAGTGTTCCTTTATGTTCTCACAATGCAGTATGTTTGCACTAGAAGCATCACAAACGTATGAGTAATACATTGGCTTATGAATTGAAGATGACTACAACACTAGGTGATGGGAATTTTCAGCATTATAATCTGTGAGTAGCGCATGTTGTCGGCCATTGACTGAGATGTCCTCATGACTATATGTAAAGAGCAGCTTTCAAGTTGTCCCCACTGGATTCCTAAGCACTAGAGCATCACTTATATCACCTAGGAGCTTGTGTTACAGTTACCTATGCACATACCTGTTTCTTCCACAAAACCTTCCATTAATTGGTAGCAAAGAATATGCCCCAGAGGGCCTTGCACCCTCCAACATCTCACACAGCTGGATAGCTACTAAAGAATCAAAAAGCAATAATGAAGGGCATAGGGCTTCAGTTAAGAAAGACAGTGACCAATGGTCATACAAGTGTTATTAACCCATTCCTGATTTCAACCCCACCTCTTCAGTTTTCCACTACCTCCAAAAGAAAATTTCACATTTCACAAGTCAACTATAGGGAAATGACATGCCTGATGTTTTAGCTCCTCATTTCCAAAGGAAAAGATGGAATATTTAAGGAGTGCTTGATATTTTAAAACTTTGATAACCTAACCTAGTATATCAATAATATACTCTGTAGTTGATATCACAATAAACTCTCTGTCCCTTTCCTCTCTCCTTCCCTTCTTCCCTCCCTCTCTCCTTTCCTCTCTAGAGCACTGCATCTACTCTGAAAACACACTGACAGTGCTTCTGTGTGGCAGACAGTAGAGATAAAAGGGCTGAATCAGCCTAGTAGACTTCCCCTGGGAGAATAATTACTAACTGACAAGAAGCCTGCAGGAAAAACAACTAGGGTGGAAACTATTATTTGCAAGGGGATTTAATCTCAGGAGAAACAGAGTTAAGTATGACATTCGATAGTTCTATTCTTGAAGGGACCTAGGACTCATACCTGCCAAGCAGCATGCAAACTCAAATCAGAATCTGAGGATTAACATGGAATTTTCTTCATGAAGAACCTGAGGCCAAAAATTGATATTCTCACAAACTTGAAACTGTGGCTAATACATCCCTATTTCTTCTGGCACAGCTTCATTTTGTTCCATGCTGTATCTCAAAAATAACAAGCTGAACCCATACTTTCAACTTCGAGTGGGCTCAATGTACTTATAAAAAAAATTGTCTGCAGTGAAGAAAGTTGCTTTCCCCAGTTTGGAATTCTACTAGCATAACTAAGTACATTCTTAAGCCAAGGTTCTGAAATTTTAGTGAAAGTGATTAATGCCTCAAAATAAACCTTTTCAAAGTCTCAGGGGTTAAAGGACAAGAATTCAAAAGATGCTTGTCTGGCAGTTCTAATTCTTTTGAGGGGTTGTAGTCAGACATTGACTGAGCTGCAGTCCTTAGAAGGCTAGATGGGGCACAGAGATTCCACTTCTGATGTGGCCATTCATAGGACTGGCAAGTTGGTGCTGGTCACCCTCAGACAGCCTTAGTTCCTCTCCATGTGGACCATCTCACAGGGCTATTGAGTGTTCTGGTGGCAGGTTGGTTAGCTTCCTCCAGAAGAGACCTAGCAGAAGCTCTGATGCCTTTCATAATCTGCCCTTAGAAGTCACACATTGCCAGTACTGTTGTATTCTTTTGATCATAGACACCAACCCTGATCCCAAATGGGAAACTACTCAAGAAGATAATTAACTGGAAGTAAGATGCATGGTAGGGGAGTCTTGGAGGCTGTCTGCCAGGGTCTATGCTTCAGCCTCAATCCCGAGCCTACTGTTATAATGGGATGATACTCGAGGCTTCAGAGAGATGGGATGAGTGTAGTCTACATGAGGGAAGAATGTGAGCTTCTGACTTTAGAATGTCTGAGACAGTGTATTTTCCAAACATAGACATCCCTGGATACTTATCCCATTTACATGCTCTTCTACAATATGACTGACACTCCTTCACCAAAAAGTGGACTCTATGATTTTACATTTGAATTGGGGGTTAAGAGTATGAGTGGCTGCCACAACCAATAGAGTATGACAGATTTGATCCTCTATAGACTTCTGAAGCTAGACCATAATAAATATACAGTTTCTATTTCAAGATAAGTGTCTTGAGAGACTCCCACCATGTTGAGAGGAAGCCCAGGCCACACAGAGAAATGTTTTCACTGACAGGTTCTCGGCTGACAACCAGCGTCAACTGCCACACAGAAGGGAAGGAGCCCTCAGTCTCAGGCTTTGATTACACACAGACTTTGGCCCTGTCTGAACAAGTGACCTATAAAATATGGAAGAGAATGCATGATGATGGAGCTTAAGTAACTCAATTAATTGGATAATAACTACAATAGCTTTAAATGTACTCGCAACTAAAAGTCTCCAGAGACATGGAATGAGACTCCTGGAGCAGGAGAAACCTGGGAATCTGTGTTTGCCAGCTAGTCCAAATGATTCTTAACAATGGGAATATTTAGAAACCGTGGTTGGGGAGCCCCCTACTTCATAAACCTCAGTGGAATAATCTACTGGGTTTTTACTTTTGGTTTCCCATACATCTTACCTAGTGAAAATTATATCTGAACTAGAAATTGAGTCTATATATAGTTTGAAGTAAGATACTCATACATTTTTAACCCTTACATTTTGCATTAGTTTATCAAAAGGCAGTTCTTAAAAAGAATTATAGAAAAGATATCAAGATTTTAGAAACTTTCAAAGATCATAGAATTTTCCTTTTTAAATATTCAACTATATCAGCTATTCTGCTTTCAGGATGAGTAAATGATAAGGGCAAATACATAAAAATACATAAAAACTACCTCCATAAAGTATGCAAAAACAGAAGTATGGTGGTTGGATTCACAAAGGGTAAGTGGTTGGCTGGGGTGGAAGTATAAGATTGATTTTTCTCTAAATAACATGTTATTCTTTGAACTTTGTACTAAGATCAGATATTTTAGAAATGTTTAAAAATTGTATTTTATTGGCATATACGTTATTGTATCTATTCCTTATACATAGTAATAGGTTCATAAAAACAATTTCTTTCAGATTGTAAGAGCTAGGGGTGGTGTGCATGACCATAAAGAAACAGAGTTTTCCAGGCTTCATGGAATTCACTCATATGACTGTACAGCAGCAGTGACAACATGCACAAGATCCATGTAAACTCAGACAAAAACCCAGCATAGAACTGGGGAAATGGGCAGGAGGCCCCAACCTTAGCCAAGGGACTATTGGCAGCTGATCACTGCTGAATGAGGGAGAGTTAATCTTCTTTAAGGGAGTGACAAGACACAGGCTGAACAGGCTCTAGTGGATGAACTCACACTGAGGGACATGTGGGTACACAAAGCTGACTTGATAGGCCTTAGCATATATGATAGAATGCATGAAATCCAGTGAGTGGGCTATGGGGAGGGTACAGATGGGGGGCTAAATATGATTAAGAAGTATGAAAAGCATAAAAATTTTATTAAAATATTGAAAATTTTTTCTTTCAAATATACCATATACTTAGACCATATTCACCCCTTTCTGCTCCCTCTTTTTGGACCCCTTTCTTTTCCCTCCTGCTAGTTTTCCTTCTGCTTTCATGTGATAAACAACTATATAAATGTTTTACATGTCTACAAAGAATTCTAGGACTTATAACTAAGAGAAAATGTGACATTTGTCTTTCTGAGTCTAGCTTATTTTTCTTAATTAAATTATCTCCAATTTCATCCATTTTCCAACAAAAAGAAACCATATTTCATTTTTATGGATGAATAAAACACCCTTGTGTATATCTACCACAGTCTCTCTTATCTATTAATCCATTGATGAACACCTAGGCAATAAATATGAACAGCTGTTGCAATAGAGATAGATGTGCAAGCGTTTCTCTGGTGTGTGGACTTAAGAGCCCTTCAGGTACATAACCAAAAGTGATACAGGTGGGTCATATAGTAGTTCTATATTTTTAGGCACCTCCACACCAATTTCTATAGTGATTGGACCAATTTGCATCCCCACCAGCAATGTAAAAGTTATCTTTTTCCTCTCATCCTTGACAACATTTGTTGTTTGCTTCATGAGAACCATTCTGCCTAGGGTAAGATGAAATTTCGATGTGGTTTTAATTTTCATTTCCCCAATGACTAAGAATTTTGGGCATTTTTTCATGTGTTTATTTGTCATTTTTACTTTATATTTTGAGATCTGAATGCTCATTTCATCAGCCTAATTATTGAAGGGGCTGTTTGGGGGTCTAGGTTGTTTCAAGGGGTTTTCTTAGTTCTTTATATAATCTAGATATTAAGCTGTCAGGTGTATAGCTAGCAAAGATTTTTCTATGATTCTGTAGTCTGTTTACTTGATTCTCTTATGCTAGGCAAAACCCTTTTTCAATTTCTTGCAATCCCATTTGTCAATTCTTACTATCTTCTGAGCTTTTGGAGTCCTTTTCACGAAGTCTTGCTTATGCCTTTGATACTGGAATATCTTCCCTCAAACTATATCAGAATTTAAGATCTTACATTTAGGTCTTTGATTCATTTTGATTTGGTTTTCATACAGAGTGAGAGGTAGAGATCTAGTTTCATTCTTCAACATGTGAATATCCAGTCTTCCAAACACTTTGTTGAAGAGGCTCTTTTCTCTAATGTGTGTTTTTGATATTTTTGTCAAAAACTGGATGGCTGCAGCGTGTGGGCTATTTCTGGGTACCCTGTTCTATTCCACTGATGAACATGTTGATATTGTACCAACAGCCTGCTGTTTTTATTACCATGGTGCTGTAGAATAACTTGAAATCAGGAGTGGTAACACCCCCAGCATTGTGATTTTTGCTCAAAACTGCTCTATCTGGGGCCTTTTGTCCTTCCATGTGAATTTTAGGATATTTTTCCTATTTCTGTGTAGAAGGCAATTGGGATTTTGATGGGAATAGCATTGAATCCATAGATCTTTTTAGTAATAGGCATTTTCACAATATTAGTTCTGCGAGCCATTAGTATGGGAGGTCTTTCCATCTTCTCATGTCATCTTCAACTTCTTGCTGCAGGGTTTTGAACTTTCATTGCAGAGGTCTTTCACTTGCTTCACTTGATTTATTCCTAGGTATTTTTCAAGCTATTGTAAGTGGAATCGTTTTCCAACTTTCTCAGTATGTTTATTATTGGTATATAAAATAACTACTGATTTTTGTATGCTAATTTTGTATCCTACTATTTTTCTCAAAGTGTTTATCAGTTCTAAGAGTTTTCTAGGGGAGTTTTTGTTTTGCTTTTTTATGTACAAGATCATGCTTTTAAAAAAAAAAAGGATAATTTTACTTCTTTTTTTGTTGTTTGTATCTCTTTTATTGCCTTCTCATGTCTTACTGCTTTAGTCAAGACCGCCAGCGCTATATTGAATAAGAGTGGATAAAGTGGATATCCTTGTCTCATTCCTGATTTTAGTAGAAATTCTATGAGCTTTTCCCCATTGATTTTTAATGTCTGCTATATGTCTGTTGTATGTAGTCCTTATAGTGTTGAGATATATGTAACTTCACTTCCTAGTTTCTTCAGAGCTTCTATTATGAAGGGATATTTGACTTTATGTTAATGTTCTTTCCTGCATCTATTGAAATGATCATGTGAATTTTGTCCTTGAGAGGATTAATGTTATTGACTTGTGTATGTTGAACTAAACTCGTGTCCTTGGAATGAAGCCCAAGGTTACTATGAATGTTTTTTTATGTGCAAATTCAGTTGTCAAATATTTTATTGAGAATTAGGTTATTTAAACGCTAGTTTATTATTTTAAGGAATTTTTATTCGTATGCCAGCAGAGCTAGGAATTGCACCCAGAGCCTCAAGTGCTAAGTAAGCTCTCTACTACATGGCTACTTCCCAGGCCCAACAGAAGGCTTTCTACAGGAAAAAAAAATCCATAAGGGCACATAATCTAATATAGAAATATTAGTTTTCAGAGCAGTAATAGATATAAATAGTAGCAACCTCACTTTGAGTAGAAAACAAAGGCAGATCACAAATAGATTATAAATGTAGAAGAAAGGGAAGCTTTGATCACAAAGAGATTTAGAAAGGCTGACATTTGGAAGTTGTGCCTATAACCCAAGGAAGGTTATGCCCAATGATGTAAAGATACGATGTAAAGATATGACTACTGTCCATTGTAGTGGTATACACCTATAATCCCAGCACCAGGGAAACAGAGGCAGCAATATTATGAGTTTGAAGCTAGCCTGGGCTACATAAATAGGACCCAGCATTTTTTATGTAAAGAAGGAAGGAAGGGAGGGAGGGAAGAAGGGAGAAATGGAAGAAAAAAATAAAGGAAGAACATGAAAACAATGTTGAAAGAGGAACAGAAAGGGAGGGAGGAGACAGAGAGGGAGGAGAGAGAGAGAGAGAGAGAGAGAGAGAGATTACTACTATGGAATGCCAAGGTCCTTGTTCTTTGGAAAAAAAATTAAAATAAATTGGAAAGATTTGGAACTTTTATGGTTGAGTTTGATGCCACTATGTAACTGTCTCTAGAAAATTCAATAAGTAATAAATTGCTTCTGGACTGTCTCAGTGTTAGCAGAGTGTGGGTAATTGGAATGTCTGGGCGGAGGTTGCTAATGTGCTCTAAGATTTCTGGACAGGCCAATTCACCACAAAACATGTCACCAGAAACAGAGCCCTTTTCCATAGCAGTGACACATTATTAGCCTATCCCATTTGTTGACAGTGATAGCTGATTGTCTCCCTTAGTTCGGTTTCTATCTTGTGAAAGAAAATAATTATTAAGTGCTTGAGGAAACTGGATATGAAAAAGAAATTATTTATATCTCAATGTTTAAAATACCTTTCCCCACCTTAATACAGTGAGCAAAGGAAACATATAAGTAACTGGGACCATTCTGGGCTTCTGCTTCCTTCCAGTTCTTACTCACACAGAACACAAAGCTGGCTGAAGGTGTGGTTCTCTGCTGTCAGTATCTGCCACCATCTCAACCCAGTCAGGGTGACTCCATATCACTTCTGCCAACTCACAAAGGCTTGTTCCCACTCACTAAGGACTTCAGGTGAGCAGTAGACATTGCTGAAAGTTGAGTGGAAAGAAGGGGTAGTTCAGCACAGAAGAAATCACCTGGAGATGACCAGTAGCTGACCGGTAGGCAGCAGTTCCCAGCATTCCCTGGGCTGGTTTACCAAAGCAGCTGTTAGGCTCCTACAAAGCGATCCTCTTCCCTATGTTCCCCAATCTGTAGTCCATCTTACCTTTCCTCTCATCTACCACCAAAAGATGTATGTCCATTGCAGAAACTAGACCCATCTTTTGTTGTATCATTAGAATTCAAATGCTTAGGGCCTCATTTTCCAATCCTAAAACTCTTAGCAAAAAAGTTAGTACATAAATGCAATTCTTTTCATAAATGCAAAATAAAACAAAATACTCTGGTGCCCTTTTAACATATGGTCTTTTTAAAATTCCTCAACGAGTAGGCATTGTCATGGGTCACTGCTGTACTTAAAAGCTCCATAGTCAGCAGGCGTTCTCTTGTAGTTGAGGACCCTTGCATTTCACAGGTGACCCCCCAACCCACCCACCACATTGCCACAATACCAGCCTTGCAACTGGGTTTGGCAGTTTGGAATTAACACTATGTCCTTCATCTCAAAACAGTCTCTGGAAGCACTGCCCAGACAGCAGGAATTTGGGTGATTTCTTACAAGGTCAAGCCCTTAGCTCCTGGGCTATTCCTAAACACTGCAATACTTCACTCCTTGAGATCACCAACCTGAGACTAGTGTTATCACAAGGGTGGGGACCTTAATCCCAGGATTTAGAGCCTCACAATTGCACATTAGCCCCATTTCCCTAGAGATGCAGCCGTGTCCTTCCTTCCTTCTGAAGATTTCAGTGTTGATTTCTTTCAGGCCTGGGAAGATTACCCTCCTGACTTTTGAGATACCAGGTCACTGATGGATAATCCATTATACTACAGGGCTAAGAAGTCCCAAAGTACTCATCAGATACAGCACAGTCCCCTCACTCACCAGAAATCACAGTAGTTGCACTGATTTAATGAGTTTTTTTCAATGAGTCCTGCTGTGATGTTTAGCCCCTCATATGCATTATCTCGTTCAATGGTCTACAAAATCCAAAGATATGAATATTTTTTATTATATCTACTCTACAAATGGAGAAACTGAGAATCAAGTCACAAAGTACTACATGCCCAAGATCATAGAATTATTAAGTATCCAAGTGAAGTCTAAACATTCCTAGACACTAGGCCTACTACCACTGAAATAACATCTTTAACAAGCCCACTGACCCTGGTCCTACTTGAACTCCTTGTACATAAATATGGGGTATATCTACAGAGCACTCTCACATGCTCTGTCTGGCATAGAGGCCCAGTCCAGCAAAGCTTGTTGGGAATGCTAAGTAAAATTAAAAGCTCCCCCTTAGCCCCAACTCACAGAGAATGCTTTATCTGAAGCCCTAGGAGATGCTCTGAAGTTCCAATTCTCTAAAAAATTCAAGGTCAATCTTTGAAGTCACTGTTTATTGACAATCATCCTCCCCACTTTTCTCATTCCAGATAGTCATGCTTGACATCTAACTAGGACACAGAATTAAGGGCTCAAAGTTTTCTCTGGTGTTACTTGAAGATTCCATGGGAATCCCTAAGTTCACCAAGATAATTTCTAAATCTCCAGTTAGTGTGACCAAGGCAATTGAAGCATCTGACATAATACTGTAAAATACTGGTGAGCTCCCCAAGCCCCACCCGCGGTGCTAGCTTCATCTCCCTAGGAACTCTCATACATCCAAGATCCTGCAGCTACCACAGTACTACCATTGGAATGTGAAGCTAGCTGTTCTTTCCTAAATGCCCTTCCCATCCTTGCAACCTGACTCTAGAGGGGTGTTTCCTGGTCCCAGCTTCATCCTCAGACTTCTAGTCTTCATCTTTAATGAAAATCATAACTTCTAGCTTGGCCTGAACCATAAGGATATTCCTCCTGTTTTAATTCATTATCTGGGAGGCATTGACAAGGCACGTTGGTATACAACACAATCCAAGCCACATGGGTGGCAGTCCCAGGAGGGTCACTGACTAAGCAAAACATCAATATTTGTTGTGCTCACATCTCCTTACCTCAAGGATGAGTGAACTCCCGTGACTCTTGCCAGCTCTGTCCTATTTTGCACTGAAAGTTCCCTGACATTTAAAGTTACTGTTGGTAAAACTTCTTTCCTGTGGGAGATGTGATCAACAGCCGCCTCCTCCTCCCAAGGTCCCAATATCAAACCAAGGTTCACCCTGGGGAACCAATGAGTTTATTGGGCTTACTTACAGAGCAGTGGGTGAGAGGTTACTTACAGGAGTGCAGGTCCTCCCCATTAAGGTCATACCAAAAAGTCTCCACTGAGTATGGATGACGGATTCTCCACATCCACATAAATAGAGAGCCCATCCTTCAGTCTTCCCCAGCCTTTATTCCCTTCCTGGAGGCCAGTGAGACCACAATGTAATTAGGGCTGAAATGCCCACCAGTGGTTGGGAAGTGTTGAATACTCAGGTGTGAGAGGATGACTCTCCCCACCCCTCCTTCTGTGCAGGGGCATCAACAATCAACAAGCCCAGCTGTGAAGATCTTTGACAAGGGGGCGTGGCTGAGCTCAGGAAGATGACATCTGTGTGGCACAGAGAGCAATCCAGTACAACAGTTACTAACAGATTTTTTTCTTTATGTATATGCCTTCAAGTAAGTGTGCCCATATTGTGCATTACCAGAAGAAGCCAGAAGAGGGCATCAGACCCCCCTGGAACTGGAGTAACAGATGGCTGTCAACAACCATGTGGGTGCTGGGAACCAAACCTGGTTCCTCTGCAAGATTAGCCAGTGCTGTTAACCACTGTTCAGCCCCCAATTTTTTTGTTTTTGTTTTTGTTTTTTTTCCTAACTATGCCTCTTCTGACTTCCCCACCATGGAAGGGAACCTCCAGTTTGTCTTAACCATGGAATTATCTTTGATTTTTTGTTTGTTTGTTTTATCTACAAAAGTAGCCCAACAAGGCCAAGTTCCTCTAAATAGTAGTGCTTAAATTTATCATTCTAAGTATAAATGTGGGCTTCTCATGCTAATTTAACCCTCTTGCTCTTTTTTGTCTTCTGAATCCTCCATAAGTAATCATAAAGTAGCATTTAAATTTTCATATGTTCTTTGATGTCTTTTCTCATGAGAGGCCCTAGATGCCTCCTGCACTGATTTTATAACTCAGGAAAGTGCTTCCAACCAGTCTCCTCAGTATATGCATCTGAGGTTACCTATGAACTCATGTCATTTTAAGTTTGTAATGAAGATATAAGGATAATAAGTTACCCTTGGAATAATGGCTGCTGTTTCTTTCAGGACACCTAAATTTAGTAAAGGTCATAAAAAGTTCCTTGATGCTTATTAATCTCTAATAGCTTATGTTATTCCCATAAGTAGAAACAAAAAAATTAGCAATTGCAATTTGACAGTGACATAAACACCTGTCTGGCTAATGAATTCCTTGCCAAGTACATGTTCCAAAAGAGGGAGCAATGTCACCTTTAACGTGAGTGGCTTTTCTCAGAAGGCTGTAGTTCTTCCATGGCCAAGTAAGATCTGAGAATAACGTAAATGAAAAATTGCTGTGACTGTGTACTGAGAACATCAAAATCGGAAGTTACATGTCATTTTGTTTACCATACTATATTTCTTGTCTTTCTCATGAATAAGCACAGTACAAATAGCCATAACTTCACAAGAACCTTTGGTTCTATCAATCCATGCAGTTCCTTCAAATCAAACTAAAATACGTTCATAATGGTAGAAACAATATTACAATAAATAAATAATAAAATAAACAACACAAAACACATCTTCAAACTAAAATCACCAAGCTCTCAAAGCTGGTGCACATAAACACTAAGAAAACAGACTTGCCAAAAGCCAGTGTCTGCCAAATATCTTATAAGTTGAGACTCTTAAATGGTATATCACACAATGATTTGCAAGAAACGTTTTGAAATACAATAACCAATGAAAGCATCGAGCCCCATTAATTAGAGTTTCGGCACTAAGCTACAATATTGTTGTTGTTGTTTTTTCAGATTAATTGAGATATGACAGATACTAGAGTTAAAGTATACCATATGATATTTTGATATACATTTTAAAGTAATTTCAACTATCAAGAGAATTAATATACCCATTACCTCACATAATTACTATGAATGGGGCAGTGGTAAGAATATTTGAGATATACTCTATTAGCAAAGCTTATAAGCATTATGAACTATAGTCATCAGGCTGCATATATGCAAAAATATATAATAGAATATGTATAGCCTAAGCAGTAGGTATATAAAGTAATAGAATATTACATATAATATAATACCACTCCATGGACACTTCATCTGATTCCATACCTAAACTATTATAAATAATGCTGCAATGAACAAGAGAATGCAGATCTCCTTGAGACCCTCTCATACTCTTTAGAAAGACATTAAGAAGTAGAACTGTTGGATCCTACAGTGGTCCCAGTTTTGGTCTTTTGAAGAACCTCCATATTGTTTTCCATAATGGCTATACTAATTCACATTCTCCCTGACAATGTACAATGATTTGTGGCTAGTCTTCATCTTTTTAATTGTAGATATTCTAACAGGTCTGAATGTGAAATGTTTCCTCTAAGCTTATGTGTTTGAACACCTGGACTAAGCTGATGGTGCTGTGTATCAGTCAGGGCTCTCTAAAGAAACAGAACCTAAATAATGAATATACATATATATATATGAATACATATAGAAATTTATTAGATTGGCTTACAGGATAGAGTCTGAGTAGTCCAACAATGGCTGTAGCACACTGGAGAGGCTGAGAATCCAGTAGTTGCTCAGTTCATGAGGTTACCTGTCTCAGAAGTCCCAGTCTGGAGCTAAAGGGTTGAAGCATTCCTGGAGACCTGCTAGTCTTCAGTCTATGCTGGAATCTGAAGAAGCTGGTTCTACTATCAGCAGAGGAATGCCACAGCAACAAGATGAAACAACCAATGGGAGAGAAAACAGCAGGTAAGAAGCAGAAGCTCCCTTCTGCTGTAGCCTTTTATGTGGACTGCCATCAGAAGGCAATGCCCACACTTAAGGTGGGTCTGCAAGGTTCAAATAATCCAATCAAAAAAGTCTCTCTCATTTCAGTTAATTCCATATTCAGTCAAGTTAGCAACAAAGATTAGCCATCGCATACTGTTTAAGGAGGTTGTAGAAACCTGAAGTGTTCTTTTGAGAACTCTATTTTGAGCTAGATGACATGGACCATTAAGAGTGGGCCATCAAGCATATACGTGCACTCATGTACAGATATTTTATGTGTATTTTTCAGTAGGCTTTGAATTGATATATTTCCCTCTGATTTTTCACACCACATAAGTGTTATTTATCTCTCATCTCTCTCCCTCTCTCTAGTTCTCCCTCTTCCCTTCCCAGTTAAAGTACTCCCACTTTTCCTATTTTGCCCTTGATAATACCTGTATCCTATTATTCCCCTCTCTTGACCTTCCCTCCTCCTGTCCCAGTTAAATGCCTCCTTTTTCCCTTTTCCCCCTTGGCAACATCTGTCTTCTACTATCTCCTTCTCTCAGTCTCTTTCTTTTCCTTTACTTCCATGACTCCTTTCCATTTTCCTGGCTCCTGCTGTTACATCAGGATATATACTCACATGTAAGGATTTGGTGCTAAGATCCACAAGTGAAGGAGAACATATGTCACTTGATCTTCTGAATCTGCATTACTTCACTTAGTATAAACAGTTTCTAGTTCCACCCATTTACCTGAAAATTTCATGATTTCATCTATCTTTACTATTGTACTCTATTGTGTAAGTGTACCACATTTTCATTATCCATTCATCATCAGGGGACATTTAGCTTGTTTCCATTTCTTAGCTATTGTGAAAAGAGTAGAAACAAACATGGATATACAGGTATCTCTA
Organism: Nannospalax galili; assembly: GCF_000622305.1. Taxonomy (NCBI): domain Eukaryota; kingdom Metazoa; phylum Chordata; class Mammalia; order Rodentia; family Spalacidae; genus Nannospalax; species Nannospalax galili. Next base: position 3,779,170 of record NW_008360322.1, read on the forward strand.
CAGTAGGATGAGTTCTTTGAGTATATGTCAAGGAGTTGTACAACTGGATTATATGGTAAGTTCATTTTTATTTTTAGGTTTTTTGGGGGGGGTTCTTTTCAGACAGGGTCTCCCTGTAGCCCCAGCTGTCCTGGAACTCACTATGTAGACCAGGCTGGCCTTGAACTCACAGAGATCCACCTGCCTCTGCTGGGATTAAAGGCATGTGCCACCATGCCCAGCCCATTTTTAGTTTTTTAATAGTTCTCCACACTGCTTTCAATAGTGGTTGCATGAGTTTGTACTCCCACAGCACTGAATGAGCGTTCCCCTTGCCAGAATTTGGTATCATTTGATCTCTTGATCTTAGCCAGTCTGACTCTGTTCCCCTTTCCCCACATCCTTGCCAGAATTTGGTATCATTTGATCTCTTGATCTTAGCCAGTCTGACTCAGGTAAGATAAAAATCTTAAAGTGGTTTTGATTTTCATTTCCCTAATTACTATGGATGTTGAACACTTTTTAAGGAGTTTCCTAGCCATTCCTATTTCTTCTTTTGAGAACTCTATGCTCAGATCCATAGCCCGTCTTTTAATTCAGTCATTTGTTTTCTTGATTCTTTGCTTTTTGAGTTCTTTATATATTCTGGATATTAATCCTCCATCAGATGTGTAGCTGGTGAATATTTTCTCTCACTCTGTGGGTTTCCTCTTCACTTCCTTGGTTGTTTCTTTTGATGTAAAGAAGCTTTTTAGTTTAACGACATCCTACTTGTTAATTGTCAACCTTAATTTCTGAGCAACTGCTATCTAATTTAGAAAGTCCTTTCCTGCACCTATATCTTGAAGGGCACTGCCTGTGTTTTCTTCTAACAGTTTCAGAGGCTATATAACAAGGAACATAGTGCCAGACAGTAGAAACCTTCCTTCAGTTTTTGATCAGGGTAGTCCATGGGACCCCCAAAATGGCACAGGCTGCCCTTGATTACCTCTCAGAACTTGAAGGTATGACCCTATTGCTGAAGACAGGACATACCCAGACACAGAATTTGGAGCAATGGAGTTAAAACTGACATGGAAGCCTCCTCTTTAAAGACTAACTTTCATGGTTCTAGAGGAGATAATGCAAGCTGCTAAGGAAGAAAATCAATGGTCCAGCCCCAGTTTTACAGCCTAATAACCACAACAATGACCAACACAACAAATTATATCAGTGTAGTAGTGACACTTTTATCTTGGGAGTAATCAACAGCTATCTAATTGGACTTAAAGTCCACTCAGTAGGAGGAAACTCATGTGTGGTACTCTAAACATAGTCAAATAGACATGACTGAAGAGGTCATAGATCTTAGAGAAAACCCTATATCTGTCACATCCCAAGATAAATGTAATTTCTTACTGTATGCTAAATATGGATCCTTATATACAGACAAATATACCAATCACCACTCATCAAAGAATCTTCTTTTCCAACAGATGGAGACTACTATGGAGTTCCACAGTTGGTCACACACAGAGAATATGTGTCTGAGAGATGCCCAACCCTAAGTGACACATCTAAAATGGAACCTCTACACCTAAGGCTCACAGAACACGGTGGAACAAAGGGTAGAGAGAAGAGAGACTGCTAATGCATTTCTCAACTCTCACCAGCAAAGCTTTCTCATGCAACAAAGAGCAACAAACACAAAGGTCACAGCTGGTCAAACTGTAGAGAATAAGAGTCTGCAGAGTGCATGTTCCTAGATATAACTCTTATATTAAACCTTACCTACCAGGGCTCAGGGACCATTGCAGAAGAAGAGGAAGAAAGATTGTAGGAGCCAGGAATGGTGCATGACCATAAGGAAACAGAGTCTTACAGGCTCCTGGGAACTTGCTCATATGAACTTATAACAATGGTGACAGCATGCACAAGACCCATGCTGACTTGATGAGACAAAAGACAGCATAGGACTGGGGAAATGAGCAGGAGGCCTCAACCTTAACCAAGGAACTATTGGCAGCTGATCACAGCTGGATGAGGGAAAGTTGATCTTTTATAAAGGGTGATGCTAGACAGGCTGAACAGGCTTCAGTGAATAAACTCACATTGAAGGACATCTGGGTACACAAACTTGACTTTATAGGCCTTAACATGTATAACAGAATGCATGAAATCCTGTGGGCAGGCTATGGGCAATACAGATGGGGAGGGGCCTAAATATGATTAAAATGTAATGTGCAAAAAAATCAATAAAAATACACATTGAAAAAAAAAGAGTGGGTCACGAAGGCTATAGACTGACTCTACTTCCAGCCCAAGCTCTCTATTTTCTAGTCTACCAAGATGTGAGGCATCCCAGCCACAGGCTCCACCACCATGAACTTTACCATGTTTTCCCCACCATGACGTACCTTTTCCATCCATGAGTCAAAAGAAATCATTCCTCCATTAAGTTGTTCCTTCAGGTATACTGTCATATGAACCATAAAAGTAATTTATCCAACATGACAGCACATTACAGTTTTCATTTTCATTGTTTTGTGATTAGTGATATTGAACATTTTTTCATATAGATTTTTGTATATTTTCTTTTAAGAAATGTCTATTCAAATACTTTGTGCATTTACAAGTCAGGTTATCTGCTTTTCTTGCTGTTGAACTGTCTGAGTTGTTGGTGCATTTTGGATATTAATCCCTCATTGGATACATGATTTATAAACATTGTCTCCCATTCCACAGGTTTCCTCTGTACAATTTATGGTGTTCTGTGGTTCATAAGGTCCTAACTTTATGCAAAAATCTAAGCAGGCTGTGTACTAAAAAGTTCAAGGACTAGTAGGATAGCATAAAAAGGAATTCCAGTGCCGCCACACTTGCCAGATACCAAAGACTGAGTTATAAATGACACTTAACAGTCTCTGTGTTTGTCCTAACCTCAGTGCAGAGAGAACAGAAAACTAGGGCAGGAAATTCTAACATGGCACCCTCTTCTCTTCTCCATTTCCTCTTGCTATCTTCTGTGTTTATTAGCTTTCCATTGCTGTAACACAAGATATTTGATATAACCAATTTAAAGGAGGAAAAGTTTATTTTGGTTCATGGTTTCAGAGATCTCAGTTCACAACGACCCAAATGTAGAGCCATAGTGAGGCAGACAGTTGTGTTGGCAGGATGTAGAGAAGCAAAGGTTCTTACCTCGTGGAGGCCAGGAAGCAGAGAAAGAGATGTGAAGGTGCAGCAGACAAGATTTTCCTTTCAAAGGCATGGCCTCAGCGACTTATTTCTCCCAACTAGGTCCTACCTCCTCATTTCAGCCACTTCCCAAAAGAGTGCTGCCTGCTGGGGACAAAGCCTTCAACACTTGAGCCTGTGGGGGACACTCTACCCCTCAGCTACCCAATCAGAGCTTTTCTTCTTGACAAACAACTACATTCTGGATGTTATTTACCATTCACAAACATCCTCCATAATAGATATACCTTTGAAGGGAAGGATACAGATGACCTGTACCAGTGAAGAATATGTGTGTGTGTGTGTGTGTGTGTGTGTGTGTGTGTGTGTGTGTTTTCTAACCTGTATCCAGGGCTGTGACATGTGGGAATAGTTGTGGGTGTGTGTGTGTGTGTGTGTGTGTGTGTGTGTGTGTGTGTGTGTGTTCCTTCTGTGAGTGAAGTATCTAAACTGGGGCCACTCAGATATTAAGTTTTGCATTCAGAGAAATGCTTCAGAAATGGGAAGTGGCTGACCCACCTTAGATTGCTGCATTTGAAGAGCTACTGTTTGCACTAACATCTTTCAATGTAAATAGACCGGCCACTGGAGTTTTGTGGCATATTTATACAGACATAATTGATGATAGTCTCTGAAGGAGGTTTCAGATTCTTTTCACTTTGTGAAAATATTACAACCTAACTCTAAATGTTGCTCTGCTCAGTAAGCAGCATGTCAGCTTCAGACTCCCTACGAATGTGTTATTAAAAGAGAAAGAACAGAACAGAAGCACTGCACGATTTCACTAATCACTCAGCTAATTATAAAGAGAAGGATATCACTAAACATTGTGCCTTAAATATAATAGAATAATGTAACAATCCAAAGGAAACCTGCTCTCTCAGCAGGATAATGACATACTACTTTTGGTCCAGGAAACTAATCTCAGAGCTTATTATAATCATCATGAATTCAATAGTATTTATAAGTCATATTAAGATTGGCTAAAAGTCTTACAGCATATGTATATGCATTCAAATATCTATATGAGTCTCACTCAAAGAGTGCTAGCCAAAGAATCAAGAGACTTATGAAAATACTTATTGAATTCAGTTGATCCAGACATATTTGTTATTTACTTTCAAGTGTAAGATGCTAAGAACACCAAAACATTTTTTTTTAAAGATTGACTTCTTCCCTTCAGAGATTTAAGCGTAAAGTCTAGCTCTGGATTCCCTATTACCCTTCCCCTAAGAAACATCCTGTTATATATATAACCTACATGCTGCACCCAACTTGGTTCCTGGTCAATTTCTTCCCCAGTTATAACAGTCTTCATATACTATGCACACTGATTCTGCCTCCCCAAAGCAGCAGCACTTGCCAAAACTACATCCTACCCAATGGAGAAAATTTGGCTCCCATTCAAAGCCACTAGTTCTGTTGTATGTCATTGTAATGACTGTTAAGGGTAGCCTCCTGCTAGCAAACTCAAGAAAATGACCATGAGTGGAATAAGTAGAAAAAGTAAATTGTTCTTGGAACAGATACGTATCTTCTTTTTATCTAACCAGAGTTCAAAGTAGAAAAAGAAACTCTCTGCTTTGTAGTTCTATCCCTGAATATCACCAAATAATATTTATGAGGCCATATTATTCCCCAAGGTTTGGTCCCTGTCTTCTAAGTCCTTGTTATTAGCATATCTTGAAATCACCATCCTTCAGATTCAGACATCCCCATTCCTGGTGTCATCACTAAATTGTCAGGGCCAGCTGGAAGAGATATGAATTGCAACTAGTAGCCCACCAATACGGCCAGGCTTTCCTTCAGTCTATCAGTGCACCACCACCTTCTCCTCCAGCCCATGCCTAATAAGCCAAAGCCCAATCTCCTACATGGCTCTAAACTAAGGGCTGCTACATTCCCAGATCACAGCAGGCCACAGACACCCCTTGTCTCCTGTCCACAGGCTGTCTAGTACTTGAGCTCAAATCAGAAAACAGCCTGTGTATCCAAATGTGTGTGCTTTGCCTCTACCTTGTCTTCTAGAACCTTCTTTTAGAATGAGACTCTACCCTCCAAGCTGATGACAGGGTGATCTTTCTGTCAGAGAACAGCAGCGATAGTCAGCCTGGTCCCTGTTTTTCAACCATCTCCTGACATCCTTGCTGCTAAATCTGTTCCCCATTGAATGTCTTGTTTTAACAACTTCCAGGTTTTGTAACTGAACCTACCCCTGTTCACCCTCCCAGGTTGAGTTGTTAAAGGCCCCACATGCCTTGCCCCAAAGCTAGGGCATGGGGGTTAAGACTACTAACTGAAGACTCAGAGAGCAGCTGAATAAGCGCATATTTTTAAATGGTAATGGGGGATGTTTGAAAAAAAAGTACATGGGAACAGTTGGCAGGATATTCCTTTCCATGAGGGAAAAACTGTTTTCATCCTGATGTCTGATTTTACTTTCTAATCCACTCCACTTTTCTGCACTGTCTGTTCTAGGGCCTAATGATTTCTTTTCAAGTTTCCCTAAAGCAAATAGCATTGTGAACCATTTAATTTAGAGCTGTAAACAGAAACCCCTGAGAACCCACCTTGGAGAGCATAGGGTAAGAAGCCCTGGTAACTTCTGATCTAAAAAGTGATGTGCTCTCATCCTGAGTCAGACCACAGTACCATGGCTGGCTGACCTAACCTCTTGCTATGGATTCTCTCTGCATCTTTCTTACATTCTGCCTGGATTTTCCTCTTCTCTCTTTAGACCCATGGAGCAGATTGGTAGGTGATCTATTGTATCTTCAATAGAATAGGCATTAAATACCTGTTTCATAGCCCTTCTTCAGTAATTGTTGAATTTGTTTAATTTATGCATCTTGGACATGCTTATAAAGAAAACACTTCTCCTTTCCTGCTTGTTCCAAAGACCAGCCTTTTCTTTCACCCTGTCTTGTCTCTAACAGCCCACAGTTACATAGATTACTTAAACAGAAAGATTCAATACACAATCAGTAAAGATAATTTTTCACAAACAATGAGAAAATAGCTTTATCCATGTTCAAAAAATGATACCAACTCTACTTTTGCATGAGACTTTGTCACCATAAAAATGCATTGGCAGATATTATTAGGTCATCTTGCTTATACAATACCTCCACGGCTTAATTAAGTCAATATGGTGCCATCTTCTCAACAGATGAGGGAACTGACCCAAGGGAGCCAAACTGTTTGTTCATGTTCACACAGCTGATGAGTGACAGAACCAAGTCTGGAAATCAGGTCTCCACTCAAGGAAGTACAAACAACATCTCAGAAGCAAAACATTCAACAGACACATGAGGATCAAAGGCAGTGATCACACTGACATTTGAGTGAGAGTACTGGCAGGGCTGCCAGGTGGTATGGAGTGAAGCCTGGGCCACTTTTCTATCTGTGTGTTAATGAATTGGCTGATTAATGTGTACATGAATTGAGTCCTGCATGAAAGTGGCCCAACCACACAAGTTGGGTGTCCCCTCGCCCCCACCATGCCACACTATTTATTTCTTAATAGCCTTAATCATGAAGATTTCTTTATGTTGTTTCCATGAGAAATGTGTTGATAATGCCGTCTTTTAAAGTGTGGTCAGTTTGTGCCTTATCCCATTAGCAGAAAAATACATAGTTATTTTACTTTAACCATTTACTTTATGACTCAAGAAGGGCAGGCATGTGAGAAACCACAGGACTTGTACACACACTTGGAGTTCAGGCAAGATCATCAATCACAGAGCTGCCTGGCATGGGATGCTCCTTTGCTGGGACATGTGACTTGGGCACAGCTGGACCCTTTGAAACTGGCCAGGCATTGCTGGTCCTGGGCCCAGAGATGCCCGTAGGCCTGCAGGCGCCTAGCCAGCCCTTGCAACTGTTTCATTTACCGTGTGGGACAATTCTCCACAGGGCTCAGGAAAGCACATGCTGCTGCCACACTCAGGTCCACTTCCCCTTCCAAGCCCTAATGAGGTGAGATAATGGATGCAGGAAAGTGTGCAAATGAAAATCAATACAAAGCATATGTTCCAGGTCCCTCTGCCACCTCTGAGCCAGGATGGAGCAAACATGCTTTTCTACACCATAGCTCCTGTCGCCCCTCCAAAGAAGAAACAAACAAAACAAAACACAAAACACCTGTGAAGTTGTAGCTCCTTGGTGTCTTTGCTACCCTGCCCCAAGGGACAAGTTGCCAATTTTGATGTATTCCCAGGAATGGTTGTTTATCCCATTTGTCTTTATATCACAACACTAAAACATCAAATGAGAAAGAGAAAGGGGAACTTGGCACAAGTTGCCCCATTTTGCTTCTCCAAATGTGTCAGCACCCTTCTGAGTGGGGAGAAGCAGGCACTGGACTAAATAGCATGGGTGGCCAGAAGCCTCTGGACCACCCCAGCCACTCCTGTCTCTTACATTTTGGCTCAAGCAACCCCCCGGCTAGAGGCCAGGCCAAACTGGGCCTCCTGCCAGAGCCATTGCGTCAGTGGGCTCAGCAGTCTGTGCTACAGGCCGGGGAGGTCTCTGCTTTCCGGAGTCCCAGGGATGGAGAGCTGACAGGGCACTCTGTTTACTAGCCAAATAACTGCAGAAGGGCTTTTGACACTCTGAACAAGAAAGGGAAAGGAATCTGATTAGTCTGGATGGCTTGCTCTGTGTCCGTCCTCACTGTCAGCCCCACTTACACACAAGAAAAGGGTACTCCAGGTGGTCAAGTAAACAATGGACGTGACATAAATCAGAGCTGTCAGTCTCAAAAATCTGTGATCTTTCCACTACACAATAAAGTATGCCATTTATCTTGCATGTCCTGGTTATGACCATGCCTTCTAACTGCTGAGCACTCTATAACCCAGTCCCTAAGATTAGCAAGGAACAGGGGTGATTCTGTTCCTTCCAAATCTCCATTCTGTCTCTTCACAGGTCTCAAGTCTTTGGAGAAGTGATATCCACTTCTCCTACCCCATCGGTCATTAGAAAACAATAGAAATGATGACATCAAGCCTGGCCTCACAACCTAAAAACCTTGGCTCCATTTTTGTCCTCTATGAAATGGGATAATAGTATCTTTCCAAACTAGCTTTCAGGAGTTGGACCTGGAGCCAGATTTGTTTCAGTCCCCAGTCCAGTACCTGCTAGTTGCACAGTCTGGGGCATGTCCCCTAAGTATTCCAGGCTCTGGTTTACTCAACTGTAAAAGGGAATTAACTGTTGTGCTGATTGTATGAGGTTTGCTGATGATTATATGCATTAGCATGCTAAAGTATTTAGAACAGAATTGGCTCAAAGAACCGCTATATGAATTTTAAGTAAGTGAAGGATGGTGACAAAGTGCTTAGTGACACCTAGGAAGCACATGGAAGACACATTTATAGGTAACCTGTAGAGATCTAGAATGCCGTATCTCTAAATCCCAACAGCAGTTATTGTTCTGTTAATTGGGCATCTGCCTTTAGGAGGATGAATCATCAGGCATTTCCCCAGTGTATGGTATGCACCCAGATAGAATCCTGATTGAGGAGCTAGATTTCATGGACTGGTACTGAAGTAGCAGGTTTGCCTCCCTATAAGCTGCAGATGAGTCAGCAGCCCTGCCCTGGAGTAGCATTTCTCTGGGCTGAGGGATGGAGACAATTCCAGCAAGAGCAGCATGCAAGCACTCTTTGATCCTACTGAGATGTCCGCTTTGTGCCCACTACCTCTGTACACAGTTCATAGGCTCTGCTTGAAGCCCAGCAGTTTCCCCAACAGGGAGAAGCTAATTGACCCTCTTGACAACTTTAATGACTTGGAAAATTCTTTTTCTGTAATGCCTAGACACAAGCATGTTTATTTTGCTTAAAGTTCATGAACCTGTAATTTTAGTTTCTCCATAAGAAGTGATTGAGGACAGAGGCCATGATTCACTCTGAGCATTCCAATGTTAAAGGTCAGCCAGAATATCTGTAAATAGTTTTGAACAGACCTTGCCTTAACATTTGTGGATCCCTACTGTTAAATAAATATGTTCTGTCTTCTCACCCTGACAACAATGAGGCAATAAATTGTAGAATATCAGAATCTTATTTGGAATCCAGACTCTTCAGAGATTTGTGCAGAAATAAGGTAGTGTGAGGTTAGCACTTAACTCTCTCTCCCATGAGAGGGATCTCATATACTTGAGTATAGACCCCACCACCACCACCACCAGAGCACATGCCCTTCAAATAGACAACCCTCAGCGGCTCTCAGACTCAGTAGTCAAACAATGATGGTGCCCTGTTCACTCTTAGAAGGACAGCTCTAGAATGTATCAGAATGGGGCTTATTAATGTAGAGAAATCCAGAAACTTTACCTACAGTGCAGTCTAGAAGTGGCAGACTGAACTGGAGTGAGGGAGAGTTCACTCAGCTCCATAGACCCTCTGCTTTGAGGGAAGGATGTGGCTACTGTGGTTAGATTGGAGGCCTCCAAGGTTCAGGACCCACCAACCTGGATCAATGTGGAAGATCTTGACCACTCTTTTAAGATGCTCAATGACTCTAGGTAAAGGGTGTGCTGTATAACCACGTTTGCTACCTTGTTTGAAACCTACATCATCCTCTTCTCTGCCATTTCCTCGCTGAATCTTCTGCTCCTCTTCTCTGGGACCATCCAATAATTCTGTATGGCTTCACTTTCAACATCATTCATCCTTGAGGGTTTTACATCAGCTGGCCCGCATTGTGTCTCTGAGAGTTATCCAGTCTTTCAAAGCATGCTGCCCTCTGACTCCTAACACACATATCTTTCAATGCCAACATTGGCAGAATGTTTCATTTCTGCCCTGTCCCTGTAGTCACTTGGGCTGAGAGCCAAGATCCTGACTTCTGACCCCAAGTTACCTACTCAACAGCATAAGTCTCCAGTTTTTCTATCCCTACTGTTCCTTTTATGGGTTTTTTTTCTTACTTTTCTAAAAATATAAATTAATAAGACCCATCTGAAGATTTTAAAACTTAGAACACTGTCATAGTCGATACAAACCTAGACAGACTTGGAAAGAGAGAATCACAATTGAGGAATTTCCTCCATCAGAATGGTCTGTGGGAATGCCCGCTGGGCATGATTGGAAGTTGATGTGGGAGAGCCACTGTGGCAGTGTCATCCCTAGGCAAGAGGGCCTAGATAAGAAAGGTAACCGAGGGGCTGGAGAGATGGCTCAGCAGATAAGAGTACTGGTTGCTCTTGCAGAGGACCCAGGTTCAATTCCCAGCACCCACGTGGCAGCTAACAACCATCCATAGCTCTAGTTCCATGGCATCCGACGCCCTCTTCTGACCTCTGTGAGCATTACACAACACAGGTGTACTTACATACATGCAGGCATTACACTCATACACATAAATAAAAATAATAAATAAATTTTACAATTTCCACCAGCCAGAAGAAGCAAGCCAGTAAGCAGTGTCCTGCATGGTCTCTGCTTCAGGTACTGCCCCCAGGCTCCTGCCTTAAGTGCCTGCCCTAGCTTCCCTTAATGAGAGACTGTAATTTGTAAGCTGAAATAAACCCTTTATTCTCCCGGGTTGCTGTTGGTCAATGTTATAGCACAGAACAACAACCGAAAAAAAAAAAAAAAAAAAACTAGGTCAAATAGGTCAAATACTAAGGTAAATCACTTATTTCTGCTAAGTGGCACAAAACTATACATTATTCAAGCTTACAATTTCCACCCATGGCAGCTGTATTTACAGATCACAAGAATACTCAACAGAAATGCTCTGAAAACAACTTGTTTAGATTTTCCCAAATGTGCTTTCTTCTGAAAACAAAAGGTTTTCATTCTACTAATGTTTGGATAACTTATTCCAATTATTTTAATACCCTACATTCTACCTCAGTTTCTCCCATCAGAACAATAAATAAGCATTAAACAATAAAGTAATAGACTAAAGCAGTGGTTTTTAGCCCTTTTTTAGTCATAGACTCTCAGGGACTTTTATACTCTTCAGAATTATTAAAGAACCAAGAACCTTTTGTTGGTGTGGGCTGCACCATCAACACTCAACAAGGGAACATGTTCTCCAAAATTTTAATCTGTACTTGAAAGCTCAAATTTTGTTATTGCCAATACTTTCAAGTATTGCTTTTGTTGGTGTGTGTGTGTGTGTGTGTGTGTGTCTGTGTGTCTGGTTGTGTGTATTGTTATTCTTTTGTTTTTAAGTTAGTAGACTTTTACTTTAAGGAAATGTCTACTTGCTTCACAAGTCGTTCTTTCAAGTGGTTGTATATCATACACAAAAATTGTTAGTTTAGCTTGATGCTTTCCTGAGAAGCCATCATCAAACTTCAGTATGCAGCAGACACAGAATAGTAGAAAGGTGTGTACTCAAAGGTAGAGATCTACTAAAAGAGTAACTTGCATGGCTTCTGTAAGGACATTCAAAATTAAAAACACCTCTAAAAATACTGTAAATACATGGCTTGGAAAATCACAGTTAGTGAACACTGATTTAGTTTGGTCCAACTACTTTAAAACATGCTAAAGTACCACCCATCAGATTTATCCTCCATTGTTTTCATGTCACTGATGCAAGAGAAAAGCAAATACTGTATAGTATGACAGAGTCTCTGAGGTATTCTTGAGGGTTTCCAGGGGTTCATGGGCTACACTGCAAATTGCTGGGCTAGATCACAGCATGGGTTCTTAGCACATCTATGACTGACTGTAGGACTTGAGCATTTGTTTACTGTTTGGTACTATGTATCACTGACAGTGGTGAGGTGGATCTGACTCTCCCCTGCATATTCTTCTTCAAACCCAGTTTATCAGAAGCCTTCTTGCTTTGGCACTTTAGGCAGATGAGAAAGGGAATCTTTAAGAAAAAGGGACCCCACAACCAATAATATCCCCAATGATGTATTAGAATTACATGTAGTGTTCTTTCTAAATACTGTGTTTAAATACTCTGAACCTCTCCTGGTGATTCAGATTTCATTGTCCCAGGGTGGAGTCCAGGCATCAGATGTCTGTTTTAGAAGCTCTCGTGAGGTTTCTAACACAAAGCCAGATTTGAGGACCACTGCTCTGTAATGAGATTTATATAAAATTTTATTTGTTAAAGAGATGCTAGTCTGTGCTACAAACAGACTAAAACTTTCAGTCATTGAGTAAAAGATCCTCCTGAACAGACAGGCACTCTCTCCTGAGTACTGATTTAGGGATGCAAGCTCCTTGTGAATTATGGTTTCATCATATTTAATGCATAACTTCCAAGGATAGCAAGGGAAGAAAATGGGGAATAGTGACAGCACATGGGCAGTCTTTATGGGTGGGACATGGGGGCACCTACCTGTTCTTATATGCCTCTGGTCAGAGGTCAGTCTCTTGACCATATCTAACTGCAAAGAAGGTAAGAGATTTAGTATAGTATATACCTAGAAAATAGGTTTGGGAAATTTCTAGCTCTTTCTGCCACAGAGAGGTGCTTATATCCAAATAATTTAGAGAATATATTTTTTCCATAAATTCACTAAAAGGAATAAACAAAGGTGATAAAGAGGGACCTTCAGATTTAAGACATGTAAACCAATCATAATAAGTATGCCTTATTTAAATTCTTTTTAAAAAACAAAGCAAGCCGGGCCTTGAATCCCAACACCTGGGAGGCAGAGGCAGATCTCTGTGAGTTCAAGGTCAGCCTGGTCTATATAGTGAGTTCCAGGTCAGCTGGGGCTACAGGGAGATCCTATCTCAAAAAGCCAAAAAGAAAAAAAAAAAAAAATAGGCTGTAGTGATGGCTTAGTGGTTAAGAGTGCTGGCTACTCTTGCAGAGGACCTGGAGTTCATAGCTAAAAACCCACATGACAAAAAAAAAATCTATAGCTCCAGTTCCAGGATATCCAACACTCTCTTCTGACCTCCATGGGTATTACACAACACATGTGCGCTTACATACACGAAGGCAACATATTCATACACATAAAATAAAAATAATAAAAATAAAATATTTTTAAAAATAAGTGACATTTATGAGACAATTAGAAGGTTGAATGCTGGCTAGATAGTGGATGATATTATCTTGAAATATATGCAAATAAAAATAATACAATGTAGTAGCTATGCTTCAAAGATAATGTAAGAGGAGGGGGAGTACAGAAGAAACAAAATTGGTCACATTACTGTTGAAATTGAATTATGGGTATACTGATCTAGCTCTTATAGATTGAAATTTTCCACAGTATTTCTTTCTTAAAAAAGAAAAAAATCATAGTTCTGGGTTCTGATTACAGTGTTCACCACCCCCCACTTTCCTCTGTGGAATTTCCCTGATGTGAAAGAACAGTCCTTCTCCTGGTCTACCCACATGTTACTTGAAGCAAAGGCACTTTATCCTGGGAAACCTCTTCATTGCTTCCAAGGTTTTATAACTAAGCCTTGGCGTTTGTTTTTACTTGCCTGGCATACAGTCATGGGGGCACTGATTTCTGCTGGAGGCTGTTTGCTCACCATGGTCTGCAGGTGCTGGCTGTGGCCAGGGTGCTGTGACTCCTTGCCTCTGAGCCCTCCGTGTCTCTGTTCCCTAGATGGGCATGCATCCATGAAGGATGTTTACCAAAATCCCTTTTTGGTTCAAGTAATCATAGTCCTACTTAAAGGGAGAAGAAAAAAAAAAAAAAAAAAAAAAAAAAAAAGACTGTTTTCTATGTCCTGTGTAAGAGCTTGAAACAAAGACTGTGCAGTGCCTCATGGGTAATGAGGAGCACATACGCCTTCTGAATGCAGTGATATCTAACAGCTGATTGTCACTATTCATGTTTTTCCTTTCCTTCTTACAGAAATCACGTTAATCATCTGCATTCTTCAGCACCAGATTGTTCCAGTTCTCCTGGTTCTCAGAGCACAGTTTGAACAGCTCTTCTACAAGGTGCTTTCCCCAAACGCTCCCTCTGCCAGGGGACACTCGCTCTGTCCATCCTCCTCTGGTATTATCAGATTCAAAGCTAGGCACTCTGCTTAGTTCTTTACAGCTGTTGATTCTTTTCAGCCAGACTTTCATGGAATCCTGGTTTTCCGCAGTCCTCAAGACCACTTCCTCTCCCACATCTTCACAGCCACATCCCTTTGCTCCCAGCTATTTATTGTTTCTATTGAAAAAAAAACTTCCTTTTGGCCTCCTATCCTCTTTAATTCATTAAGCTTTCAGACTTCAAATAATAAATTTGCTTTATTACCTTTATACGCCCAATGCACTAAACATGATACCTCTGAATCTTTCAACCTAAGCTCGTCTTTTCTACTAATCCCCAAGAGGGACAAAGTCTACTCTCTGTTTCCTCAAGTTAGCAACCTACAGCTTCCAGATCCCCTTTGACATGGGGCAAATGGGTAGGAACCAGGGTGTGTAGGTTCAGACAGCAAGCCAATGCCACAAGCTCCAAGAGCAATAGCTACATGGCACAGTATGTATAGCAGGTCTTCCTTCTGGTTATCTACACTTTGTGTCAAAATTCGTGTCCAGTTTACAGACTTACCTCATCATGCTGTGAGGTATTACAAATGTAATGTGTTCTTTCAGAGCAGCGTTAAAGGGGAAACAGTGCCACCTAGAGGCAGTGGCAGAGGTAATTCACTGAATGACAAATCTTAGATATGAGTTAGGGTTTCCAAGAGTCTCTCTACCTTCCAAATTACAGCTCTTCAGTCTCTACAACTGCAGTCATTGTTCCCCAAACTTCTACACCAAGAAGGGAGCATCCTTTGGAGGCAGTGGGATAACACAGAACTTAAAAGAGAGAATGAGGACCAAAACAGGTGGCCTTGGAACTGTGGGGCTCATTTCCAGTGCTGCCTCCACTCCTAAACGCTATGTAGAGACACCTCACCCTCCCAGGCTGTTTCCCTGGGATGGATATTTTCGGGCTCCTCAATATCCTGAGTCCATTTCACTGGACTCCTACATGAGGGATCACATGTTCTTATGTGGGCATATACAAATTTCCCCATGTCTAAAACAGCAGGAAACCTTTCTCATCTGCTAGCTTTCACAACCTCTCCCTTCCTCCCCTCTTCTTCCTCTTCTATGGAATCCATACAACAGCATCCATTAATACCAAACTCCAGAGATACCAAAATTATCCTGTGCTTATAAATCAAGAAATTCAGTAAGTGTTTAATAAAATTAAACATTCAAAATGAAAAAACATTTAGAGCCAGGTGTGGTGATACACATCTTTAATATGAGCCTGCTCTATACAGCAAAGTCCAGGCCAGTTGGCGCTACAGGGAAACGCTGACTCAAAAAATAAATAAATAAACTTTTTTTCTATAGTATTTTTCTTTTATGCTTGTTCAATGTAACAATTGGAAATTGCAAGAGTTCAAATATTATCTTAGCAACATACTATGTGTAAGACCTCAGAGAAGTATTTAGCCTCCTGATATCTCAGTGGCCCTATTCGTAGAATCAGAAAAGGAGAACCTCTGTGGTAGGGTTGCTGTGGAGACCAAACGGAGTATGTGTGCAAAGTTCTTAGAAGAGCGATTGGCCCTCGGTGGGCACTGTGAGAACCTTAGCAATGATTCCAATCATCGCAGCAGCTAAAGAGAAAATTCCAGGGGTTGGGGTTGATGTGCATGATTTTATGTTGCCATAGCTTTATTCCGTGTCCAAACAGAATCACATCTTTCTAATGGACACTGACTAGGCTTGAATCTAATCCATGCATTCAGTGAGGAGCAATCTACAGCCAATGATGTACATTTTAGTAACCAATCAATTTCCTTTCACTTTCAGGATAAAATTAGCTACCTAAAAAATTTCTCAAAATGGTTTAGTCTCATAATTTCTTTTCCAATGTATACAAACAAACTTTCCTCAATCTGACATATCTCCCTTCATTTTCTCCCTCTTCAATAAAGGTTAGCACCCATTTTCTTACCCCAGGACCCAGGGCCCAGAAACTAGCTGTGATACATTCTTTCTCCTCATCCTCCAATACTTCAGAAGCTGCAATCTTTTCAGCTTCCAGATTGTATCCAGACTCTGTCCACATCTCCATATCCTGATCTAAGGCACCACAATCTATCACCCTCATGAAAGCTCCAAGAGCCTCTACATGCCTTCAACTTCTCTGCAGTTCACTGGACACGGGGCAAAGGCCCTAAGAAGATACAGACCAGACTGTCTTCTACAACTCCCAGAGGAGTGCAGCATCCAGATGTGAGTACAGCATCCACACACAGTACAGCGTCCATGTCTGGCCCTTGGCCAATACATTGTGTTCTTGCTGTCCTCCTATTCCTGATGCAGTCTCTATATGCTCCAGGTTCAGATTTTGAAGCCACTTGTGTTTTCTGAACTTTCTTTTCCCAAGAATCTTGTCAGCTTGTGTGTGCTCAGGAAAGAGGTAAGATGAGGTGCTGGATTAGTCAGTTAGTTTGCTAAAGAAAGTTTGCTACTTTTTGAAGGACAGACATGAGAGAGCTGGCAGGAGGAAACTAGGCAAAGGTGGCTGCATTTTTTTCCCTCAACATTCTGGAACCTGAGTTCCTCGCAGGGTGCCTAGCACCACTGCAGTTCTTCAAAAAACATGAGCTGGACTCACGCTTGAACTAATGAATGATTGAAGACATGACTGAACAAAGCCACCTGCTGGGTGGCAGAGATACACTGCTCAGCCCTTTTAGTCTATGCATCTCCATTAGCAGTCAAGACCAAAAAAACTGTGCTAAAGCTACCGACTGTCCCCAGGTACAGCATCACTAGTGGCAAATGTCTTCTTCAAATTCTCCAGACCTACAGTGAGCAGAGTTGTCATAAAGTCTCACCGTAGCAATGTGCACTACCACAGCGTGTCCCAAAATAAGCAGCAACCCATTTAAAAACCTTACAAAACTAAAACCCAGTTCTTGTGAAGAACTGGAATCCTCTGAGAAGAGACTTACCATATAATAACTTACTTCATACAGAGTAATTAATAGTCTCAAAGCGTTATACACATGGCAAGATGCCCATCTCAAAGGGAGAAGAGCATATGGTAACATTAAACACATTCATAACAAAGAAGCAAAGAATAGCTAAACAGAAGGCTTTGGTTCCTAAAGCCTGTGTATTTGGAAGGTCCCTATGTTATTCTAATTCTAAATTGGGACAGGTTTTATAAGATGGGCTCGTATTTGAGCAAGGTCAAGTACTGCCAATGACTATTGTTAGAAACAAGCTCTCCTTCTTCCACATATCCCTTTCTTACTTCCTCTTGTCCTCCCTCT
Organism: Nannospalax galili; assembly: GCF_000622305.1. Taxonomy (NCBI): domain Eukaryota; kingdom Metazoa; phylum Chordata; class Mammalia; order Rodentia; family Spalacidae; genus Nannospalax; species Nannospalax galili. Next base: position 3,796,605 of record NW_008360322.1, read on the forward strand.
TATTATGCTCTTCTCTAGAGTATGTCAAATAAACTCAACTCTCCTTGAACTAATATTTACTAATATAAAATGATATTTTAAAAATAATAGATCAGCCGGGCATGGTGGTACATGCCTTTAATCCCAGCACTCGGGAGGCAGAGACAAGCGGATCTCTCTGAGTTCGAAGCCAGCCTGGTCTACATAGTGAGTTCCAGGTCAGCTGGAGCTACAGGGAGACCCTGTCTCAATGAGACCAAAAAAAAATTGATCAAATGACAAATAAGCATATTAGGAAGGGTATTATCTTGCCAGTTGTGAGAGAAATACAAATTTAAAAATATCATTAAAAAGATACCATTTTGTATCTTTTAAGTTATGAAAAGAATTAAGTAATGAAAACAGTGGATTATGACATCAGGAGTGAAATGATGTCCATATACTAGAATATACGTGACAAACTATCTCAAGAGCTGTAAAAATGTTCATGTCCTTTGACCCAATAATCTCACTCCTGGGAATCTCTTGATTAAATAATACAAATATAGGTAAAACATTACATTCATGAAGGGAAATTTTCTCAATATTTAGCCATAAGGAACAGTTAAGAGTAGTGTGACATCCATTCAAAGGACTTTGGCATAGTCATTAAAACTTGGAAAGTATTCCTACATAACTGGAACTGAGAAGAAAAATTACAAAATCATGAGATGCCAGAAGAAAACCCATGTTTAAGAAGCGCTTCCATCAGGCATCAAAACTTCAGAATGCAATGCTACTGGACATCTCGGGATTGCTACACCATGGGGAGATGGGGTGGAGAACTTTTCTCAGAAGTCCAAGCAACCACAGTTCTCAGATACAAAAGAAAATGGGATTGACAACAATTAGTGTGTTTGGGATGCCAAACGTCTCAGTGACAGCAACGTCTATTTTTGTTTTTGTTTGCGAAAGAGCATTGCAAAAAATTGACCAAAATTAGATAAAGAACAAAGATTTGCATGGAAAAGCAATTTAAATAAAATTAGATTCAAAGACAGCCTCGAGTCCCTCCCAAACAGCAGACTGCAAAAGAAGAAGCAGTTGTTCCCCTCTTTTTTTCCCCCACTTTTGGGGTAAGAAAAGTGCATAACTAAGAATTGGATGGAACAATTCAAGAGAAGCGGGGTGGGCATGCGCAGGAGTGACATAAGCTGGGGGTCTGCGCAGGGCTCCACACATCCCTCAGGCACGCTTCTCATCCAAAGTACAGTGATCAGCTGTTTGGGAAATCATATCTTTTCAGTGCTCACAGAAGTGTGCTTTTTGGTGCTAAATTCTGCAAGTAAACCCGCTGAAATTGGTCAAATTATCCATCAAATCTAATAATGAAGGGTATTTAAAGTCCTTTTTATGTGGTTTGTTTTATTACAGTAATTAAAAATACATCTTTGACTTCTCTTTTGTCCATTTCACTGAATGCATTCCTGTCCTTGAAGTTTTCCAGGGAAGAAAGAAATCACAAATCAGCAGGGATGGTTGGACAGTGATCTGTGGAGTCGTGGGCAGAACACCAGCTGCTGGTTCCCCTGGATGTTTTACACTGCATGTGTTCCGCTGTGCTCCTGCAAATTAAGTCAAGAAAGGTGGATCCTGAAAGGTGATTCCTCACTTCAGCCTTTGGGTCCTTTGATCAACTAGTCATTCTTTAAGGGGATTTTCCTTTGTTGCTGCCAGGATCATACACTTTCTAACCAGTGAAGACCACAGGAAAGGGTAATGAATACATTCAAACACACTTCCACATGTGACTTTTAGTTGCCCTTATACCAAAAGGGAGAACGATCAGAGACTGAGTCACTAGTAAAGAGTCAGGCTTAGAGCTGGCCATGGTGTCAAGCCTCTACACTCAGCAAAAGCCCCAAATTACAGAAACACTGCAGACCATCTTGTGAGGGTAAAATCGACAACATCCAACCTGTAGAATATGTTATTGGTAAGTATTGCTTTACTGTGCAACTGTCATATTTCAGAAGACTTGATTTCACCTTCCCATAACCAGATTTATGCATAGCAAATTGTAGACTCTACATTTGTCACTTATAATGGAAAATAAATTGGCCACAGATGGACTAACTGGTAGAAATACTTTGTCCTTGATAATAATTTCTTGATAAATTAATGCTTTGGTAAAAACTCAAAAGCTTTAAAAAGCCAGTTTCAAATATCCAAGGTTGTCAGGGTCATAAGCCAGCTCTCACATGGAAGATCAGAGTGCTTTTGGCAAGTACAGTAGTACCCATTCATTAATGGGGGATGTACCCCAAGATCACCAGTGAATGCTTAAAACCGTAAATACACATATTCTCTATAAATTGTTCCTGTACATAAAGACCTATGATAAATTTTAATCTATAAGTTAAGATGAACAACAGTAACCAATACCATAATAGGACAACTGTAGCAATATGCTATAATGGTTATTTAAAACTTATGAATTGCTCACTTTTGGAATTTTCCATTTAACATTTTCAGACCACAAAGGACCCCAAGTAACTGCATCCTGGGGCAGTGGGGGGAAGCCATAGATAAGGGAAGGCCCTATACACCAGTGCAGTGCTGGATCCTCCAGGTGAGTTTTGCAAACAAGATTCAATATAGCCCAACTTATGAGAAGCAGGAATCCTGAGCCACAGCCCAGACTTGCAGAGTTAGGATCTCTGCAAGTGGGACCCAGGAACCAGAGTATTGCCAGGCAGTCCCAGTTATACAGATTACTAAGTATTACCCAATACAACTCAGTGCGGGTTCTTACATGTGGTAAAGTTGGAGGAACAGTAACAAACAAAGCATTATTTTTTAATATTTTTTTTATTTTTATTTTACGTGTATGAGTGCATTGCCTACATGTATGTAAGTGTACCTGCATTGTTCAATACTTGCAGAGGTCAGAAGAGGGTGTCAGATCCCTTGGAACTGGATGGTTGTTATCCACAAGGTAGGTGCTAAGAATTGAACCTGGGTCTTCTGCAAGAGCAGCCAGTGCTCTTAACCACTGGGCCATCTCTCCAGCCCTGCTGTTCATACACACAAAGAATGAAGGCATGCCGAGACCTCTCCAGACAGGAAGCGTCATCTCTTCCCATCAGAACTATGTGCATGCACACCAGGGACGTAGTTCAGTGGCACAGCACCTGGGTATGGGAAGAAAGAAAGAAAGAAAGAAAGAAAGAAAGAAAAGAATATGATTTTAGGAAACAATGCAGAACTCTCTGGTAATGCAGCCTGAGGTTTGTCCTCTCATTCAGAGCTTTCTAAGCAAGCTCAACTCTATACCTTTGAATGGAAAGTAGCCAGATTTTGCCTAAGTCGGGAAGGCAAATTCCAAGTATTAGAAAAGTCAAGAGTTTTCATGGAAAAGTACCTTAACTCTCCACCACTTACTTCCTTTTTTTAGAAAGCAGAACCTCCAGGTATCAGCCTGACCCGAATGAAAATAATCACCCACAATAAGGTTCTGAAAGGTGAGAGTTCCAGGAAGGCAGAGGATATGTTGTCTGAGCTCCAGCCACTATAGCCTTAGCCTGGGGTGAGTCTTGTACCACCTCACTCACCTCAACATCTCAGAACCCCTATTTCTTCTTTACTTAGAATTGGAAAGTTGAGCTTTATAACCTCAAATCTCTTCTCTGGATCTCAAATTCAGTAACTGAACCTGGGGCAAGTCACTTTCTGAGTCTCAAGTTCTTCCCAAGGACAGAAGGACAGTTGATGTTCTGGGAGGTAGAATGGGGAGGGGGCAGTACCACCATAAGTGGGTCTGAGTTCAGTTCATCTTATGCCACCTTTGAACTCTGTGATCTTGAGAAAAACCACTGTTTCTCTGAGCACTGTGAATTCATCTATAAATGCAAGTGGCTTCCTGGTCAGGCCGCTGGACAGATGAGGGAAATCATTTACCACCTTCCCAGATTAGGTCTGGTACCTAGTGGTACCAGATGCTGGCTTCCAGTAAATATTATCTTTCTACTTTTTCATGGTATGCAAAACACATTGTTATATAAATGGGGAATTAAGTCCCCTCAATGAGAAAATGAGCCAATGACCTACGAGGCTTCCCCCATCCTCTCTTATGATAGGAGACATCTCAGTGGTTACTTGACTTGATGCCTTAATTGCAACCTGTGTTGGTACTTGCCTTTATATTCTCATGCACTGTAATTAAATAGACTGCAATTAACAGTGGGTGAAATTACCTTCATGCAGTATAAAGGAAAAAAAAATAAAACAGACATTGATTGATCTTTGTAAGTTTTACTGATTTTTGTCCAATTCTCAGGTGCTGCTACTTAAAATAATGTTAATTTTTGGTATTAAGGAAGAAAGAACTAAGAAACCTGCCTGGGGCCAGGGTCTCCCAAGAAAAGGGTTTGGAGATGGTAAAGTCTCTTGCGGTTCTATTTGAAAACAGGTAACTCAGTTGACCCTAAGGAGGCTGAGGTCTGCTCAGGAACCCCATAGACATTCCTTTAATATTTACAGCAGTTCCTTAGTTCTTAACACTTGCCATCATTCCTGACAGTGCACCCAGGGAAAAGAGCTGCCTGTCTGAGGACAAGTGGTTTGCTTTGAATATACAGAAAGGAATACAAGCCTTTCTATTCGAACACCAACAAAAGCAGAAAGCAGCAGTCATCACTTAAGTCTAAGCTCTATGTGCTGCTGAGGTTCAAAGATGGCTAAGTGCTTCAGCTTCTAAAGAATGCCTGTTAGGGTGACCACCTATCCTGGTTAATTGGGACTGCTGGATTTAGCCATCTAAGTCCTGCATTCTGGGACACTGGGAGTAAAGGGGAAGCTGGTCATTACTGAGACAGCCAGTTTGGCCAAAGAACAAAGTTTCAGCATGATCCAACCATTATGATGAGTCTCAGCTTTGCCATTTCCAGGCATAGCTTCCTCATTTCTCTCCTAGCACCTTCAGTCAGAATCCATTCAAGAACTAGAACAATAAGGAAAAGCTAAGCCATCTCACCACTCTCTCAAGAGCATCAAAACAGGAGACAACAAAATAGATTTGGGAGCAGGAGCTGTAGTGCCCATAAGGACTGTGACACCTCTCTACAGAGCGAGCCCCATCTAAACGGGGGCTGCCCAGTGCCTGCAAGGTGACAGCGGCAGATCCTCACAGCCAGAAGGTTCAGCAGAAAGGAGATGAGCCATGACCCATAGCCAAGGTTTAAGGAAATTTCAGACACCTGGTATGCTGCATTAATACGCTTACGTAAGGACTAGGGAAAATATCCATTTTCTTTTAAAAACTTAATTTGCTTCTAATTATGAATGCAATAATATATGGAGATGGGGGGTGTTTTAAGAACAAAGGTGCAGTTTTCAGTTCAGAGTAATGAAACCCTGAACCCAGGCAGTTGTTTTGTTAATTCTTGATAATACAGTGAGTGCCTCAGGCTTTTTCAGTTTTGACAATGTCTCTCCAAGGTTACTTTTCACTTACTAAATCAAATCTTAGAGCATAGAGGAGCCTCAAAGGCCCAGTCCCCCTGCCTTAAGGCAGGTTCTATATTATTATTATTTATATTTAATAGGTCATTATTTTTTATGCAACTCGGGCTCTAAGAGGTTGGAGTCTCTGCTTAAGGTCTCCCAGATAGTGTTTGGAGGACATGCTAGAATGTAAATTTAGTCATTCTGGGATTTGCTGTTTTCCAGTGCCTTCCCTCATTACATCCAGAGTATCAGACACCTCACTCACCAGTCTCCTGTCCCGTCCTACCAATGACCCCAGCACACTGTACTTCAGTTATCAAGTCTGATCCTCCCACCTTTCTCCAGGGTGAAAAGCCACAGCATAATTCTCACTGTCAATTCCTTTCTCATCTCTTCCCATGTTCTGAAATGAAAGTACAATTGTTGCTATGCTTAACCTCTGGAGGGAGGGCTTCAGCCATCAACCAAAAGAACCTCCAGGACAGAGGAAGAGAGAGTATGTGATAAAAGAGAGGCATATCCTAAACATGCAGCAGGGCTCTTACAAAGCCATCAGCTGCAGCTTTGGAAATATCCCCTACCTTATTGATCCTCTGTCTCCCTACTCTAAAACAACGCACCCTCAGAAGGAGAGCCATAAAGTCAAAGATAGCTGTATGGAAAAGGAGGGAAAGAGGCAAGGGAACAGGAAGGAAGAGATGAAAGTGGCCTGAAAATTCAGAAACCCAGATGAAGCCATTTCAACAAATACAAAGAAAGACTCCGGAATGGGAAAGGGGGCAGGTTCTCCTAAACCTAAAGTTCCTGTGTCACAGGCCCAGTGCTGGGTCCTGAAGCTTGCCCAGGCTCTTAAAGTTGTTCTTCTAAAGAGCTCAATACTGACCAGGCTCTCAGCTTCCAGCCAGTGAACCTGACAGTCAGTAGACCCTCCAGTCAATGGACCTTCCACTCAAGGCCTTTCTACTGTTCCACTGAAAACTTGGTGTGTGAACTGAATTCAAGCCATGACCAACACAAAGAACTTTTTCTCAAGAATGTTTCCTATGCCATGCTAGAAAATTGTACTGAAGGAACTGGTTGTCATAACAAATTTTTAACTGCCATACGTAAGCTTTAAAAACTGTTAGCAGGCTGAAGAGATGACTCAGGAGGTAAGAGCACTGGCTGTTCTTACAGAGAACCTGGGTTCGAATCCCAGCACCCACATGGCAGCTAAGAACCGCCTGTACCACTATTTTCAGGGGACCCGACACCTTCTTCTGTCCTCTGTGAGCAGTGAACAACACAGGTGCACTTACATACAAGCAGGCAATACACACATACACATAAAATAAAAATAATAAAATATTTTTTAAAAAGCCATTACCATTTATTCCTCCTTCAAAAAAGAAACAAGAACGGAGGGGCCAAAAGAGGGAAAGAGAGAGGGAGGAACGGAGGGAGGGAGGGGGGAGGGAGGGAAGGAGGGAAGGAAGATGGAAATCCTGATCCCTAAATGATTTCATTCAGGAGATTTTCAGCTGCAGAGCCAGCCAAACGGCAGACACTGAGGGATCCTATGATACAGACTGACACTCAGAGCATGAGGAAGAGGAGGATAAACACTTAGGAGCAGAGCTAAAGAATTAGAATCACAGGATTGGTTAAAGACAAAATATGGTCCTTTAAAATTAAAGGCATGAGGGGTTGGAGAGATTTCTCAGCAGTTAAGAGCACTGACTGCTCTTAAAGAGGACAAGAGTTCAAATCCCAGAGCCTACATGGCAGCTAACAACCATCCATAACTCCAGTTCCAAGTGCTCCTACACACCCTCTTCCGACCAAACATTGCACAACATGGATGCACTTATACATATGCAGGTAATACATTCATACACATAAAGTAAAAATAATAAATAAAATACTTTAAAAAAGATTAAAGGCATGAGATGGAACTTTATGCCTAATATTGACTTAATTCAGACAATTTTCTAATATCCCAGTAATGAAGGAAGGTGGCAGATACTATTGGAACAAAATACTAATGGAAAAAATATTGAAAACCCTACATAGTTCAATAATTTTTTCCTTGAATTTTTATGACAATCCTTTGGTTACTTGATACTTTTATGAAAGTTTTCAGAAGAGCTTCAAATATGTTATTTCTTGCAAAATTTGCTAATAAAAAATAAATTAAGCATTCATAAATGCTTCCTCAAATTATGAGGTCAAGAAATATTCATGGGCTGGAGAGATGGCTCAGTGGTCAAGAACAGGGGCTGCTCTCACAGTGGACCTGGGTTTGATTCCCAGCACCCACATGCTGGCTAACAACCCTCCATAGCTCTAGCTCCAGGGATCCTATGCCCTCTTCTGGCTTCTGCATGCTCTACATGACACGAGTACACTTACAGACATGCAAGCACAACACTCATATGCATAAGATTAAAAATGAATTAAAAAGAAATATTTATTAATTCAATTTAGTTTGACAGAATAAAAGGTACAAATATATTGTTCTCAGCCCCTGGAGTGTAGAGAGATGGGAATTAAAGACTTCTCCAAGGTCTGTTAATGAGTCTATAAAGCAGCCATAAAGGTTCCTTGCCTACTAGACTTTAAACAACTCTGAAGACTGCATAATATTTTCAACTTTAATAGAAAAAGTAATAGTAGAAACATCTGTGAGATTTCTTATGTCAGGGTTCAGATCCTGATCAAAGGGCTACTTAATTTTTTCTCATTCCTATATCATTCTTTACTCATAATTCTCCCTTTGTTCTTTCCTAGAAAGATAAGTGATTTTGTAAAATAATCCCACCACGGCTGATAGAAATCATTCTTTACACAAACATCGAAATCATCAAAGTTACAGGAAGACTAGAGTCCTGCCTTCTTGAGAAAGGCTTTCCCACAGTCCAACAATGTATTTCTATTGCCAGACACAGCAGTTTAACCAACCTAAGAGAAGAAGATAAAGCATGAATTTCCAGAGGAATTCCTGCATTTTATTTGGAATCAGCATATGTAACAAATGTAGGTGCTGTTTTTTTTATATATATATGTTTACACAAAATAAGCAGGAAGAAATTCTAGAAGGGAATTGTTATATGTTCTCATACCTGTGAGTGATTTCCAAGTTTAGCAATAACTTCTGGTAAAGATTTTACCAAGTTGTCATGTAAAATTGTTGCGTTTTGTTCTGTAGAGAAAAGTGGGTTTCCATCTTAAGGTGGTTGATTGGTTTTGTGGAAGTTTGCCTCAACTGGGCTCCCTCTATCTCCTTCTTCCACCTAGCACTCTCTCAGCTCTAAAGAGGACATGAAGAAGGAAAACAGACCCGCTGAACCAGCAGTGTTTACAAAATGGTTTTTAAATGATTGTTTTAAGGGAAATAAGTGGATATTTCATATTATTCCAACTGCTTTTTACTTCTCATTAAACACTATCTATTTCAATCAGCTTCAACCTTTGACATTTCCCCCCCAACACAGCTAGAATTAGGTCTCTCCCTCCTTCTGCCTCCTCTCCTTTATCTGCAGCCCTGTCAGCTAGCCTCATGTTGGGCCGATGCCCAAGAAGTCCTTAGTTAATTGCATGTAATTAGGCTACATTCTACTTTCAAATGCTACAGCAGTTTCTTATATCCTTGTAACTCAATATGATTGAAAGCTCGAATTGTTGTTGAGTTGGTGTGCACGGCTCCTCTCCCTCAGAACGGTTTGTAATACTCAAGCCCTTTGCTGAGTGGTGGTGATCTTTAACTATAATGCAGGACCCTGAGATAAATTAGTAATAGAGCTACTGACCATGCTCCCTTGGGCACTGGTCAGTTCTTTGCCAAAGAACTAAATTGCTAAACCAGTGGCACTTCTAATTCAGACACAGAACGTAGACACATGATCAGGCCTGTCAACAGGTAACTGGCATGTGCTTCTTCTGTGCGAAAGTGATTCTCGCAGTAATACAAACTTTAAAAAATTATAGCCAGACATGGTGGCACATACCTTTAATCCCAGCATGCAAAAGGCAGAGGCAGGCAGATCTATATGAGATAGACTGAGGACAGCCTGGTCTACATAGCAAGATGTGGCTACAGGGAGATACAGCCTCAAAAAAGGGGAAGGGGGTCTGTAAAGATGGCTCAATGTTTTAGTGCATTTGTTGGTCTGCCAGAGGACCTAGGTCCTGTTCCCAGCATCCACATGGTAGTTAACCATCCATAACTCCAGTTACAGAGTGTTCAATGCTGTCTTCTGGCCTCTGCAGGCACTACACTTACATACATGCAGGTCAAGCACTCATATACTTAAATTAAAGATAATAAATAAAATATTTTTAATTATGATAAGAAGTCATGTGGAGCCAGAGACAATTTCTTGGAATGTCTTAAGTGGTGTTGCACAGCCTCTGAAATGATCTCTCATAAGAGATATAGCCTGTTCCCTTTAGCATGCTGAAAAAAACCCTTACGTTAATTCCAACCTTATAAAGAACAGAACACCCAGCTAGGAACTCATCATGCTAAGCAAGGAAAACTCTAGATATTTAGATTTTTTTATCTTTATTGATATTTTGGCAGGAAAGTTATGGAAATCTGTGTATTTCTAAGCACTTTAGAGTGCTATTTAAAGCTAAGCAAAATATTAATGACCCTAAATCATTCTGACTAGTAGCTTTTAGGACCCAGAGGTCTGAAGAAACACTTCTATCACACTCACCATGTCTCCACAGTTTATTACTGAGACTTTATTATATCTTTGGAGGTTAAGATTGCCAGCTGAGCCCTTAGTAAGCTTGAGTTCTCCCAATTTTTTTAAGCCTAAAATTAGAGGGCACTGCCAGAAGGTTGAAGTTTTAAATTTTTATTAGTTTATTTTATTTAGTTATTATTTATTTATTTTGTTTATGAGTGTTTTGTTTACCTGTATGTAGGTGCACCATATGCATGTGATGCCTGCAGAGGCCAGAAGAGGGCATCAGATACCCTGGAGCTGGAGTTACAGAAGGTTGTCAGCCACCATAGGGGTGTTAGAAACCAAACCTGAATCCTCTGCAGAGCAGTAAGGGCTCTTAACTTCTCTCAAGACCCCACAGGTAGAATTTTATTATTGCCCCATAATGTGTGTTCCCTAGGCATCAGAGACCTGATTGAAATCTCGGTAATAACCTTGATTCCCAGGCCTTCATGCCTGCTCAATCAGTGTCTGAAGGAGAGAATAAGGATCTTTATTTCAACATGATCTGGGGTTTGTTTGTTTGTTTGTTTACCAAGTTTAGGAACCACTTATTCCAACAGTTCTATTACCAGGATTAACTGAGGATCATACTAGTTCTTCTCTAATTGCATTTATAAAGATCTAAATTACAATCAAAGATCAGAAACATAAAATAGTCCTAAAGAATGTCAAATGTGCCAGGCATAGTGGGGCACACCTTTAATCTCACCTTTAATCCTCTGGGAGGCAGAGGCAGGTGGATCCCTGTGAGTGAGTTCAAGGCCAGCCTGATCTACATAGTGAGTTCCAGGCTAGCTGGGGCTACAGGGAGACCCTGTCTCAAAAAAAACAAAAAACAAACAACGAAAAAAATAAACCAGAATGTCAAATGTAAGAAAGAAATCTCTCTGGACTTTCTCTCAACTTCCTCACTCATGCAATGCAGACGGACATCCAGTCTCCTAAGGACATGGCTCCACAGAAATGATCAACAGCCACACAGAGGCCTCAAGAGGCAGACAGACCTACAATGGAATCCTGGCTTCTTGGTAGTTACATGACTCTGGACAAAATATGTGAGGTATATTAGTCTTCTTTTCTTCACCCTCAGAATAAATAACAGAACCTACTTGGTAAAATTCAATATCTATTGGCTTAAAAGTTAGCATCCAATGATGACAGCTACTTTTGTCATCACTAACAGTCATCTCACCTTTTAGGTCAAAAGTTCTTTCTCCAAAGGCCAACAGCCTGGTACTCAGTCATTTTAACACCATAGTGAAAGCTTTACCTCCTTTATTAAAGGAAGATTAATGGTCTACTTACAGCAGAGTCAAGTAGCTGGAGTCATTCACCCTCTGTGAACCCCGCCCCCACCCCATGGTAATGTAGCCACTGAATAATAGTTTGTCTTTTTTGCCATTGAACGACACAAGGTCAGATAAAGCAGTTCAAGTCATCGTATCTCCATAGCAGATCTATTTTCCTCCAGATGTATGTCTTCAGAAGTTTATATATAGTCATGGGATCAACAAGGGGGCCTCTCCTTATTATCTCTACCAGTACCTCCAAAGTTCTCCCCCAAAACACACAATAAAAGCAAGTTTTGTGATTTTCCCAAGAGTATTTTAAAATCTGTTCTATGAAGGTTTTCTAAATCCACCAATGCCTGTAAGAAATGCTTTCTATTGATTTATTGCTTAATTATTAGAGATGCTCTCTAGCACTGGAAAAAGATTCTTTCTTCCCAGAATCTTGGGCTTCTAATTCGTAAATCATGATAATTATTCCATGTGTTCATCAAACTAGTGGAGAGGCAGCCACGTGGTAGGTTCTGGGCAAGATGCCGAGAACATGAACCTGAGTGACAAAAGGAAAGCCCTTCTAAGGGACCAATGATATCAGCCTTATATAAGCATCTTAAAAATTAGATACAGGAGCTCTCCGCACTGGGACTCCCTAAGCCACATTCACCCTTCCATCCCCCCCCAAGAACATGAACCTGAGTGACAAAAGGAAAGCCCTTCTAAGGGGCCAATGATATCAGCCTTATATAAGCATCTTAAAAATTAGATACAGAAAACAGTGTAAAAACTGTTATGGACAGCCCACAGTAGTCGCTTATAAACAGAAAACATTTATTTCTTCAAAACCAGATGTGCTTTTTGAAGAACTGATCTCATTAGTAGTTATACTACAAATTCATTCATTTTTTATTTTTTGTTTTACTTATTTTTATTTTATATGTAGGAATGTATTGCCTGCAAGTGTACCCATATTGTGTGTTGCCTGCAGAGTCAGAAGAGGGCATCAGATCCCCTGCAAGTTGAGTTACGGATGGTCATTAACTGCCATAGGGATGCTAAGAATCAAACCCGGGGCCTTTGCAAGAAGAGTTAGTGTTCTTAATCACTGAGCCATCTGTCTCCAGCCCTCATTCATGTATTTAAACAGATATTTGAGATAACTTTAGCCAAACTATAACAAAAATCAAAAGTCAAAAAACTTGCCACATAGGTCTAAAATTTCTGCAGCAGTATTTTAAGATTTGAATGCTCAAAGAAAAGGGGCAATTTGGTAATAACCTCTACAAAACCCTAAGAACACATTCTGAAATAAAACGGGGAAAGGGACTCCGAAGCCTGTAATCCTAAGTAGCAGATTAACATTAACATGGATGCACTGACAGTGGCCTTACGAGAACGCCTGAGGAAGGCATGGAGTCCTGTCTTTCTGCTGCTCCATTCTCATAAGCTCCTTCCTTGAAAACCCCGCCCTTGCAAGATGATTCACTGACCCCAAGTATCCAGAGCATTCACAGGCTTAGTAGGAAATCTACAGAACTATAGAAAATACAGAAAATAGCAAAGTCCCTTGTCCTTTTTGCAAAACTGTGAGGATTTGGAGACCTCCTCTGCCCCTTCTAGCTGAGTGACAGTGAGATAGTTGCTTCTCACATTCCTCATTTTCCTAATCTCCAAAGTAGAAGAAGTTGTTTTATGTTCCTCATGGTATTAGTAGGAGGGGAGATGGGCTGAAAAGCTGCCTACCGCATATCTGTTTACTTAGGATGCGCATAGACGTATCTGATGTCACTGCAAGGGTGTGCTTCGTAAAGATCCACTAACAGCAGCAACATCACCGTCATGCCTAGCATTGTCATCTCCACCTGACTCAAGACTCGTGGATCATCTCTGAGCAGAGAGGGATCCAACAAACAATGAAATTTTTCACAGAGAGAAAGAGGGGGGCGGGCTTTAGAGCTTCTAGAGCTTCCCTAAGAGTAAATTTTAAATGTTCTTAAAATAATTCATAAGATACTATGTAAGAATCATGAAGCTAAACAAACACTTTCTCCATAATGGCTTACTCAGTGCTATCACCAACCACCTAACAGAAAGATGCTGCTAATACTACATGCTGTAGAGCTACTACTCCACAGAGAACTGAGAACTGGAAATTAAAGGTATTTAATGTCACACAGCTAGAAATCGCAGTGCTTTAAGTAAGTGCCAAGTCTGCAGCCTTTGCAAAAAGTAGAAGAAACTGCTCTTTCTTCTCTTGACCCAAGCTTTCCTATGGCCCAAGCTTTCCTATGACACAAACTTTCCTACATGGCACAAGCTAGAGAGCTTTCCCAGAGTCCAGAAACCAACAGAAGCCTCTCAAAGATAGGACCAACTCCTTTAGCCGGGTGGCACAATTCTAGCAACTGCGAAGGACAGAAATAATGTTTGTCATAAGCAGAAATGTGAAACAATGTCCACTTTTTTCTCTAGGGCACACTCAAAAAAGAAATCATCATCCTTCTTTTATTCACAGGGAAAAAGAAAGGGAAACACAGACATGGTAGAACGATCCACTAAAGTCCACATGGCAGTATCAGAAAGGAAATAGAAATTTAGATGCCTCTGGCTCCCAAAATATTGGAATGTTTGGAAGATAACAAGCAAAGTTAGTACCTATTTCATTTCTTTCAGTTAAAAGCAGCAAAGTCCAAATTGTCACATGGACTCCATCCCAACATTATAAACACCAACTCCATAGTTCATAGTTTAACTTGTGTTTATATAAATAAATTTAGATACTTAAATTCCCTAACTAGATTTCCATATGAATGATATATTTAAAGGTGATAATTAATGATATAGCTAATATCTAATCATTATGATAATTTACTTATTTCATGATTAGTTTGTTCCAGTGGCCATCTGTCCTACCATGTGAATATATTTAAAATAACATCTTAATAGGCCATTTATTTTATGTAATTATTCTTAATAAATATTCACTGAGTATTATTAGTATTCACCAGATATTATAATGGATACCAACCTACCCTCACTCAGCTCTGAAATTTCTTGAAATAGAAATTCTTTAAACTCATTCCTAAATTTCATGACAGGAAGATCTAAAAGTCATCTGAATCCTAAAAAGCCATGAATGTCCAGTCACTGTCCCCCAATGCAGTGCTGCTTGGCTCTGAGATGAAAGGAAGTTCAAACTCATGGCCCCAGAGGAGGGAAGAACGAAAAACACACTTTAAAGGGTGTTATTCTTAGCCTTGATTTTATTTGACTTCCAGTAGCTGGTAGCCATCGGGCTCTGAAATGAGAAAGCAAGAGATCATGTCCTCAACCAACCAAGCACAGAAGAGGAGACAATTCAACACCTCTAACAATTCTCTAAGTACTGAGACAACACTAGAAGACCCTATCTTTGGCTCAGATTCAACATGCTATCCATAACTTTGTGCTACTCTGTGACAAATAGAGTCTCTGTGCCATGACTCTATGCAATTCTAATATAACTCTAGGGAATAACATTTTTGTTTAACTTTAAAAAAAACTTTATTGAGAATTTCATACATGCATATAAGGTGTTTTGATCAAACCCATGCCCACTCCCTTCCATCCAACTCCTCCTATATCTCCCCATCACTTTTCCTGAACAACTTCCTGTACTCTTTCTTTTTTTTTTTAAATGGGGCTTTTTGTTACTGTAACATTCCCCCCTCTGAAGAAGTAACCCTAAAATATTTTAGGAGTTAGATTAGAGGTCCCAAATACTTTTGACATTTGTGGCCTTTGGAACAGAGTATGTTGCTAAAAGGCCCAAGGACATTTTGACTTTTAGCCAATAAACTGGCTACTTTTCTTTGGGGTCTTTTTACCCTAACTGCCTACCCATTTCCTACCTCCTATCTTATCACACCATCCCCTGACGAGGTTACCCATATTGCCCATAGGGAACTGGGATGTAGACCGCTCTGGCTTCTTCCATGCTGAACAGGGATGCAGGGTGAGGCAATTCAGGTACCCGTTCAGTGGGTCTGTCTAAAAGACTCCCAAATTGTATAAACTCTTAACTGTAGGGAGAAAATAAGTCCTTGACTGGTGCCTAGGAGATGTGAAGGAGAAGCAAAGGCAAGAGTAGTTAGCATTACAAGTTCTAGACAGGGAACCAGAGAAAAAGTCAAAACAGGGAAAATTTCAAATTTTCATATTAGAGTCCATTGGAATTCCTTGACCAGAGCTTCCAAAAGCATCTCTCCATTGGGTTCCTCTTCATTTTCCTTTTGTCTTCCAAGAATGGACTTTAGAGTGATGGACTCGGGATTTTTTTTTAGGTGCTTTGATAATTGTTGGAGTGGCTAGAATCAGTGTCAGTTCCCTGGCAAAGGCTTCTAGATAGGAGAACACGAATTTAACTGTCATTTTAGAACAATAGTGGGTTGTCTCCCTTAGCTACAGGTGGGCACTACAATATTGCAGACCAAGATTTGAAGTCTTACAGCTGAGCAGCACTTTCTAATTAGAAACAAAGCATCATCAATGAGAAATAATTGTCTAACATTTTATATGGACTTAAGTCTAATGTCTGGGAAGTGCAATCCCTTGAACTCTTAAAGAAATATACTGATCATTTTAATCTTCGGTTATACTTTCCTTTTGGGCATGTAAGACCATACTGTTGGCCCAAATAAACCACTTTGTTTTTTACTCTTAAGGTTGTTTGAGAATCTGTTCCTGGGGTCACATGGGCTTGGGAGGAGCCCCTAGCTCCTTTCTTTCTCTCTTTTTGTTTTTTGTTTTTGTTTTGTTTTTTGTTTCTAAGTGAAATCATTTTATAGAAAATCAAGTACTTCGTTTTCATTAAAAAAATGAGTAGAAATAATTTTACACATTTGTGGTTGCTGCTTTAAAAGTTTGTAGCTCAAAATACACTAAAATCAACTAAGCATTCCACTGTATTTAACAAGTTCTAAGGAAAGTTATAAAACTCCTTTCTTTTACCAGTTCCAGCTATGTGAAGCTCAGTCAAAGTGACCGTGGCTGGCTTCACTTGGAAGCATGGAGGAAATGTTTCCTCCGTGCTGACCCTCCTCTTTGTAGACTGGACACTGGTTTGAGTCCATCTGGTGGGGTATCCATGGCCTCCCTGAACAAGAGGACAGGCAACTCACCACAGTTACAGGACATTTTGAGAGATGCTTCATAGTTCCCTAGAACTTGGTCAATCTAGGAGGGCTAGGAGCAAAAACTGACCTTTAAGTCCCTCTGACCAGATTAGTATAAGCCTCAAAGTATGGCTGCTAAACATCCAAGAAGGTTAGTTCCACCAGTCTGGTACTTTTAATTGGAGAGCTTGGGCAAAAAACAAACATTCTTAGATAAACCTTGACTAGACATATATTGTGTTCCTTAAACTTCTTGACTAAACTGTGACCTTAGAAATATTAAGAGTATGTGTATATTATTTTTGTCTCATCCTTTATATACCATAACAAACACTTCTATTCTTAGGTTCTGAGTTTACTCAAAGACAGCACAAGGTTGTTTTTTGTTTTTAATGGCTGGAGGTTGCAGAGATGACTCAGCAGTTAAGACCATGGACTGGTCTTGCAGAGGACCCCAGTTACATTTCTAATACCCATATAGGACAGCTCACAACCTCCTGCAACTCTGATTCCAGGGAATCAGACATGCTCTTCTGGCTTCCTTGGACACCTACATTCATATGCACATACCTACACACACACACACACACACACACACACACACAACACACACACACAATTAAAAATGAAATAAATCAACTTTAAAAATGCCTGGCCTGTAATGCCAACACTAGGGAAGCCAGCCTGGGCTACATGGGAAGTCCCTATAAGAAAATATGGTGGAGACCTAGCAATTATAATTAGGCCAGACTCCATAGAAAATAAAACACACACACACACACACACACACACACACACACACAAATAGTGAATTATGGGACTAGAGAGATGGCTCAGCAGTTAAGAGCATGACTCTTCTTGCAGAGGACCTAGTTTGGTTCCCAGCACCCGTATTGGGTGACTCACCACTACCTATAATTCCAGATCCAGGGGAATTATTTGCCTCTTACCTCCACAAGTACCTGCACTCATGTACACATACACACAGACATATACACATATACATGGTTTTCTAAATAATTTTTTAAAATCGTTTTTAAAAATATAGTAAATCACCTTAAATTCTAGAACTAATTTAAAAGGGAACTGAGAAGCTGGAGAGATGCCTCAGTGGTTAAGAGCAAATTGGCTGCCCTTGCAGAGGACCCAAGTTCAGTTCCCAGCACCTGCATGGTGGCTAACCTTCATCAGTAACTTCAGTTCCAGGGAGTCTGAAGCCATCTTCTGGCCTCTGGAGGCATTGCATGACACATGTGTACTCATACACATAAAATAAAAATAAATAAATCAAAAAAGAGGGAAATGATGGAAATCTCATCCAGGAGCAGGAATGTTACCTTATGTCTCCATGTACACACAACAACAGTGTTGTCTCAGCCTGTGCTGGATAGCTTTAGTTGTCAACTTGACACAGCTGGTTAAAGGGAACCTCAGTTGAGAAATTGTGTCCATTGGATTGGCCTGTGGTCATAATAACTGTGGGGCATTTTCTTGGTTGTTGAATGATGTGGGAGGGCCCATCCCCCTGTGGGTAGTGCCACTCCCAGCCATGTGGTTCTGTACTGTAAAAGAAAGCAGGCCAGAGGAACAAGCCAGTAAACAGCATACCTCCATGGTCTGTGCTCCAGGTTCCTGCCCCAAGTTCTCCTCCCTCACCACCAGCAAGAGTTTTCTGCTTATATCACCTTGAAGAGGGGTGTTATGAGTGGTAAGTTACTTCAGATTCCTGAGTCTCATGAACCTCCCTCCTCTTCCAAGATGAAGTGTTTCAGTTCAGAAGAGATTGCTACAAAACAAAAAGTAACCCAGGTTGGCTCAAGAGAGAAATGTCACCAGACCAAGCTCCAAAAAGGACCCCAAAGCACCCAACAACAAGAAAGTTTCAATGACAAGGACATTGACTAAGACTCAAAAGTGCGTAATGTCTGCTGATATCAGGAGTTGAGTTAGCTGACATAACTAGCAGAATTAGAGCCCTGGGTACTGTCAGCTATTAATATAAACTATAAACAAGAAGACACTTAAATGAACTTCCAGCAATGAAAAACATGAGCAAGAAAAAATAACTACCAGAAGTTTCCAAGAAAAAAAAAGATGGTTTAAGGAATTCTGTGGTGGGTTACAGCACAAATTAGACAGCGTTGAAATGAGATTTGTTGGCTTACATGTAACACCTGAAGGAATTACCTAAAATGTATCACAAAGAAGAGCAAGGTGTGAGGGAGGTAGGTTAGGACCCACAGACCGAATTAAGTAGCATCACAGATCCTTCTGCAATGGATGAGACTGATTATTTCATTTTGTTTTCAAGTGTGCTTTTATATTGTTAATCCCTAAAGCAGTAAATGCTGGAATACAAGTTACATGGTTAAAGGGAAATGGAGGTGACTGGCATTGCAGCCTCCCTTCTAACTTTTAAAATCATACCCAGGATTTGGGTTCCCTCAGCACTTTGGCATGAACTGACCAGGATGCATAAGCTGAACACCTGATCTCAGGAAGTCAAATTATTTTCAAGTAACTTAAGTAGGTCCCCAAACAAAGCTCAAGAAGAGTTGATAGGGAAATTAAAAATATAGAGGATCAAAAAGGTAATATTCAGTGCCTAGCATCAAATTTAAAAATTTGCCATGCCAAGAGATAAATGCAAAACATAATAGAAAGAGAAAAATAGTTATTCCATCAAAACCAAACCAGAAAGGAAACAGGTGACAGAATTGTAAGTATAATGAAAGTTATGGCTATATCATACATTCAAGGAGGTAGAAAAAACTGAACATGTTAAATACATGGAAGGAATTTTTAGTTTTTTGATATTTATTTTTATTTTATGTATATAAATGTTATGCCTCCATGTGTGTAAGTGCACCTGTGTTGTGCAGTGCCGATGAAGGTCAGAGAGGGCATCAGGCCCCCTGGAACTGGAGTTATGGATGATTGTTAGCTGCCATGTGGCTGCTGGGATTCGAACCCAGGTCTTCTGCAAGGACAGCCAGTGCTCTTAATTGTTGAGCCATCTCTCTAGCCCTTGAAGGAATTTTTAAAGACACAAAACAGACTTCAAGGCAGGAAAACCTCAAAGTCTGTTGTTTTAAAATACAATGCATGAGATTGAAAGGGACAGCAATTGAAACTATCCAAATAAAATTCAAATAGATAAAAATACAGAAAAATAAAGAAAGCGTCAGAGTATTGAAATAACTTTGAATGGGCATATGCATGTCTGTATGTATGCTGAGAGTTCTCAGAAAAGAGGGTTTTATAGAAAAAAATGTTAGTTGGTGTTACTCAAGTTTGACAAAAATCATATCATAAATATAAATATTCAGGAACCTGAAAGAGAATCAAAATTCAAAGCATTTATAAATAAAAACTCAACAAGAAGTGTCATAATAATGTTGCCTTAAAACAATGATCAAACTCTTAAAAGCATCCAGAAAATAATACATATTATATACACAAATAAAAAAAGTGACAGCAGTGATCAGAAGTAACTCAAATGAAAATGGAGTGACAGTTTTTTTAATTATTTATTTAATAACCATATAATTAGAAGAGGCATTTCATTACAACAGCATTGGCACATTCAATAACAACTTCCAGAACTAAGATGCTTCTCTTTCAAAACTGGCAGTAAATTTTTAGGTTTACAGTTGAATTAATACAGTTATACAATATTGTACTCCATATAAACCCTATAAGACATAAAATTAAATGAGGTTTTAAACTTTGAAAAAGATCTCCATTTCATTATTAAAATACACAGTTTCATACAGAAAAATTCATTTTTAATACAATTGACCCTAAGATGCATATGTGTTTCTAATCTCTATACATCTGATTATTACTAGTCACATTCGGTTATTTTCTGAGCTCCTTGGCATCTGAGCATGGATATAAAGTCATCAGGTAGATTTCAATGGTAATGTTTTTCACATTTACTAATTATTAAGGACCAAATTTTTATGCTTCAAAAAAATTTTTTTTAATTTTTTAAAAAGTTTAGTAACCATGTGATTAGAAGAAGCATTTCATTATAGCTTTAACACATTCAGTAACACACACCAGACTCTGCTGTGTTGTCGGCACCCCCAGCCATTCCCCACTACTTGCCCTTCTGGTGAATCTAGTCAGCCTATCTAGAGGTCTTTGTTTTAGGAGGGTCAGCTGTTCCTCATCTGGCTGTAATCAGTTGTCAACATTCCTTTGAATAAGATTGGGATCTGCGGTTGAGTTTCCCAGTTCTATCCTGGGTTACTATCTGGGAATCCCTTTGGCCACTCTGGCCAACAACTCAAAAGAGGATATCACCTGTCTGGCATTGTTCCTTGTTATGTAGCCTTTAGCTATACATATGGACTCTTATGAAATTATATTGGCCCCTTTAATCTTTGGTTATACTTTCCTTTTGGGTGTCTAAGGCCACACGGTTGGTCCGAATAAACTGATTTATTTTTACTCTTAAGGTCTTTTGAGGATCTGTTCCTCAGGGGTCACATGGGCTTGGGAGGAGCCCCTGGCTCCTTTCTTTTACCAGTTCTGCCTATATGAAGATAAGTCAAAGGTCCTGCTCAACCATGGTTGGCTGCGCTTGGAAGCATGGAGGAAATGATTCCTCTGTGTTGACCCTCCTTTTTATAGACTGGACACTGGTTCAAGTCCATATGGTGGGGTCTCCTCGGCCTCCTTGATCAAGAGGACAGGTGAACCACCACCATTAGAGGACATTTTGAGAGACGCTCATAGTTCTCTGGAACTAGTCAACCTAGGAGGGCAAGGAGCAAAAATTGTCCTTTATGTACTTCTGACCAAATTATTATAGACCTCAAAGTATGTCTGTTAAACACCCAAGAAGGTTAGTTCCACCAGTCTGGTATTTTTAATTACTGTGTGTCATGTAGATAAATCTTGGGAAAAGACCAGTTTTTCTCAGATAAACCTTACCTAGACATATATTTCTTGATCTGCTATGTATAATTTGTCAGTAGGTTGTAGGAGTAATATATTTCTCTCTGGTTTTCAAATCAAGCTAGGCATTGTTTATCTCTCACATTGTCTCACCCCTCCATCATGGTTTTCCCACTTAAGGTGCCCCCATTTCCCCCCGTTCTCCTTTATTAATACCCTTCTCCTATGGTCCTACCTCTCTTGAGCATCTTGTTTCCCTTTACCCTTAGACTAACCCAATTTTTATCCATATCTCCCTTATTAAGGCCTGTTTCCTACTGTTCTTCTCTTTCAGGTTATTTCTTTCCCTTTACTTCCCTGTTTCTTTTCCATTATCCTGGTTCCTGTAGTCTTGTCTGGTTGCATACTTATTTATCAGAGTCTGGTTCTAGGATCCACATATGAGGGAGAACATATGTAGTTGTTTTTTTTTTTCTGAGTCTGTGTTACTTCACGTAGTATAACAGTTTCTAGTTCCATCCATTTACCTGCAAATTTCATGATTTCATCTTTCTTTACCGCTGAGTAAAACTCCATCATATATATGAACCACATTTTCATTATCCACTCACCAATTGAGGGACACCTAGGTTGCTTCCATCTCTTAGCTATTGTGAAAAGAGCAGCAACAAACATGGATGTACAAGTGTCTCTGCAATAGGACGAGTTCTTTGTGTATATGCCAAGGAGTGGTATAACTGGGTAAAATGGTAGGTTCAGTTTTATTTTTTTAAGAGTTCTCCAAACTACTTTCCATAGGGATTGAACAAGTTTTCAATCCCACCAGCAGTGGATGAGTGTTCTCCTTTACCCACATCCTCTCCAACATTTCATATCATTTGTTCTTTTGATCTTAGCCAGTCCAGTCTGACTGGGGTAAGATGAAGTCTTAAAGTGGTTTTAATTTGCATTTCACTAATTACACTTTTTAAGATGTTTCATAGCCATCTTTACTTCTTTTGAGACCTCTCTGTTCAGCTCCTTAGTCCAGCTTTTAATTGCGTTGCTTCTTCTCTTGGGTCTCTGTTTTTTTAGTTCATTATAAATTCCAGTTATTAAACCTCTGTTGGATGTGTTGCTGGTGAAGATTTTCTCCCATTCTGTGGGTGTTCTGTTTGCTTCCTTGGTTTTCTCCTTTGATGTACAGAAGCTTTTTAATGAGGTCCCGTTTGTTAATTCTTGCCCTTGTTTCCTGAGCAATTGATGCCCAGTTTAGAAAATCCTTTCCTATGCCTATATCTTGTAGGTTTTTGGCAAAGTGTTTTTCTAATAGTTTCAGAGTTTCAGACAGTTTCAGTTTCTAACAGTTTTAGAGTTTCATTGAGGTCTTTGATCCATTTGGAGCTGAATTTTGTGCAAAGGTGAAAGATTGGGGTTTAGTTTC
>NW_008360322.1:3819671-3821696 GCF_000622305.1 Nannospalax galili
TTCAATTTTGTTCCATTGGTCTATGGGTCTATTTTTGTGCCAGTACCATGTTATTTTTATAACTATAGCTCTGTGATACAGCCTGAAATCTAGTATAGTAATCCCCCCGGCATTACTCTTAGTGCTCAGGGTTGTTTTGGTTATCCAAGGTCTGTTGTGCTTCCATATGAATCTTGGGATAGTTTTTTCCAATTCTGTGAAAAATGTCATGGGGATTTTGATTGGCATTGCCTTGAATCTATATATGACTCTTGGTAGGATGGTCATTTTCACAATATTAATTCTTCCAATCCATGAGCATGGGAGGTCCTTCCATCTTCTGATGTCTTCCTCAATTTCTTTCTTTAAAGAGTTAAAATTTTCTTTGTAGAGCTCTTTAATGTCTTTGGTCAAGTTTATTCCAAGATATTTTTTTTTTGCACCTATTGTGAATGGCAGTGTTTCCATGTGCTCTTTCTCTGATTGTTTGTTATTGGTATATAGAAAGGCTATAGACTTTTGTAGGTTAATTTTGTAACCTGCCACTTTACTGAACCTGTTAATAATTTCTAAGAGTTTTTGGGTGGAATTGTTGGCATCCCTTAGATATAATATCACATCATCTGCAAAAAGGATAATTTGATCTCTCTTTTCCCATTATTACTCCTTTAATTTCCTTCTCTTGTCCTATTGCTCTTGCAAGAGTTTCAAGTACTACGTTAAAGAGAAGTGGGGATAGTGGACAACCTTGTCTGGTTCCTGATTTCAAAGGGAATGCTTCCAGTTTTTCTCCATTTAGAATGATGTTGGCTGTGGGTTTGTTATATATGGCCTTAATTATGTTGAGATATGTTCCCTCCAGTCCAGTTCCCTCTAGGACTTTAAACATAAAAGCATGTTGAATTTTGTCAAAGGCCTTCTCTGCATCTATTGAGATGACCATGTGGTTCTTGTCTTTGAACCCATTTATATGATTTATGATGTTTATTGACTTGCATATATTGAACCATCCCTGCATCTCTGGGATAAATCTGACTTGATCATGGTGGATGATCTTTTTGATATGTGTCTGTATGCGGTTTGCAAGTATCTTGTTGAGAATTTTTGCATCTATGTTCATTAAGAATATGGGTCTATAGTTTTCTTTTTTGGTTGAATGATGCTAGCTTCGTATAAGGAATTTGGAAGTTCTCCCTCCATTTCTATCATCTTGTATAAATTAAGTAGTATCGGATGCAGATCTTCTTTACATGTCTGATAGAATTCTGCTGTAAATCGATCTGGTCCTGGGCTTTTTTTAGTCAGGAGGTTTTGTATTACTGTTTCAATTTCTTTTTGTGTTATGTGTCTGTTTAAGCTATTAATCTCTTCTTGGTTTAGTTTTGGTGGTTCCCATGCCTTTAGATATGCATCCATTTCTTTGAGGTTTTCAAATTTAGTAGTATATAGGTTTTTAAAGTATTCCCTTATAATGTTCAGTATTTTTCTGGTGTCTGTTGTGATGATTCCCTTTCATCTCTGATTTTCTTGATTTTGAGGTGCTCTTTCTTTCTTTTGGTTAACTGTGCTAGTGGTCTGTCCATCTTGTTTATCTTTTCAAAGAACCAGCTCTTGGAGTTGTTGATTCTTTGTATTGTTTTCTTTGTTTCAATTTCATTAATTTCTGCCCTGATTTTTAAATTTCTTCTTGTCTGCTGGGTTTGGATTTTGTTTGCTGTGGCTTTTCAAGTGTGTTGAGTTGCAATGTTAAGTCATTTATTTGTGTTCATTCCGATTTTTTGATGTAGGCACTTAGAGCTATAAACTTCCCTCTTAGGACTGCCTTCAATGTGTCCCAGAGGTAATGTAGGCACCTAGAGCCTACAAAAGCTTCCCTCTAAGGACAGCTTTCAATGTGTCCCAGAGGTTTTGTTGCTATATTGTCATTTTCATTTATTTCCAGGAATACTTTTGTTTCTTTCTTAATTTCTCTTTTGACCCATTCATCATTCAGGAGTGTGTTGTTTAATCTCCATGTGTTCATGTGGTTACTAGGGTTTCTTGTGT
>NW_008360322.1:3821878-3824120 GCF_000622305.1 Nannospalax galili
GTAGATGTCTGTTAAGTCCATTTGATATATGGTATTGTTTAATTCAGATGTCTCTCTGTTAAGTCTCTGGCCTGTTGACCTATCTAATGGAGAGAGCAGGGTATTGAAGTCACCTACTATTAATGAGTTGGGGTTAATCTGGGTCTTAAAGTCCTGTAGTATTGTTTTGATGAAGTTGGGTGCACCAGAGTTTTGTGAATATATGTTCATGATTGTAATATCTTTTTGATTCATTGTTCCTTTGATCAAAATGAAGCAGCCCTCTTTGTCTCTTCTGAGTAGTTCTAGTTTAAAGTCTATTTTGTCACATATTAGATTTGCAACACCTGCTTTTTTCTTAGTACCAGTAGCTTGGTATATTTTTTTCCATCCTTTCACCTTAAGGTAGTACCTGTCCTTGAAAGTGAGATGAGTTTCTTGCAGACAACAAAAAGATGGGTTTTGTTTCTTAATCCATTCACCTAGCCTGTTTCTTTTGACTGGGGAGTTTAGTCCCTTGACATTTAAAGTTTTTAATGAAAGATGTGTACTGATTCCTGTCATTTTTATTTCTATTCACAGTCTTGGTATAGCTGTGCATTTCCATAGTTACACCTTCATTGAATTTCTTTCTGCAACCTCTTGGGTATAGTCATTCCTTTCTTCAGCTCTTTGTATTGCGTCCAGAACTCTCTGAAGGACTGGTTTGGTGGACATGAATTCCTTCAGCCTATTTATGTCATGGAAGATTTTTCTTTCCCCTTCAACTATAATAGGCATTTTGGCTGGGTATAGTAATGTGGGTTGGCATCAGTGGTCATTTAAAACTGGGACTACTTTGGTCCAGGCTCTTCTGGCTTTCATAGTTTGCACTGATAAGTCACCTGTAATCCTAATGGGTTTTCCTTTATATTTGACTTGTTGTTTCTCTTATGCAGCTTTCAGTTTTTTCTCTTTGTTTTGTACGTGTAGTGTTTTTACTATGATGTGCCATGGAGAGTTTCTTTTCCAGTCCCGTCTGTTTGGTGTTCTATATTCTTCTTGTATTTGTATGGACATATCTTTCTTTAATTTGGGGAAATTTTCTTCCACAATTCTGTTGAAGATCTGGCCCATGCCATTATCTTTGGGATTCTTCTCCTTCCTATATGCCTATGATTCATAAGTTTGGTCTTTTTTATGGTGTCACACAATTCCTGCATATTCCATTCTTGTGATTTCTTAAATTTTTCATAATGTTTCCTTGAGTGATCTAGTTTGTCCACTTTACCTTTCAGTCTTGATACTCTGTTTTCCATTTCATTCATCCTGTTGTTGAGGCTTTCTCCTGTCATTTCTAATTGGCTTACTGAGCTGAGTGTTTCACTTCCTTCTTCATTTCAGCCTGAGTATTCTTCAATATTTCTCTTTCCTGAATTCATTCAGAAGTTTATCCCTATCTTCTTTCAGTTCTTTGTTTGCTTTTCTGGTGTGTTCTTCTAAATTCACTGAATTCTTTTATCATGTTTATAATTGTTCTTTTGAGTCCCATGTCCTGCATTATCTCTAGGGGGTTCTCATTGTACCCCCTAGAGGACTATTGGTATTTGGTGGAGATATGTTATTTTGGTTTTTCATGTTATTATTTTTTCTCTGTAATTTTGGCATGTAAATTTCTTTTGTAGTTTCTGATTCTTGTGTGAGACTCAGGCCTTCAAGTTTAGGCCTACTTCTTTTTTTTGAACTTTGTCTTTGTTGTTCACTTTTGGGGCATGAAAAGCTGGTTCGTCCAAGCTTCCGGTTCTCTCTCTTGATTTTACATTGGAGTGGCCAGATTGATTTTGTCTTCAGGAGTTCCCACAGAGGCCAAGTTGGACTGGCCTGGGAGGCTGGCCCAGGAAAGATGCTGGTCTAGGGCAGCTGGTGGCCATGCCACCCAGAGATGTAAAGGTAGATGGGGCAAGAAGAGGCCCCAAGGACTCCTGGGGACTGCACTAAGGAGCTGGGTTGGTCTGGATGCAAAGCATCAGGAAGAGGAAAGGTCAGTTCCTGCGTTCCAGAAAGAGACTGGCAGGTGGTGCAGGCCCAGGAAAGCAGAGACAGGTAAGGGTGGGGCCAGGTCCAGAAGCAGTGCTCCTGGGGCCCAGAGAAGGCACTACATTGGTCTGGATGAAAAGGAAGCAGTATTGGTTCCCCAGGTGACAGAGTGACAGTTTTAAAATATTGAATAATAAAGCCAGACGTGGTGGTGCACACCTTTAATCCCAGCACTTGGGAGGCAGAG
>NW_008360322.1:3824153-3842013 GCF_000622305.1 Nannospalax galili
AGGTGGATCTCTGTGAGTTCAAGGCCAGCCTGGTCTACATAGTGAGTTCCAGGCCAGCTGGGGCTACAGGGAGATACTGTCTCAAAACCACCAAAATAATAATAATAATAATAATAATAATAATAATAATAATAATAAAATATTGAATAATAAAAGCCAAACTATACTTCTCAACCCAGTGAGAACATGCTTGAAAATCAGTGGCAAAATAACTTTCAGGACTGGAGAGATGGCTCAGCAGTTAAGAGCACTGGCTGCTCTTGCAGAGGACCTGGATTCGGTTCCCAGCACTCACATGGCAGCTAACAGCTATCCACTGCTCCAGTTCCAGAGGATCTGAAGCCCTCTTCTGGCTTCTGAGAGCACTGCACACACAGGTGCATTTAATACGTGCAGGCAAAACACTAATATACATAAAATAAACAAAATAATTTTTTAGAAAAGAATCAATGAAACAGAGTTGGTTCTTTGAAAAATAAGCAAGATTGATAAGCCCTTAGCCAAATTAACCAAGAAAAAGAGATAAAGGACTCAAAATTAATAAGATGAAAATGGAGACAGTATAACAGATACCAATGAAATCAAGAGGGTCATAGGACATACCTCAAAAATCTATACTCCACCAAATTGGAAGGTCTAAAAGAAATGAATGAATTTCTAAATGCATATGACTTGCCAAAAAAACAGAAAGAGATTTTTTTTAATTAAGCAGATCCATACATAGCAAGCAGCAAGATTAAAGCAATAGTTTAAAACTTCCTGACTAAAAAAAGTCCAGGTCCAGATGGATTCACCACAGAATTCTACCAGACCTTTAAATAAGAACTAACACCAGTATTCCTCAAATCATTTCATAAAATAGAAAGGGGGTGCTCCCAATCTCTTTTTACAAAGCCATCATTATACTGATAGCTAAACCAGATAATGACACACAAAAAAAGAGAAAATTACATACCAGTCTCCTTGATGAAGATAGAGTCAAAAATCCTTAAATACTTGCAAAATTAATCAGAAAACACATCAAAATATCATTTCTCATGATTAAGACAACTTCATCCCAGAGATGCAGGGTTAGTTCACCATATGTAGATCAATAAATGTAATCTACCACATAAAGAAACTCAAAGACAGAAATCTTAATAGATGCAGAAAAGACCTTCAACAAAATCCAACATAACATCCCTTTATGATAAAAGTCCTAGAGAGACTAGGGATGGAGAGAACGTGTCTCAACTTAATAGAGGCAATATACAACAAACTTATAGCCAACATCCTAATTGTGGTAGTGATTATAATGATGATGATGATGATGATGATGATGATGATGATGTTGCTGGTGATGATGTGTATCTGTACGTCTGTCTATGTGCATGAGTGCATGTGTGTGTGTGTGTGTCTGTGTAAAGCAAGCATGTCAAATTATATAGATTAAACTAGTATGTTGACTTTTTCTTGATACATTTTTAACAGCACTCTATAAAAAGAAAGAAATCAGGCAGAATCATCCAAATTTGAGAGCAACAAGCTGACACATTCTGGAGACACAAGAATATTCCATTGACTCTATCTTGGCCTTGAGTCTATTTTCTAAATCACCTGTCCTCCAGATTCAACTCCTCAGCTCTGCACAAGAAACCCTGCCATGCCCTCCTGGATATTTGCCCAGGTTTTTAGCTGGAGGAAGAGGGAAGAAAGCTCATGTTTACAGCTTTGTCAGCCTTTACCCCTCAGCTTTGCTCAGTACCTTTGAAGCCAGTGAGAACTGCCATCTCATCCCCAGATCCACAAAACTGGCAACTACTCTCGGAATTTCTATGTGAAATCACATTTGTTTTCTTTTCAAAAACAAATATATTGTAGATCTTGAAAGGCAACGTAGGACATAGACATATGCTCTTAGCTTCCCTTCCCTTGATAGCTTGAGCGACATTTTCTAATTTCACAAATACAAACAGTAATATGCTATATTTTACCCTTGGAGAAATATAAAACAAGCAAACAGAATCTCTACCCTTCTGCAACACCTGAGTCTCTGTGTGACACTGGCATTAAAAGAAACAGGAAAAACGTAGGAGCAGGGTCTGTCTCTCTTGTTCTGACTCAATACCTTTTGTACTTTACCCAGGGTCATTAGCTTGCACCCAGTTAGATGGTTGATAGTTGATGCATGCTGAGTGCTTCTTGCAGGATAGAAGGAGGTTTAAATGATGTGGTTATTAATACAAGATAGTTTGCTAAATTATCAGGTGGTGAAACAATGACCAAAAAGAGGGAGGGTACTGTTGTGTGTTTTTTTCTTCAAGACTAGCAACACTGGAGATTCTTTTTAATTTTTCTTTTATATGTATGAGTGTACTGCCTGCATGTATGTGAGCACATGTGTGTCGTGCAATGTTCCAAAGGTCAGAAGAGGGCATCAGATCCTCTGGAACTGGAGTTATGGATAGTTGTTAGCCACCATGTGGGTGGTGAGAATCAAACTTGGGTCCTCTACAAGAGCAGTCAGTGCTTTTACCACTGAGCCATATCTCCAGCCCAACACTGGCGATTCTTAGTGGTACTTATACCTTTGCTGACACAGAAAAATAAGCATATAGGACCTAGAAAGAGAAAGTGGCATTTTAAATAGGGCAAACCCACCCCAGAGTCACCAACGCATCTTTGTGGAATGATTCTGTTCTTGATCTACCCATTCCTCAGATGTTTGAATTACACTGGTCCTGTGAGGAAGGTTCAGTCACAATGTTACTCTGTAGAAATCGCACAGATGATAAGACTAAATGATATTCAGAGTATTCAGTACTCCAAAATCCAGCCAGCCATCGTGTCCTCTAAGGTGTCCTTTAGTCACTTCCATTCTTGAATGATGCACCAGGGGAGAAAAATATGTAATGTGATCACAAATTGAAATCACTGGCTCTTAAAACTAAGCCATCTGATTCAATATAGCACAAAGGAGCAAATGCTTCTTGCAGTACAAGGCAGCTGACAGTTCCTGGAGGCATCACCAGGCAAGTCGAATGCAATCGCTCTGTGTGTCCTTTCATGCACTGTAGGGGTTTGGACATTAATAGTTACCAGAGGGAAACCCTGCTCTGGAGGTCTAGCCTACATGGCTACACCGAAGTTAGTTTCCCTATAGGAAACCAAACCTCCCAGGCGTACTATTTGCTCTTATTCACATATGTGAGATATTAAGGTCTTAATTTGAATTTGAGATACCAATGAAATATTATTTACAATCACTAAAATTATCTTTTTAGGCAATAAGCCTTTTCTGACTACAAAAATAAATTAAAAACAAGGTGGTAAGTTCAAACATTATGGAAATGCTCAATAACCACTTTAGTCTCAATGTAATCTAAATTTACAAAACTTCACATGGTTAAAACAAATTACTACAACTTAGAAAGATGTAAACACAGGGCTGGGGAAATGGCTCAGGGGTTAAGAGAAATGACTGCTCTTTCAGAGGCCAGGGTTCAATTCCCAGCACCCACATGGTAGTTAACAACCATCTGCAGCTCCAGTTCCAGGGACTCTGATGCCTTCTTCTGACCTCCATGGGCATTGCATGACATGGCTGCACTTATACACATACAGGCAATACACTCATAAACATAAAATAGAAATAATAAAATACTTTTTAAAAAAGAAAGATGTAAACAGTCTGATATTTAATAAGCTCTTTAACAAACTTCACAATCTTCATAGAAGGTGAGGACCGTGAAGATCAAAGCTGCCGACATTAAGGAGCCTGCCAGTTCTGGTGGGAGTTGCAGAATAAATGAGTTTATAGAGCTAGGGTCATCAATGAAGACCCTAGTTAGTGATATCATATTGTATAGTGGAAATCTGGTAACAAATTCAGGTGCTCTCCTCACAAAAAGAAAAGTAACCATGAGATGATGAATATGTTCATGGGCTTGATGTGGTAATCATTTAACTATATATGCACACAAAAACATCATACCTTCAACATATAAAACAAAATTCTAAGCATAAAAACATGATAAAAAGAAAGATAAAATAAGAAGCCATTCTAGTTCATCTGACTACTGTATACCCAGAATGCAGAGCTCTCCATGAAGTACTTACATTGAATAGGAAATTCTATTTTTCCCTCTATTACATAGTAGAATGTCTCTATTCTTTTCCTCTCAAGTTTTATATGTACAGGTGGTAGAAACTGACATGGTTGCCTTTTCTTTGAAGCATTTTGAGTGACTTCTGTCCTATAACTATATTCTGCCCCATCATATTCTATAACTCTTTAAATCTACCCATTTCTGCCTCAAAACTTCACTACTTATTTAGATATAGTAAAATGTTGACTACTTACACAGTAATCTATACAATCTCCTATGCCTCAGCCTCCAAGAAAAATTTACAGCCCACCCCTCCCCCAGGATGGTGCGCTGAATTTGTTTTGTGGCTTCCCAATCCCCCAGCACACCTCTGTGAACCACCAAGATGTGCATGCACAGGTGAGCAGCACCCACACTAGGGGCTGTAGGAGCCAAGCAGTGAGGATAAGTAAGTGCCAACAGCAAACGCAGAGGTAGGGACTCCAGGAGCTGGAGTCAGCACTCCCTGCCATAGGGAAAGGCCTCAATACTTAGCTCTTGCTGATTGTTGCTCTGTGGAAATATAACTTGAATTTTGCCAACCCTGGTTTTTTAAAAAATAATGTTTAACAAAAGCTTCCCTATTTAAGTATTGGCAGAAAAATGATCCTAAAGAGATAGTTCAGTTGGTAAAGTGCTTGCTAACATAAGCATGAGGCCTTGAGTTCAAGCCCCAGTATTCACATAAAAAGCCAAGTGTGGTGGTGCCTGCTTGTAATCCTAGCTCTGCGGAAATGGAGACAGGTAGATCCATGAAGCTTACTAGCTAGTCAGCCTAGCCTAATCGGTGACTCCCAGGTCCCACTGATAGACCCTGTCTCATAAAACAAGAACAGCACATAAGGAATGATGCCTGAAGTTGACCTACACACACACACACACACACACACACACACACACATACACACACACACAGGTGTATACACATGAACACACACCTGTACATACACACCCACATGTACATACAAAGGAAGAGAAAAAGAAAATCGAAACATTTTTATACACAACTGGCAAGTCTGGCCTCTGGTTTCCAGTTTGGTCCTCCTGACTGAAACCATACTGAACTCATAGCATAATAAAGTAGGTTGTAGGTTGTTTCCAATCTGACCCCCTGAGATTCCATCTCTACCACTCCCACCCCAGTTCTGCCTATGTAACCTCTGACTTGAGAAGTCTGACTCATTATCCAAACCCCACCTCCATACCACCCACCCCAAGTGAACGGGACCTCTTTGAGGTATGCAATGTAAACCTATATTTGGTGGCACAGCACAGCACCCGGTGCATTCTATAGCAGCACTCTGCATATGCCAATCACCTGTAGCCTCCTGGATGGCAGAATGGAATGAAGGTTATAGAACAAAGGGGTCAGAGGCAGAAACTGCAGCCAATTCACTGAGTTCATATTGTGGTCACAATACTTAATGGCTGTGATATGAAAATGGAAGCGATTGAACTTTCCACATGAGGCTGTCAGGTTTCTCAGAGGGAAACAGCAGGAAACATTAAGCCTTGTGCTGGAACAGAGCATATGCTAAAAACCGTTATCTGTGTCTACTATTTTATTCATCTGTGTGTTCCCAGTGTTTCAAACAGTGACTAGAACCTAGTAGCAGCTTCATGAATTTTTAATGAATGATCTCATGTCTATTGATAAACAAGTTTGCCTCTGAGATAGAAAAGAAAAATGTTGTAGAAAGACCCTTTTTTCCCAAATATTTGAAAGCCTACAGTTCCAGAAATGATTCTCCTCTAATCAAAGGTGGCTAAAAGGTAGGACAAAAACACTATAAAATAAAAATAAACTTAAGTAAATGTAAATGGATAGGAGAAACCAAGGGCCGTTGTGGGATCAGTGCCAAATATGTAAAATGAAAACCAAGCCAGAAAGTAGGTTTTCTTTAAAAAGTGGGGAGAAACTGAAAACTAGCAAGAAAAATAAAAATTGAACAGAGAAACAGGGGAGAGGAGAGGGAATACAGTTGTATCTAAACCATTTGCAGACTCTCAACAACGTGAGAGAGCTCCGTTGCCCTTCCCTTTCATCATCCAAGCCTGAGGATGCTCTGAAGGAACTGCTCCAGCAGGACCAGCAGCCAGAGACAAAGGGTCGTTTATGCCCAGCCACCAGCCCTTGCAGTGGATGGGCAGAACTTTTACCCCAACACTTTCTCAGAGGCTTATTGGACATGACCAACCTACAGTTTGTTTGCTCTGTTTTATTTCATTAGGAAAACATGAAGGAAAGAATTATGTTCCTGCATGGTAAGGAGGCTATATTAGAAGAGGCTGCCTCCACTGGGGAATTCCCCTGCTTCAAAATGAAAGTGGGTTAATTGAGAAGGGCATGGAGAAATACTGAAGCCCAATTAACAAAACCTACATCTTCCAATTAAAAAGATAATTGTTAAATGGCTTTGGGGGCAGCGCTTGGAGTTTTAGAAATGAAACCATTTATCCCAGACTTTGTCAGGAAACCATGTAAAACACTTCAAGGGCTGAGGATATAGCAGTGATAGATCACTTCCCAGCACTCTGGAGATCCTGGCTTCAGTCTGCAGTGGAGGTGGCAGGTAGGGAGGGTCCTTTTCACCATTGCCACCAATTAAAAGAAGCCTAGAAATGGAGGAGAGTTCAGAAACTGTGTGAAAAAAGCACACGCATGCATGGGGCGTCCAGAGAGGTCAGGGTGTTTCCTGAACAGGAGAGCAGACGTATTCCCTGCCTGTCAAACTTTACTCCCATGATGTCACTCAGTGTCACAATCTCTGCCTAAGAAGGGCCTTTCCACAGATAGATGATGCTCTTGGCCATCCACCCTTGATTTTTTTCCCAACACACACACACACACACACACACACACACACACACACACACTGCTCTCAACCTCACTCTATTAGCTCTAGGTTGCACTGTTCCCTGTGAGCTGTCTACAGCTTGGGCAGCATTAACTAGTGCTACTCCTTATAATTTTTTTTTCGGCTAGGGGGGTCTTTTTGAGACAGGGTCTCCCTATAGCCCCAGCTGTCCTGGAACTCACTATGTAGACCAGGCTGTCCTTGAGCTCACAGAGATCTGCCTGCCTCTGCCTCCTGAGTGCTGGGATTAAAGGTGTGCACCACCTCACCCTGCTACTCCTTATACTTTTAAAGTCAAGATATAATATCCACAAAAGACCAAAAGAATGAACATATTGGGAGAAAGAATGCTTTTCAGCTTGACTTCCTAGCAGGAGGGAGGTTCTCTCCCCAGATGCTGTGGTTGAGCAGCTGGAACATCCATGAACTCAAGAGATCCAGAGAAAGAGTTCCCAGAGCTGAGAGGAGCTGCACAGGCCCTGGGTCATGGGCATCACGAGGTAGACACTGCCCCTCAGGAGTGCTCAGTTATCATCATCACAGGACAAACCACCATCTCCCTCTCCTAATCCTCTGCAGAGTGTCCTCTGAAGTTCCAAAAGGTGGTATATATGTATTGGAGGGTCAGGGGGTCATGTGCTCTGGCTCTGATGACTGCAGGCAAGGTATAGGTTTCCAAGATGCCATACAGCCTTTATTCTCTGTGGCCTCTGCAAACATGGGGGCTGGACCTTGGAGACACACATGCACTGCACTTTTCCTGTGGGACCTCATTTCCCAGTACAAGTGTTTTCTTTTACTTACAGTGTTGTTTGGTTCTTGAGCCAGCCTGGGTTTTGTTCTGAACACAGCTTTTGCCAGGAAGAAGTGCAGAACTGAGCTGTAGGCACTGAGGCCATCAGTGTTTTACCAAAAAAAAAAAAAAAAGGCTGCTTTCTCTCATGTTTGAATTTAACACACCACTACCCATGAAGAAGTGCTCCATCCTGGTACATTCTGAATCTCTTCCTCTGCTGACTGGACACAATAACCAAGTCTGCCTGGGAAGGAATGGGAAGGTTTTTACACTGGATAATAATGTCTACTATTTGTTGGAAACCTTTAACCAATTTGAACTCTGGTGCTAATTGTACATTTCTTTTGCACACTGCCATGTGGTACTTAACACACTACAAAAAAGAAACTAGAATTTCTTCTCTTGAAGTAATGAAAGAATTGGTGATTAGCCAAGCTTGTGGCTGGAAAGAATAGCAAACACCCTTTCACTTAGGCTTATGTTCTTGCTTTTTGTTGTTGTTGTTTTGCTCCTAAATTCAGGGAATTGTGAACAGTTGCTGAACACTCATACACCTTCTGTTAAATATCCCAAGGGCAGCACACTGCTAAGTTCCCCCACATGCAAGCTGAAATTCACCAAAATGTCTGTGGCTAATTTGCTTTAAAAATTATGTGCCCCTGGAAGGCAGCCTGGAGATGACAGGTCAGCCTTTTCTGTAGACACCCAGCAGAATTCTCAGTCTGTCTCATAAGGACGGAATTTCCATGGATAAACATAGCAGGGCCCAAAATCTCATTATGAGCTTTGACCTTATTTGAATTGGTGGCTTTTTCTCATGGAGTACAAAAGAAACCTGAACCAGGGCTTTGGTCCTCATGTCTCCTCTACCACAAAGACAACTCACAACAAACCGTGGCTCAGCTGCTCAAGGGCAGTCCCTGGCATGGCTGCTGGAAAGTAATAAGAGAAGTGTCAGGGAAGACTGGAGGTAGCAGACGCGATAGCGAGAGTAAGATCCCACGCCTGCAAGATTATATGTTCGAGCGTCTTTCTTCTCTAATTAGACATTTATACCATTCACTTTCCATCCCTAAGAAACATCCAAGAGAATGCTATGTTGCCACTTCCTCTTCTCCAGCTTTTTCACAGCTCGGAAAAGCAAAACCCCCACTACTAGTGGGGGTGTTCAGTCAGCAGTCCCTCCCCAAGTGAAGTACTTGCTGGCTAGTCTTTCAGCATGACCCCACTACTCACATTCGGAGATTCTAGAAGGGAAAGACAGTCTGTTCAATGTTTGCATCTTAAGCCCAAAGAACATCCTCCATATGTTGCCTGCAGCCTCCAACTGCAGCAGCTTCTTCTAGGATTGCAGAATGGAACAGCTTGTCTCTTCCCACTGCCTTATAGACTCAGGAAGAAACAAATACTCAGGTTTTTGGTAGGTTATAGGCAAATTCTTAGTGTTTTTCATATCGAGACTAACCCACACTCTGCCTTCCTTTCCCTCTCTGACTTCTGTGAAACTGAATACTCAGTAAGTACACAAAGATTTTTAAAATGTATACATTTCTACTAAAATGATTTTCTTTTCTTTTTAAACAAGATTCACTGTGTAGCCCTGCCTCAGCCTCCAGGATGCGCCTCTATCTCTGGTTCAACCTGTTTCCATTCCTTGCTGTCTGAGAGATGCCAGTTGCTGTGAGCATCATAGTGAGAACCAGTATGACACTGCTGGAGAAGAAAAGCAGAGATCTGAGGTCCCTGCTCAGCTTTTCAACTCACCAGTTGTTTGGCCTCAGACAAACCATGTATCTCCAGGCTTTGGTTTCCCTCTGTCCAAAATAAGAAGGAAAGAGAGGGAAGACCATTCCAGCCATCAAAGGCCCCCACGAGGCCTCTC
Source organism: Nannospalax galili (assembly GCF_000622305.1). Taxonomy (NCBI): domain Eukaryota; kingdom Metazoa; phylum Chordata; class Mammalia; order Rodentia; family Spalacidae; genus Nannospalax; species Nannospalax galili. The sequence goes on from NW_008360322.1 coordinate 3,833,817, forward strand.
CATGCAGTTTCAGGTTGAACATCTCTGCTCTGAAAATCTGGAATTCAAAATGCTTCAGATACAAGTGTTTTGAGTGCTAGCCTGATCCCACAAGTAGAAAACACCTCTGCTGTCCTCCTGTGATAAGTTGTAGACAATACACAGGTACATTAAAGATACTACATACAGTTGTCTTCAGGATGTGTATGTAAGGAACATATGAAATGTGAATTTCACTTTTAGAGCAGAGGCTAATCCCCAGGATATTCTAGAAAAACCTGACATCTTAATCACATAGAAGCAACTCAACCTATATCAGCATGACTTGTTCACACCCTTCAGACATTTATACGATGAACATAACACACACACGTAAATACATTATTACAAAAATTTTACATTAATAATTATTAAATTAAAGCAGAGCGGTGTTAGATAGAAAAATTAGAGTAAATAGGAAAGGCCTCTAAAGATCTAAAATTGGGGCTGGAAAGATGGCTTAGGGAGTACTGTAGTTCTGTTCCCAACACTCGTATCAGGCAATTCACAACTTCCTATAACTCCAGCCCCAAAGGATTCAACACCCTCTTTTAGCTTCTGTGGATACTCCCATGCATCTGTGCATACACATACAGACACATACATATAAAACTAAAGAAAAATATTTAAAGATCTATAATTTAACCACTATAAGATTATGGCCTTTAAAAAAATAATAATATATTGTCTGGTTTCCTTCTCAATCTCACTGTCACTACAAAGCTTTTCCATCTCAATAAATGGAAGCTCCATTCTTTTTATATTAGCATATATTAAGAGTACAATGCTGCGACCTTTCTTACGACATTTCAAACATGCATATTAGAGCTTTGACCATATTGCCCTTTTCTAGTCCCTTCCCCTTTTCTCTTTCTACATCCCAGCTACTCCTTTGTGTGTGCACGTCTTTTTGTTGTTTTCTAAATTCCACATTTATAAATGTGTGCTTTGCCTTGAAAGAAAGCATACAATATTTGTCTTTGTGAAACTGGCTTACTTCACTTAGCACCATAATTTCCAGTTTCATCCATCTTCCAACAAATGACATGATTTCACTCATCTTTAAGGTTGAATAAGCTGAGTGTGTATAGGCACTACATTTTCTTTATCCATTCAACCATCAGTGGGCTCCTAGGCTCTTTCTCCAATTTGGCTATTGTGAAGAGTTCAGCAATAAACATGGGTGTGCATGTATATCTGAATAGTACGTCCACTGTGCTTCTTTGGGGAATATATACAGGAGAAAGAGAGGTGTAGCTGGATTGAATGATGGTTACAGTTTCAGTTTTATGAGACATCTCTATCATAGCTTCCATAATGTCTACACTAGTTTTCGTTCCAACCAGCCACACATAAAGGTTCCTTTTCCCCACCATGCCCTCACCAGCATTTTTTGTTTCTTGTTTGCTTGGTGATAGTCATTCCCATTTAAATGAGATGGATTCTCAGTATCATTTTGACTTGCATTTCCCTAAATGATTCAAAATATTGACTTTTTAAAATATATTTTTGTCATTTTTACATTTTTCTAGTGTGTGTGTGTGTGTGTGTGTGTGTGTGTGTGTGTGTGCCCAATGTCAATATCAAGAGACCTTCCTCAATAGTGCTCCACCTTTATTTTTTTAACTCAGATTGTCTCACAGAATCTAGGCTCTGGAATCTGCCATCTCCCCACCCCAACCCCAAAGTTGGGGCTATAGGCATGTATCACCATGCCTGGCTTTCTACATGGATTCTGGGGATCCAAAGGCAGGTAGGTCTTCATGCCTGCATGGCAGGCACTTTCCACCTGAGCCGTCTCCCCAAGTCCCTACTTCTACTTTTGAAAAGGGCATGTTAGATTCATTTGCCCACTTTACTGACTGGATTGTTTGTTCTTTTCATGTTTAATTTATCTTTAGTTTTTTTATATGTGCTGGATATTAATCCCTTGATGGACGAACAGTTGACAAAGGATTCTCTTCCACCCTACAGCCATTCACTTTGCTTATTTATTCCTTTGTTGTGCAAAAGCATTTTAACGGACTGTAATTCCATTTATCAATTCTTGCGATTATTTTCTGAGCTATTAAAATCGTGTGAAGAAAACCACTACTTATGCTTATATCTTACTTTTTTTCTGTTTTCTTGTAACACTCTCAAAGTTTCAGTTCTTATTCTGAGTCCTTTAATTCATTTTCAGGACTCTAGTTTGGGTCTTTTTTACATGCATATCCTGTTTTCCAGCAGCACTTGTTAAAGTTATTTTTCCCAACATATATTTATGTCACCTTTGTCAAGAATCTGGTAGTGGTGGCTGCTTGGGCTTGTTTCTGCATCTTCGCTTTTATCCTGTTGTTCTATGTGACTATTGTGTTGATACCATGTTGGTTTTGTTACTATGGTTCTGAAATGTAGTCTAAAGTTGAGTGTGATACCTGCAGTATTGCTCATTATTGTTTTTACTATTCAAGATCTTTTGAATCTCCATAATTTAGGATTTTTTCTATTTATGAAAACAATGTCATTGGAATTTTGACAGATATTTCACTGAATCTATATATGGCTTTCAGTAGCATAGGCATTTTAACAATATTGAGTCTTCTAACCTATGAGTATCAGGAGTTCTTTCCATCTTCTACTGTCTTCTACAACTTCATCCTTCAGTAGTTTATAGTTGTCAGTATAAGTCTTTAACATTTTTGGCTAAGTTGTGTCTGGGGTTTTATTTGTTTGTGAGGTTGTGTGAATGGGATTGTTTCCTGACTTCTTTTCCAGAAGCAACTCCACTCCTCTAATACCCTCTACCCAAACCTGGGACTCACTCTGGATTCTCTCTCCCTCCCTACATTCCACCGTTAGCAGGTCCTTCACTACAATGCTCTGCTTTGGTTGCTTGTGGCCTAAGCATCTCCCTATTGCATCACCACCATCGCCATGTCTATTCTGAGACAATGCTCAGAATCATTCTTTTTATAAGATCCATCTTGCATCACTCTGGGTCCTCTGGTAGTTTTCTTCTTACTCCTTGTCAAACCCAAGTCATCATACGGCCCAGCAGAGTTTGCATGATCTGACGTAACCAGTCCTAAGCCTGTCCTAACCACCTCCTGCACCCATTCTTCCCAATGCAACACTAGCAGCCCTTTGGTTATTCCTCCAACAATCCAGCCACCTACCTGCTTGGAGCCCCTGTCCATTGAGTCTCTCAATTGCCTCATCAGTTCCAATGTGCCATCCCACCATCAATGCACCAAACATCCTCACTCTGTCTTGTCTTACTCTACAGCTCTTATGCCCCATGACATTTATTTACTTATTTATTTGTTATTTGTGTACTTTCTGCTGTCTCCCCAAAACCAGTCTTAATCAGATATAAGCTTTATGAGGCTTTATCTCAGTGGTTTCTTAGAAATCCTCTTTCCAGAGCATCTCCTGTCACATTGGATGCTCCATAAACATCATGAAAGGAACAAAAGAATTCAAGACACAATTAATGACCATCCTCTCTTGAATGAGAAAAAGCACTCCAGATCATCACTGATGACTACATCCAGTGGCTGTCCTTGATGAAGCAGTGAAAGGCCCACATGCCTGATGGAGCTTGCACCTTTGGGAAGATGACGAAGTGGATTGCTTATATTTATATAGGTAATCATAGGTGATAACGAGTAAGAGGATAAAAAAGGGCTAAAGATGTGGATAAGAGTGCTTGAAGTAGGGTGATCAGGAATTGCTTCCAGAAGTACTTTTAGTTGACAGCTGAACAACAAGGAGGAAGAAGCTATGAGTATTTAAAAAAAAAAAAAAAGACGGGGCTGGAGAGATGGCTCAGCATTGAGAGCATTGGCTACTCTTGCAGAGGACCCAGGTTTGGTTCCCAGCACCCACATGGCAGCTAACAACTGTTCGTAACTCCAGTTCCAGGGGATCTGATGCCCTCTTCTGACCCCTTCAAGCATTGCCCTACACAGAGATATACTTTACATACATGCAGGCAAAACACTCATACACATAAAATAGATAAAATTTAAATAAATAAATAAATAAATAAATAAATAATAAATAAATAAATAAATAATCAGGGGAAGCAGGGGAGGGAGCAAAGACACAAATGGAATAGACCACATACAGGCTCACAACAAAATGCTGGCATATTGTTGTAAATCTACACGAAGCCACCAGAGGGAGGAACACAGTGTCATTTGAATTATCAGTGATGACTGACTTCTCTGTGGATTTTGTGGGAAGCAAAAGCAGACCAGGGTAGGAGGCTGCTGACAGCTGTCCAGGGAGAAATCATTGTGCTTGCACCAAGAAGCAAGAGAAGCTGTGAAAGCCGCAGCAGTGTGATAGTTCAGACCTTCGCAATCTCCCAAACGTCCATGTGCTGAAGGCTTGCATCCAGGTCGTGGCGTTGAGAAACAGTAGAACCTTTGGGAGGCAGTTCTTGAAGGCAGTTAGGTCACAGGAGCATACACTGGAAGGGCACCTTGGGGCCACAGCTGCTTCTTTCTCTCTTTGATTTCCAGCCACCATGACATAAGCAGCTTTGCTCCCTCATTTGTTCCCACAGATCCAAAATCAACAGAACCAGCCAACCATTGACTGAAACTGTGAGGCAAAATAAACCTTTTCTTCCTTATAAATTGACTTTCTTGGGTATTTTGTCATAGTGATGGAGAGCTGACTAACACAAACGAGAGCTAGAATTGTTTTCATGTTTCCAGACAAGAAAGGTAAAGTGAAGCCATATCCATATGCCCCAATTAGAGACACAGAGTGCAAAGCAGAAAACAAAATTTGTGCCTGTTTCCTGGCTCTTAACACATGGTATGGGCAGCCTCTCCATACCATCTGTGATATATGTCCACTAAGCCTCTGCTAAAGCCAGCTGTGAGAAACAATACATGCACCTCCACATGCATAGGAAAAGAGGCTTGCCAAGAACAAAGCCTTCCATAAATGTAAGTAAAACAGGTGTAATAACCCAGTTTACAAAGTAGAAACTGAACTCTGTGGAAACTGAGAATCTCTACCCAGCACTTCAAATGAGTGGCAGAGTATTAGAACCTAGTTGTCTCAGTTCACAGCCCAAGAGAAGGGGATGTAGACCAGTAAGAATTCATCTACTGGACAGCCACCAGTTTCCTGGTGCCAGCATCTCTCCTGGGTAAGTCCTGAGGCACCCACCATGCCTTGATTCCCCAGCCTCATTCACCCTCCCAGCTCCCCCATCCCATCTCTCATCCTAACCTGGGTTCCATCCCATTTCTTGTCTTGGCACCCCAGACCCCTCGACTGACCTCTTGGCCCAGAATCCCCACTGCTTCCTGATCCTTTGCATCCAGACCAACCCAATTCCTCTCTGTGGTCCCCCAGGATCCCTCCGGGCCTCTTCCTGTCCCCACCTCCTTTGCATTCCTGGGTAGCACAGCCAGCAGCTTCCTGGGACCAGCTTCTTTCATGGGCCCTGCTTCCAGGCCAGAACAGCCCCCAAATTCCTGAAGCCATCATCTTTCCTGGAGGGATATAGAACATAGGAGAAAGCCTGAGAGCATCTGCTCCTCATCTGACTTGGACCTCTGTGGGAATTCCTGAAGACAAAAGCAATTTGGCCACTCCAAAGTAAAATCAAAAGAGAGAACCTGAAGCCTAGACCAACCAGCTTTTCATGCCCAACAAGTAAACCACAAAGGCACATAAATTTTACAAAAAGAATCAGACCTAAACTCAACAAAGGAAGACTTGAGTCTCACACAAGAATCAGAAACTACAAAAGAAATGCACATGTCAAAGTCAGAGAGAAAAAAAAATAACATGAAAAACCAAAATAATGTATCCCCACCAAGGACCAACAGGCCTCTAAACAAGTACAATGAGAACCCCCTAGAGATGATAATATAGGACATGGAACTCAAAAGAACAATTATAAACAAGGCAAAAGATTCAATGAATTGAAAGAACACACAAACAAATCAAAGAACTGCAAGGAGAGGAATAAACTTCTGAATGAATTCTGAAAAGAGTTAGAAATATTGAAGACCACCCAGGCTGAAATGAAGAAGGAAATGAAACTCTCAGTAAGCCAATTAGAAGCAAAAGTAGAAAGCCTCATCAATAGGATGAATGAAATGGAAAACAATATCAAGACTGGAAGATAAAGTGGATGAATTAGACCACTAAAGCAAAGACTGTGAAAATTTAAGGAAACATAAGAATGGAATATGCATGAGTTGTGTGACACCATAAGAAGACCAAACTTACAAATCATAGGCATACAGGAATGAGAAGAATCTCAGGATAATGGTATATATGGACCAGAACTTCAATATGACTGTAGAAGAAAATTTCCCAAAATTAAAGAAAGACATGTCCATACAAATACAAGAAGCATATAGAACACCAAATAGGACCTCCTAGGAAGAAGCTCTTCATGGCACATCACAGTAAAACCACTAAAGATACAGAACAAAGAGAGAATACTGAAAGCTGTAAAAGAAAATCAACAAGTCACATATAAAGGAAAACCCATCAAAATTACAGCTAACTTTTTAGCGCAAACTATGATAGCCAGAAGAGCCTGGACCAAAGAATTCCCAGTTATAAATGACCACAGATGCCAACCCAGATTACTTTACCCAGCCAAAATGTCTATTATAGTCAAAGGGGAAAGAAAAATCTTCCATGACCTAAATAGGCTGAAAGAATTCATGTCCACAAAATCAGCCCTTCAGAGAGATTGTGAAGCAATACAAAGAGCTGAATAAAGGAACAACTGTACTCAAGGGGTAACAGAAAAAAACTTAATGAAGGTATAATTGTGGAAATGCACAGCTGTACAAAGAATGTGAACAGAAAAAAAAAAGGACAGGAATCAATAAACACCTTTCATTAAAAACTCTAAACATCAAGGAACTGAACTCCCCAATTAAAAGACACAGACTAGGTGAATGGATTAAGAAACAAAACCCATCTTTTTGTTGTCTGCAAGAAACTCATCTCACTTGAGGGCAGGCACTACCTTAAGGTGAAAGGATGGAAAAAAAATATACCAAGCGAATGGTACTAAGGAAAAAGCAGGTGTTGCTATTCTAATATCTGATAAAATAGACTTTAAACCAAAACTACTGAGATAAAGAGGGCCACTTCATTCTAATCAAAGGAACAACTGACCAAAAAGATGTTACAATCATGAACATATATTCACCAAACTCTGGTGCACCCAACTTCATAAAAACAGTACTACAGGACTTTAGACCTAGATTAATCTCAACTCATTAATAATAAGGGATTTCAATACCCCATTGTCTCCATTAGATAGGTAAACAGGACAGAGAAGTAACAGAGAGATATCTGAATTAAAAAATACCATACATCAAATGGGCCTAACAGACATCTACTGAATAGTCTACCCAAGCCCCAAAGAATATACTTTCTATTCAGTGTCCCATGGAACTTTCTCCAAAACTGAACATATACTAGGGCACAAAACAAACTTCAACAAATACAAAAAGACTGAAATAATTCCATGGATTCTATCAGACCACAATGCAATAAAGCTTAAAAGCAACACCAGAAGAAATCCTAGTAAATACATGAACACGTGGAGATTATACAACACACTCCTGAATGATGAATTGGTCAAAGGAGAAATTAAGGAGGAAATAAAAGTACCCCTGAAACTAAATGAAAAGTACAACACAACAAAAACCTCTGGGACATGTTGAAAGCAGTCCTTAGAGGGAAAATTATGGACCTAAGTGCTTATTTTTAAAAAATCAGAAAGAACACAAATAAATGACTTAACATTACAACTCAAGACATTTGAAAAGCAACAACAAATGAAACCCAAACCCAGCAGACAAGACGAAATAACAAAAATCAGAGCAGAAATTAATAAAAATAGGAACAAAGAAAACTATACAAACAATCAATGAATCAAAGAGCTGGTTCTTTGAAAAGATAAACAAGATTGACAGACGGCTAGCCCAGTTAACCAAAAGAAACAAAGAGCACCTCCAAATCAACAAAATCAGAGATGAAAGGGGAAGCATTACACAAGACACCAAAAAGATCCAGAACATTATACAGGAATACTTTGAAAACTTATATGCTACTAAATTTGAAAATCTAAAAGAAATGAACAGGTATCTAAGAGCATGGGAACCACCAAAACTAAACCAAGAAGAGATTAACA
>NW_008360322.1:3842282-3844726 GCF_000622305.1 Nannospalax galili
GAAAGATCATCCGCCATGATCAAATTGCATTCATTCAAGAGAGGCAGGGACGGTTGGATAAACGCAAGTCAACAAACATCATAAATCATATAAATGCACCCAGACGAGAACCACACGGTCATCTCAATAGCAAGCAGAGAGGGACTCTGACAAAATTCGACATCCATTTATGTTCAAAGTCCTACAGGGAATTGCATTGGAGGTAACAAACCTCAACGCAATGAGAGCCACATACAATAAACTCACAACCAACATCATTCTAAATGGAGAAAAACTGGAAGCAGTAGCATTGAAATCAGGAACCAAACAAGTCTCTCTGCTATCTCCACTCCTTTTTACCATAGTGCTTGAAACTCATGCAAGATAGTAAGACAAGAGAAGGAAATTAAAGGAGTAATAATTGGAAAAGAAGAGATCAAATTATCCCTTTTGGCAGATGATATGATATTATATCTAAAAGATGCCAAAAATTCCACCAGTAAATGCCTAGAAATTAGTAGCATGTTCAGTAAAGTAGCCGGTTACAATATTAATCTACAAAAGTCTATAGCATTTCAATATACCAACAACAAACATTCAGAGAAAGAGAACATGGAAACACTCCGTTTCACAATATCTTCAAAAAAATAAAATATCTCAGAATAACCCTGACCAAAGACATTAAATACCTCTACAATGAAAATTCTAAATCTTTAAAGAAAGATATTGGGGAAGACATCAGATGGAAGGACCTCTCATGCTCATGGATTGGAAGAATCAATATTGTGAAAATGACCATCCTACCAAAAGCTGTTTTTAGATTCAGCGCAATGCTGATCAAAATCCCCATGACGTTCTTCACAGAATTGGAAAAAAACATCCTAAGATTCATATGAAAGCAGAAAAGACCTCAGATAGTCAACCAACCCTGAGCACTAAAAGCAATTCTGGGGGAGATTACTATATCAGATTTTAAACTGTATTACAGAGCTATAGTCATAAAAACAACATGGTGCTGGCATAAAAATAGACATATAGGTCAATGGAACAAAACTGAAGACCCAAATATGAGTACATGCAATTTCACTATTTCAGTCATCTGATATTTGACAAAGGGGCCACAAGAACATTCACTGGAGGAAAGACAGCATGTTCAGCAAATGGTGCTGGCATAACTGGGTTTCCACCTGTAGAAAAATGAAACTAAACCCCTATCTTTCCCCTTGCACAAAAGTCAATGCCAAATGGATCAAAGACCTCAGTGTGAAGCCTGAAACTCTGAAACTGTTAGAAGAAATCGCTGGCAATAACCTACAAGATATAGGTATAAGAAAGGATTTTCTAAACCGACATCAATTGCTCAGGAAACCAGGTCAAGAATCAACAAATGGGATCTCATTAAACTAAAAACTTCTGTACATCAAAAGAAACAACCAAGGAAGTGAAGAGAAAACCCACAGAATGGGAGAAAATCTTCACCAGCAACACATCTGACAGAGGCTTAACATCCAGAATATATAACGAACTAAAAAAAAAGAATCAAGAAAGAAGGTAACCCAATTAAAAGATGGGTCGAGGAGCTGAACAGAGAGTTCTCAAAAGAACAAAGAAGCATCTTAAAAGGTGTTCAACATCATTAGCAATTAGGGAAATGAAAATTAAAACCACTTTAAGATTTCATCCTACCCCAGTCAGACTGGCTAAGATCAAGAGAACAAATGATGCCAAATGTTGGAGAGGATGTGGGGAAAGGGGAACACTCATCCACTGCTGGTGGGGCTGCAAACTGGTTCAACCCCTATGGAAAGCAGTGTGGAGAACTCTTAAAAAACTACAAATGAACCTACCATTTGACCCAGTTATACCACTCCTTGGCATATACCCAAAGAACTCATGCTATTGCAGAGACACTTGTACATTCATGTTTGTTGCTGCTCTTTTCACAATAGCTAAGAGATGGAAGCAACCTAAATGTACCTCAACTGACAAGTGGATAATTCAAATGTGGTTCATTTATACAATGGCGTTTTATTTAGCAGTAAGGAAAGATGAAATCATAAAATGTGCAGGTAAATAAATGGATGGAACGAGAAACTGTTATACTAAGTTAAGTAACACAGACTCAGAAAATAAAACGATGTATGTTCTCCCTCATATGTGGATCCTGGCACCAAATCCTTATGAGTATGTATCCAGACATAACTACAGGAACCACAATAATTGTAAAGGAATCAGGGAGGTAAAGGAAATGAAAGAATCTGAAAGAGAAGAACAGTAGGAAACAGGCATTAATAAGGGAGATATGAATTAAAATGGGGTTATTTTAAGGGGAGAGGGGATGGAGGATTATACAAGGAACCTTGGGGATAAAGGGAAAGAAGGAGCTCAAGAGAGGTGGGACCATAGGAGAAGGGTGTTATTAAGGGAGAAATGGGAAAAATGGGGGCACTTTAAATGGGGAAACC
>NW_008360322.1:3845362-3853471 GCF_000622305.1 Nannospalax galili
AAGGGTTAAACAGTGAAAGAGAGAAAGAAGAGATAAATAATGTCTAGCTATTTTTTTCAAAACCAGAAGAAACCATAGTAGCCTAACAACATCATACATTATCTCTCCATGAGTCCATGTGTTTGGCTAAAGGCTGCATAACAAAAAACAATGCCAGACAGGAGGCACCTTTCTTTGAGTTGTTGGCCAGGGTGGCCCAAGGGACTCCCAGACAGTAACCCAGCAAAGATCTGGGAAAATGAACAGCAGACTCCAATCTTATCTACAGGAATATTGATAACTAATTGCTGCTGGATGAGGAAGAGTGGATCTTCCTAAAACAAGGAACTCTATATAGACTGACTAGATTCAGCAAATGGACAAGCACTGGGGAATGGCTGGGGGTGCCGATAACACAGTGGACAGTAACAGGGATGACCAAGTTTATGGGCTCCAGTGATGGGAGGGGGGCTATGGGAGGGTCCCATTTGGGATGTATGTATATAGATAAATAAGATTGTTTGGGATGTTCTGCATGAAATACATACAAAATAATCAACAAATTTAAAAATGAGTTATATTTGAGGAAGAAGCATAAAAATTTGCTTCATGTTAATTAGTAGAGGTACAAAACATCACCATTGAAAGCTACCTGATGACTTTATATCCATACTCAGGTGCCAAGGATCCGAGTGTAACTGACTGTGACTGGTAATACTCAGATGCATAGAGATTAGAAATGCATATGCAAACACCTAAATGTTACTACATTAAAAATGAGTTTTTCTATATGAAACAGTATATTTTAAAATGAAATGGAGATCTTTTTTAAAGCTTAAAACCTCATTCAATTTTATGTCATAAGGTTTATACTGAGTTTAATATTGTGTAACTGTTTTAATTCAACTGTGAACCTAAAAATTTACAGCCAATTTTGAAAGAGATGCATCTTTGCTCTGGAAATTGTTATTGAATATGTTAATGCTGTAATGAAATGCTTCTAATCATGTGGTTATTAAATAAATAATTTTTAAAAATAAAATAAAAATAAAAGAATTCATCTACTGGATTATCTATAATAAAGGAAGACATTCGTTACTAGTAAAATGTCTGTCATAAAGTCGTCTGCAGACTATTCACCTCTGTTCTCATAGACAGACTTGAAAGTGACAAATAAGAGCCCTGCTGGGAGTCTCCTCTCTGATACTATGGATAGGCACTTTAGGGATGTGCACTCTGGGACAGCCAGTCCAGACAGCACTGCCTCATGTAAAGGGAACAACGGCTGGAGTTCGGCTGGAAGCCTCCATAGCATGTTCTACCCGAAGAGCCAGGCTCCTGGAGGAAGCACAGCAGCCCCAGGGTAGATGAGCAGGGGTTCTCCTCAGGCAAGTGAGGCTGAACCAAGTGCAAGTAGAAACATCACTCGGAAAAGAGGCACAGCACTTGGCAGAAATGATGCCTCCTAAGAACAAGCAATGAGGTCCTGGACCATTGGTAGGCAGAGGTGAGGCACCTCAGAAGGAGGAGGCTCCTACTTGGACAAGTCAGAAGACCCAAGTTCTAGCCTAGGTCTGAATTCTACTGGACCTCTGAGTTCTCTGAGGTATGGGGTGGAGGCAGAGCAGAGAAGTGGTTCACTCCCAGGGTTCTAGGCAGGACTCCAAAAAGGTGGCTGCCTCACTCCCTTCTCTTGTTTATTGGTAATACATAAGGCTAATATGGTAAGCTCCCTGACTCCACCCTTGATGGAAGTTTTACATTTTTAGTTAAATAATAAATTAAAAAGAAATATTATAAAAGAGAAGATTGGGGAAAGAGATAAAGAGAAATCCTAGAAAGAAGCCCTAATTTATGGGATAAAAGCCAAGCTCAACAATCTTCCTGTTTCGTACTAGCTCTAGTCTAGAGACTATCTAAAAGTCTCTGATAAGCATTTATATGTAGTGCATGGAAAGATCAAGTGCATTTATACCTAGGAGAGGCCCCAGCTATTGCACACTCAGAATACAGCTTCTCAAAGCACCACCTTCTAGAGAAAAGTCACTTTCAAGTGGATTAATGTAGACATGGCATAATGGCATGAGAGGCAGAGAACCAGGAATCAGGAAGCCAGGGCTCTTGGTCAGAGATCCATGTCAGTAATGAAAACTTCTGCGTTTCAATGTCCTTGCCTACAAAACGGGAAGGAAAATTCCAGATGATCTTTAAAGTCCCCTATATTCTAAATTATGTAGTTCTAGAGATAACACTAAGGTCATTCGAACCTATCCTATGTTCCCAGGGAAACAGCAGAACCAACGACAAGCGTCTGTCTTATAAGAGTTTCCCAGAGACCCAGGGCCAACAGGAGATAGTTAGCAAACACTTAAATGACAGAGAAAGATAGCTACATAAGGAATTTTAAGACTGTCTCACATAATTGTGGGGACTGGCAAATTCAAAATCCATGGCCTAGGCTGGTATCCTGGTAACTCAGTCTTGAAGAATTTCTTTTTCTCTAGGAAACTTCAAGTTTTGCTCAGAAGATCTTTGTGTGATTAGATAAAACCCACTCATATTATCAAGGATAGCCTACTTAAACTAAGCTATGTTGGTCAGTTTTCCATTACTATGACAAAATACCTGAAAAAAAATCAACTTAAGAGATGAAATATTGGTTCCCAGTTTCAAAAATTCCTATGGGCACTTAGCCTATCATTTTGAGTCCAGGAGAAAGGTGAACATCACGGTAGAGAGAGCATTCTGAACAAAGCAGCCCACCTCATGGTGGCAAGAAAGAAGGGGACTGGGAGGAAGATGTACCATTTAAGAGCATGGCCCTACTGACATACTTCCTCAAGCTAGCCCACCTCCTACAGCTTCCACATACACCCCAGTAGTCCTTTCAGCCTTAACTCTATTGATGTATTAGAGATTACAGCCCTCATACCTCTACACAGCAACTCACTGAAGACCAAGCCTTCAACACAGGAGTTGGCAGGGTTATTTCATATCTAAACCATAGCATGAACTGATGATTATGAATGCTAAATTACATTTACATAATATCATTACAGCAACATCTAAACTAGTGTTTGCCCAAACTGCTGTCTAACCAGGTGACTGGTAAAATTATCCACAACCGCCATGTTGTCACTTTACTAGAAAACAAGAATGGGGTGGAGGAGATGTAGGGAAGGAAGGAAGCACACACAAGGAAGCACAGACAAGATGTGTTCCCAAGGTAGCCACGCACCTTCAACTGCTCAGTCTTGGAAACTACAGTCTTGGAACAGCTCACAGGAAGAAAGGAAAGCCACTGGGCTCCTGGCGCCCTCCCATCTCCCATCATATATCAAAAATCCTTTCCACGAAATATTAGGACCTAGTACCTGTACCCACCAGGCAGCCACTGGGTGTGGAGTACACTGCCCAGCTCCCCATTATGACCCTTTTCAGCACTCATAGACCAGTGTGGTATTCTGACAGCTCTCACCTAAGGCCCTCTACACCTGAGAGGGAGAATGTGCCACTTCATCCAAGCATTCCCTCTCAACAGCAGCCTACTTCCAGTGATTGGTTGATAAGGGAATACAAATGCCCAGCCCCACTGCCTCTGTTTGGGTCATCTAACACGCTTCCTGATGCAACTGACTGAGACTCATTGAAAATTCACCATAGTTCCTGTCTTCCTACTGTCCCATCCAACTTTGCTAGACAGAAGTAATTCAACCTTAAATCTCAGAGATGTTCAGAAGCTTTCAGATTAAATGGTAGTAATGACAACTTTTTAAAAAAAAAAAAAGTCTCAAGTGTTCATGAGCATCCCTTCCCCTTTCTTGGACCGCTCTCACTTTCACAGAAAAAGAAGAGTCTAATGGGACATTTTAAGAAGATTTATAGCAGGACATGGTGGTGCAGGCCTTTAATCCCAGCACTCCGGAAGCAGAAGCAGGCAGATCTTTGTGAGTTTGAGGCCAGCCTAGTCTACATAGCAAGTTCCAAGCCAGCTGGGGCTGCAGGGAAACCCTGTCTCAAAAAGACCAAAAAAAAAAAAAAAGGAAATTTAATCTACATGTGAAAAGAATTCCAGGAGAGCCTTTGGTTTCTTCCGTTTGTTAAACTTTCAGCACACTCTCTGAACACATGATGATAACTGAGTACTCAATATTCTGCCACCCTGTTCTCTATTATGTGAAGCCAGCCAGAAGCACACATTGTTCAAAGAGATCCTTGTATTGTCTGCCTTCTTGGGACAGTTCCCAGCATCTGCGTGAGCAGGAGTGGCGTTTGATGCACTATCTGCTCTACATGACACAGAGGAGAACTGATACCCAAACACTCCTTACAAAAGCTTCACTTTGGGACCCAGCAATCTTTATTCTTGACATTGATCAATAAACTACTACAAACTGTCTGGTCTCTTTCTCTCTCTCTCTCTCTCCCCTCAGCATTGATCAGAGGGCAGTTCCCACAGCAAAAATAACAGAACCTTCTTCTTTTCAGTCTTGATCATGCATATTGAATTAAGGAAGTACTGTATTTGCTTCTGTTCACTACTCTTTTAAAAAATAGAGAGTGTAGATGTAGAGATGAGATGGCTCAGTGGTCAGGAGCACTGGCTGCTCTTGCAGAGGACCTGGGTTCAATTCCTAGCACCCATATGGCAGCTAACAACTATCCACAATTCCAGTTCCAGGGGATCTGAGGCCCTGTTCTGACCTCTGTGGGCTTTGCATGACATGGGTACACTTATATACATGCAGGCAATACAGTCATATGCATAAAATAAAAAACAATAAATTTTTGAAAAATACAGAGATATCTAGCACATAAACCAAAAGAAGAAATGGCAATGTGAAGGCTCTAAAACTGTTCCTACAAAGAGCCAAGGAGGGACACAAGACATTTGATTTGAGAGCTGAGTCAAAGTTTTCTTAATGTGTGAAACAGAGCACTATGAATAAGGAAGCGGTATATTCTTTGCAGGTTTATATGTCCTTTCAGGGTTTGAGTGACAAATAGACCAACTGATTAATGTAAGAGGAGAAGGTAAGTGAAAAGCTGAAAGAAGCTGGAACAAAGCTGAGGAAGAAACAGAAGAAAAACCATCAGTTATTGAAAGGATGTGAGGTAGTTCAAAGAATGAAAAGGAAACTTAATCTTGGGCTCAGAAGCAATGGTGGTGGGGGGGCAGGTCCAGGATCCTAGGCAGCAGCTGTGATCAACAACTTTCCTCTGCTCTGGCTTCAAATTCTTGAAAATCAGCTTCCCTTTGGTCCCCATTGGACCATATGACCACCCTGACTGGCAAGGTGTGGAGAGACATGACTGGTAGTCCCAACCACCACCTGTCATTGGAAACAAATTGATCACCAAAGGAAAAAGCACCTGTAGCTCCCGGGGATAAGGAATCCTTGGTGGTCTAAATTGGAACTACTCACAGGCAAGCCTCAGAGCAGAGCAGCAACACCTAGAAACTTCTATAGATGTCAAGTCACCAGCAGGACCTCAGATTTGCTGACTCAGAAGATCGGGGGTGGGGGGCCTGGATTGTGTTGTGTGAACTACTTATGCATGTTGAAGTTTGAAAAACAATGTTACAAAGGATCAGATGTCCATATAAGCCTCAGACTGAACACTGAAAGTATAAATTTTAGGCTGACATAAGGAAAGCCATCTAAGTGTCAAAATAGATACAGACACTAGCAGCTTAGGGATGTGGGATGCACGATATCAAAGGACAGGATGGATTCAAGAAGGAAACATGAAAAACGTTGTGGAAGAAATTCACCATTAAATAACCAAGGAAGCCCTTGACGGCCCTGAGGTTCTCAACTAGAATCTACTTTATGTGCTTTTGGTCTCTAATTATAAAATATAATCTTTCCGAAGAGGCCACATTTTCCCTATGAATTGGCCCTATGTAGAGAATCTCTGCTCATTCCTAAGAGAACAGAGCTCTCATATACCCTTATCCCAGTGGCAGAAAAAGACTTTCCATCTAAGAATTGCAACTGCCTTGGCCATGGAAGGAGAAGGATTTCTCCAGGGAGAGACTGGCAGGCGAAAAGAAGGATGGACCCTGAGATTTCTCCAAGTGAGCACTGGGCATCACAACTGCTCAGTCTTATAAAAGTTTTCTTTTATGTTCCAGCACCTACCACCTTCCAGGTCCACTAAAGCTATTATTCTAATGTGATTTGGACATTGAAAAGAAAATGAAAAACAGAATAATATTTACTGGACAGAGAAATCAAAAACAAAACATTTTGTTCACATGTGGGCACATGCTCACACTCAGACATCAGTCTGAATTCTTTTTCAGACTGAATTAGCATTCCTCTCAATCAAAAATAATCCAACAGAATTTAGAAAGCCCATAGGCATTTCTCTTTATTTCTTTGCGTTTGGTTATAAGGATGCTATAAAGACTATTTCAACTGTGCAATTGGGCGATGTTCTAATAACGTTTTTTCAAAACAGACTCCGAATCACCTGAAAAAAGTTAGCTTTTATAAAAAGCAAAACCAGTCTTGATGTTTCCTGCCCTCTCAAACAACTGACACTTCCAAGCACCAATATTATTTGTTTCCACTCATTTCCACTCAGATCCAAAGACACAGGAAAACAGTGAGAATGTGCTGATCTAACAGTTTTTGATTCCCTGCTCTTACAGAAGGCAGATTTTAACTCATAACATCATTTTCTTTTCACTGAGACTCATAAATATAGACAGGGACTGTTAGGGTGACCCAACTTTGTTCATCATTGTTCTGAAGGGAGAAGCACAAGGAAGAGAGAGTGATGGAACATAAAAGGTCTTCACCAAAGCCTGTCTGCTTTAGCTGTTTTATTCTTGACAGATGTGTTGTGTTGTAAGCCCCTAAATGGCTAACATTATTTCTTCTCTGCCAAAAACAAGTCTTGAGTCTTGCATGTTTAAAATCTTTGTGGTAAACATGCAATCATTCAATGCTATAAGGAATATGTGTTAATAATTACGGTGAAATATTAGGATAAAAATAACTAATAATGAACATAACTCATTTCAGCTGATGCAGGTTTTTTCTCAGAGAAGGCTCTCTTTCTCTCATTTTATGCCCTTTCTTATAGAAAAGAGTTAGTTATTGTGAAAGGTGGCAACAAAAAAACTTTATACATTCACCCCTTAGGGAAACAAATAAGGTTATTAATTCAGCTGAAGCAGAATATACAGATCCAAGCCATTCTCCCTGCTTCCAGAATTTTATCTCTGAGCACACATTTGATGATGTCACGCCTACTGACACTTTTCATCAAGCCCCTGAGAAAATTCAAATACAGAGGAGCAACATTTGAGATCAGCTTAGCCATTTGGTCTCCCAGAGTTTCTTTTCTTAACTCTTTGCCATGCCCTGTCTCCCCATCCACAATTATACTCTGGTGGTATCAAGCCATTCTCAGATATCCAGACATGTAAATTACCTCTGTATCCTACCCTGGCTTTACATTACACACATGGCCAGAATAATGCTACCCATTCATTTTGTTCAAATATAGTATTTTAGGTGGATCATGATTGACATTCTTTCCCAGTTCTCATACTGGACACCAATAGAGGAGTTTCTTCACAAATCTGCCTCTCTTACTAAACTCTGAGTACTAACAACATTGCCTACCCTATGGAGATCTTAACAAATATGTGAGTAAATGAATCAGTCATAGTTGCATTCCTAGAGGCCCCAAAATATAGTAGACCAATCTATTTGCCCTAATGCAAGAGGAATATTTTGAGTAGAAATCAACATACCAGTAAATATTTATTAGGATGACCATAGCATTTAGGGAAAATGCCTACAAATTGTTCTAACCAATACCCACTGCTCTGGAAAGCACAAAAGCATTATGTAACATATCCCTGCCTTTCAAGTCTGCAGAACACTAGCTAACCTAATTTGCCTTCTGCAGATAAATCTTTCAAAAGTACTGTAAATATCAATGTATTTTTATCATATTCACCCCTCATTCTTCCCTCCAACCCTCCCTGGACCATCCATCAACATGTCTCACTCCCAACTTGATTCTCTCTCTCTCTCTCTCTCTCTCTCTCTCTCTCTCTGATGGGGGTACTAAGGGGGTGCAAGTACAGAATGGAATCTAAATATG
>NW_008360322.1:3853518-3859135 GCF_000622305.1 Nannospalax galili
ATTCTACTGAATCCAGTTACTTCTATCAATATGCACATGGGTGTAGGGCCATCCACTTAAAGCATAAGCAATCTACCAGTGTCTACACCCCACAAGAAAAATGATTCTCCCTCCCCCAGGAGCCATAAACTGCCAATAGCTCCTCAGCTAAGAGTGGTGCTTGGTGAGCCCCTCCCCCACTCATGTTAAAATTTTGACTGGCTTGATCTTGTGCAGGTCCTATGTTGGTAACCAACATTATTGTGAATTAATGAGTGCAATAACCATTGTGTCCAGAAGACAGTTTCGCAGCTGTCCTCCCTGAGTTCTGGCTCTTACATTCTTTCTGCCCTGTCTTCCAAGATGTTGATACAGATGCCACATTCAGTTGTGAGCACTCAGAATTACTTATATTCTCAGCACTTCAACTGGTTATAAATCTTGGTATTGACTGCTGCCTGCTGTAAAAAGAAGTTTCCAAATCCTGTGTCCAAAAAAATTACTGAAAACACTACTTTATTTCTGTAATTTTCCCTGATAAATTATAAAGACCACGTCTTTATAGCACTCTGCAGAAGACCATAGAGGTGGCTAGTCTGAGAAAGGAACCGGTTCTTGTCAACTTTTTTTTTTAAATAAATTTTATTTTTTTTTTACAAAAGCTTTATTGAGAATTTCATACATGCATATAAGGTGTTTTATTCTTTTTTGACCTTGGAACAGAGTATGTTGTTAACAGGCCCAAGGACATTTTGACTTTTAGCCAAGAAACTGGTTACATTTCTTTGGGGTCTTTTTACCCTAACTGCCTAGCCAATTCCTACCTCCTATTCTTATCACACCATCCTCTGAAGGGGTTACCAAATTGCCAATAGGGAATGGGGACACCAACCACTCTGGCTTCTTCCATTCTGAACAGGGACACAGGGTGAGGCAATTAGAGAACCCCTTCAGTGGATCTATCTAAAAGATTCCCAAATTGCATAACTTTTGTCTCTGAGGGAAGAAGAAAGTCCTTGAATCATGAATGGGAGATGTGAACAAGAAGTAAAGGCAAGAATAATTAGCATTACAAGTTCTAGACAGGGAACTAGGAAAAAGACAGAATGGGGCAATTTTCAAATGTTCATATGAAAGTCCATTGGAGTTTCTTGACAAGGGCTTCCAAAAGCATCCCTCTATTGGGTTCTTCCTCATTTTTCTTTTGTCTTCCAAGGTTGGACTAGTTGGATGGGAAGAGTGGCTGGAAATTCAGGTGAGGGTCCAGTGACCCTGCTTGGAACTCCTTTAATGAATGAGCACAACCGTCAACAAGCCCAATTGTGATTATGTTTAGCGATCAGGCTCAGCCAAAGTCGTGATGATGGTAGTTATTTCATGCAGAAGGGACTGCTGTATATCATCATCTTATTAAAAGGACATGGAATTTAAAAGGATTTAGTGCTAGGAGCCACACACGAGGGAGAACATACATCGTTTATTTTTCTGTGTCTGTGTTACTTCACTTAGTATAAGTTTCTAGATCCTTCCATTTACCAGCAAATTTCATTATCTCATCTTTCTTTACTGCTGAATAGAACTCCACTGTGTAAATATGCCACATTTTTGTTAACCATTCATCAGTCGAGGGACACTTAGGTTGCTTCCATCTCTTAGCTATTGTGAAAAGAGAAGCAACAAACATGGTTGTACAAGTGTTTCTACAGTAGGGTGAGTCCTTTGGGTATAGGCCAAGGAGTGGTATAGCCCGGTCATATGGTAGGTTCATTTTTAGTTTTTTAAGAGTTCTCCACACTGTTTTCCATAGAGGCTGCACAAGTTTGCAACCCCACCAGCAGTAAATGAGAGTTCCCCTTTCTCCACATCCTCGCCAGCATTTGGTATTATTTGTTCTCTTGATCCTAGCCAGTCTTATTGGGGTAAGGTGATACTTTAGGGTGGTTTTAATTTGCATGTCCCTAATTAATAACTGTGGTGAACACTTTTTGAGATGTTTCTTAGCCATCTTTATGTCTTCCTTTGAGAACTTTCTGTTCGGGTCTTTAGCCCATCTTTTTTTTAATTTTTAATAACTACATGATTAGAAAAAGCATTTCATTACAGCTTTAACATATTCAGTAACACACTCCAGAGCAAGAGTACATCTCTTTCACAAGTGGCTGTAAATTTCTAAGTTCACAATTGAATTAATACAGTTATACAGTATTGAACTCAGTATAAGCCCTGTAAGACATAAAATTGAATGAATTGGGTCTTTTGCTTTCTCGATTCTTTGTTTTTTGAGTTCTTTATATATTTTGGATGTTAAATCCTCTGCCAGATGGATCACTGGTGAAAATTTTTTCCAATTCTGTGGGTTTTCTCTTCACTTTTTTGATTGTTTCTTTTGCTGTACAGAAGCTTTTTAGTTTAATGAGGTCCCACTTATTGATTGCTGACCTTAATTCCTGAGCAACTTCTGTCTGATTTAGAAAATCCTTTCCTACATCTATATCCTGTAAATTACTGCCAATATATTCTTCTAATAGTTTCAGGGTTTCCAATTTCACATTGAGGTCTTTGATCGTTTGGAGCTGACTTTTGTGAAAGGTGAAAGATAAGAATCTAGTTTCATTCTTCTACAGGTGGCGATCCAGTTTTTGCCAGCACCATTTGTTGAAGATGCTGTCTTTCCTCCATTGTGTGTTCTTGGCACCTTTGTCAACTATCAGGTGGCTGAAATTGCTTGTACTCAGGTTTGAATCTTCAATGATGTTCCATTGACCTATGTGTCTGTTTTTGCACCATACCATGCTGTTTTTATGACTCTAGCTCTGTAGTATACTTTGATATCTGGTATAGTAATCCCCCCAGCATTGTTCTTTGTGCTCAGGGTTGCTTTGGCTATCTGGGCTCTATTGCTTTTGGTAGGAAGGACATTTTAACAATATTAATTCTTCCAATCCATGAACATGAGAGGTCCTTCCATCTCCTGGTGTCTTCCTCAATCTCTTTCTTTAATGAATTAAAATGTAATTGAATTAAATTGGATTTAAATGAATTAAAATAGAGATCTTTGGTGTCTTTCATTAGATTTATTCCACGATATTTTAATTTTTATGCAGCAATTGTGATTGGGAACATTTCCCTGTATTGTTTCTCCAATTGTTTGTTATTGGTATATAGAAAGGCTGCTGATTTTTGTAGATTGATTTTATAACATGCCACTATACTGAAAGTGTTGATCAGTTCTATGAGTTTTCTGGTGGAACTTACGGATCTCTTAAGTATGGTATCGTATCATCTGCAAAAAGTGATGATTTGACCTCTTCTTTTCCAATTAGTACTCTTTAATTTCCTTCTCCTGTCTTATTGCTCTAGCAATTGTTTCAAGCACTATATTGAAAAAGAGTGGAGATAGTGGACATCCTTGTCTGGTTTCTGATTTTAATGGGAATGCTTCCAGTTTTTATCCATTTAGAATAATGTTGGTTGTGGGTTTGTTGTATATAGCTTTAATTATGTTGAGTTATGTTCCCTCCAGTCCAATTCCCTCTAGGACTTTGAACATAAATGCATGCTGAATTTTGTCAAAAGCTATTTCTGCTTCTACTGAGATGACCATATGACAATATGGCTTTTGTCTTTGAGTCCATTTATATGATTAATGACATTTATTGACTTGCATATCTTGAACCATCCCTGAATCTCTAAGATAAAGCCTACTTGATCATGGTGAATGATCTTTCTGATGTGTGTCTGTATGTGGTTTGCAAGTATTTTGTTGAGAATATTTGCATCTATGTTCATTAAGGATATGGGTCTATAGTTTTCTTTTTTGGTTGTGTCTTTACCTGGTTTGGGTATTAGAGGGATGCTGGCTTCATAGAAGGAATTTGGGAGTTCTCCCTCTGTTTCTATCATTTTGAATAATTTAAGTATTGGTTGGAGGTCTTCTTTAAATAGCTGGTAGAGTTCTGCTGTAAATCCATCTGGGCCTGGGCTTTTTTTAGTTGGGAGGCTTTGTATTACTGTTTTGATTTCCTTATATTTTATGGGTCTGTTTAAACTGTTGATCTCATCTTGATTTAACTTTGGTGGTTCCCATGATTTTAGATATCCATCCATTTCTTTCAGACTTTCAAATTTAGTAGCGTATAGTTTCTTTAAGGTTTTCAAATTTAGTAGCATATAGGTTTTTAAAGTGTTCCCTTATAATGTTCTGTCTCTTTTGGGTGTGTGTTTTGATGTTTCCCCTTTCATCTCTGATTTTATTAATTTGGATTTGCTCTTTCTTTCTTCTGGTTAACTGAGCTAAGGGTCTCTCTATCTTCTTTAGCTTTTCAAAGAACCAGCTCTTAGATTCATTGATTTTTTGTATTGTTTTCTTTATTTCTATTTCATTAATTTCTGCTCTGATTTTTGTTATTTCTTATCTTCTGCTGGGTTTGGGTTTCATTTGTTCTTGCCTTTCCAGTGCCTTGAGTTGCAGTGTTAGTTCATTTATTTGGGCTCTTTCCAATTTTTTTAATGTAGGCACTTAGAACTAGAGCTTCATCCAGTGTTGATTTTGAGCCTTATTGCTTTGTGGCCCGATAGAATGCATGGAATTATGTCAACATTTTTGTATTTGTTGAGGTTTGTTTTGTGGCCCAGTATGTGGTCAATTTTTTAAAAAGTTCCATGAGGTGCTAAGTAGAAAGTGTATTCTTTGGTGTTTGGGTGGAATAATAGAAATATGTCTGTTAGGTCCATTTGATGTATGGTATCATTTAATTCAGCCATCTCTCTGTTTATTCTTTGTCCATTTGACCTGTCTAATGGAGACAGTGGGGCATTGAAGTCCCCTACTATTACTGAGTTGGGGTTAATCTATGTCTTAAAATCCTGTAGTGTTGTTTTTATGAATTTGGATGCAACAGAATTTGGTGCATATATGTTAAGGATTGTAATATCTTCTTGGTTAACTGTTCCTTTGATCAGAATGAAGTGACCCTCCTTATCTCTTCTGATTAGTTTTATTTCAAAGTCTATTTCGTCAGATACTAGAATTGCAAGCCTTGCTTGTTTCTTAGTGCCATTTGTTTGGATATTCTTTTCTATCCTTTTACCTTAAGGTAGTGCCTGTCATTGAAGGTAAGATGGGTTTCTTGTAGACAGCAAAGAGATGGATTTTGTTTCTTAATCCATTCTCTTAGCCTGTGTGTTTTGACAGGGGCATTCAGTCCATTGATATTTAGGTTATTATTGAAAGATGTGTATTGGTTGCCATCATTCTGATTGCTGTTTGTGTTCTCTGTGAATTTTGTGTTTCCTAGATTATATCTTTGTTTATTATCTTTTGCTGCCCCAAGGTATAGTTGTTTCTCTCTCTGCTCTCTGTATTGTTTCATGTATTCTTTGAAGGGATGGTTTTGTAGACATGTATTCTTTCAGGCTATTCATGTCATGGAAGATTTTTCTTTCCCCCTCAACTCTAATAGACATTTTTGAGGATATAGTATTCTGGGCTGGCATCTATTGTCATGTAGAACTAGAAATACCTTGGTCCAGGTTCTTCTAGCTTTCATAGTTTGCATTTATAAGTCAGCTGTAATTCTGATGGGCTTTCCTTTGTATGTGACTTGTTGTTTCTTTTTTGCAGCTTTCAGAATTTTCC
>NW_008360322.1:3859272-3859630 GCF_000622305.1 Nannospalax galili
CTGTTTTCTTGTTTAAGATCTGGTCAACACCATTAACCTGAACTTCTTCTCCTTTCTTTATCCCTATGACCTGTAGATTTTGTCTTGTCATGGTGTCCCTCATCTCTTGTATATTCCATTCCTGTGTTTTTTTTTTTAATTTTCCAAACTCTTTCCTTGAATGATCCAGTTCTTCAACTTTATCCTCCAGTGTTGATATTCTGTTTTCCATTTCATTCATTCTAGTGGTGAAGCTTTCCCCTGTTGTTTCAAGTTGGCTTATGGAGTTTTGCACTTCCTTTTTCTTTTCTGCCTGAGTTTTCTTCAATGTTTCCATCTTTTTTGTGAATTCATTCAGAAGTTTATGCCTCTTTTTTAG
>NW_008360322.1:3859820-3870054 GCF_000622305.1 Nannospalax galili
ATCTTGGCATGTGAATTTCTTTTGTTGTTTATGATTCTGATATGGGAATTAAGTTGACGTATGCTTCTGTTTGTATTATTGGGGTGCCTAGATCCTTTCTTTATTGGTTATGTAAAGCTGGTTGGTACAGGGCCCAGGTTTTCTCAGGTTTATTTTGGAAGGAACTGATGGCTTCAGATCAGTTTTTCAGGAGTACCCCCAGAAGCCCAATTCAGGTTCCAGTCAGGTACACTTAGGCTTCCTTCACCGTGTGGAGGCAAGATTGAGACTCTCTCGAGAAGTCCCATGAGTTGTCAACCCTATGCCAAAGGGAAACCAGAGGGAGTCCAGAACCTGGCACTTTCTGGCAGTCTGCTGAGCTCCAAGCCACTACCCTGATGGGGGTCAGAACCCACCCTCTCGGGCTGTCTTCTAGGATCTCAGCCTTCCCCTGCCAAAGCCAGGTCTGCCCTGGGGCCTTGGGAGGGGCATCACAAAATCCCAGGTAGGGGGATGGTATGGTGCAATTAGGGGAAGCTCACCACCATGTGGAGGCAGGATCTGGGAGCTGTCAGGCTGTCCCCTGGGTTCTCAGGGCCCTCTCATAGTTGGTGGCCAGAGGGAGGCCAGAACCCTGCACTCTCTAGTGTCTTGTCAACTTTTTATTTTATCTCTTCATCCAGAAGTAAATGTATGCCAAGATATTCTTTGGGCATCATTTCCCTGAGACCTGTGGTATAAAATAGAGTTGGAGGAGCAGCCAAGCAAGGTCATCTCAAAGAGAAGGAAGGAGCATAAATGAAGGCTTTCAGACTGGGCAGATCCTGGTTTGCTCATAGCCTGGAGAGATGGCAACAGGAATGGAGTAGAGTCAAAAGGGTCCCATAACCTGAGGTAATGTCTGATAGGTGTGACTTAAACTAAATTCCAAACAGAAATAATTTAAGAGGGGAGCTAGGAGGAGTTATTTGGGCTTGTGGTTTCAAAGGTACAAGTCAATTACCGCAGGAAGGTTTTCAGAATGCAGGGTAGTAGTTCATGTCAAGCAGAGAAAGGGCTGCTCATTGGGCTTCTCCTTTTCCTCCTTTGATTCCTTCTAGGCCACCAGGCCATGGGATGGTGCTGTCCATGTTAAAGGCGGTTATTTCTTTAGTAAATCCTCTCTAGAAATTCCCTCACGGATTTACTCAGAGAGACCCCTGTACCTCACTAATTGCAAGGGAATTCCAAATCTAGTCAAATTGGCAATGAAGTTTAACCATCATAACAATCTATAATAGCCTTTCTGTTTTCGGCACTGGGAATTGAACCCAGGGTCTCACGCATGCTAGGCAGACACCCTAAAGGCTATATCTCTAGCCTAGCATGGTCTTTCTTGATGCCAAGACAAGAAGACTATCAAGATTCTTTTTTAAAAAAATGATTCATGCTATCTAGTCCAGTCCATTTTCCTCATGAACTAGTCCAAAATATTTATAAACTTTTTTGTAAAACTGGACATAGGATTTCCAATTTTCAATCTGTGATGTAAGGATCTCAGAAGATGTCGTTCTGTTCTTAGTAAAAACCTAAAGAATCTGAAAAATTAGCAATTCTTCTTCTATCCATCAGTGAAATGAGGTCACTGGGAAAACTGTTTCCCCAGAAACCAGAGAGAGAGAGAGGCAAGATGATTTGGAGAATCATAATTCATGTGGGTAGAAATCTCTACACGATGCAGTCCTGGAGTAGGACAACCCTGACCACAGTCGATGAGCTGCTAGAAGTTCAGTGGGACAACTTTGAGTTAAAAATTCCAGGAATATCTGATTATAAGCATGTTTGACAGAGCTTCAACTCTGTGGGGATGACTTTTACAATATGGACATATTCTGGACAAATGACTTTTACTTAATTTTATAGCCAAAAAATTAATCTTAGCTTGTTTTAATATAAACACACCTATTAGGCCTTGAGTTTCTCTTGTAACCTAAAGCATTGGCTTTAATTTCTCATGAGCCTTCCTTGCCAGGGACCCCAAAACAATGTATGAATGTGTATGTGTGTGTGTGTGTGTGTGTGTGTGTGTGTGTGTGTGTGATGTGTGTGTGTGTTTTGTGTATTCAAGAAAAGCTATAAACAGTGCAGGATATTCTTAGAAGGTAAGATTGTCCCATTTGGATTGAAACAATCAATAGCATTGAATTGAAAACATCTGTTGTGTACATACTGGTCTAGGTCCAGGGTAAAATTCTTCTCTGACAAGATAAGGATCTGACTTGACTTCCCCATTCCATGCTGGATATACTGTTTCAATAAAAGAAAAAGCTACTGCTTATTCAGGAGTGCAGTGCCAAAAGCATTCTAAAGGATCAGGTTTTCAGCAGTTCAGGTCTTAGCCTGAAATGAATGTAAAGAGTCAGGCTATCTTTACTTAAGTATCATCATAACTCCATCACATAGGAAAAGCCATATAACTCCAGGAGATCCTCCCCATTCTCACAGTGAATAGCAGAGGAAAATATCATAGAATTTCCTGCAGAAGGAAGGGAAAGTGTCCATATTTTGAAGCATACCAGAAGAGTCTAGGGGTTTTGTTGTTGTTGTTTTAACTTTTTATTGAGCTTTCGTACATTTCATATAACAGTTCTTAATCAAATTTAGACCCCCTCCCTGATCCATGCCCCCCAACCCCCCTCTGGATCTCATGTATTCCACCATACATGTTAAGTCCTATCCAGTCAAGCATTTTGTACCCAAATGTCCCTCAGTGCACATTCGTCCACTAGAGTCTAGTCAGCCTATCTAGAGATTGTTGGTATGGCCTGCTCCCTTTCATCCAGTAGTAATGAATCTCCAATACTTCCCAGATTAGGGCTGGCCTGCCACCCATTTCTCACACTCTACTCTGGACCCTTGTCTGATTGAGTTGGCATGGGTCCTGTGCTCAATGCCACTATTGCCACAAGTTCACATGTGCAAGCTTCCAGTTCCCTGAAAGCCTCTGCTCCCTTATATTCATGAACCAGCCCTGGCTCTTATAGCCTTTCTGCCCCATCTTCACAATGACCCCTGAGTTGTGGACCAGAGAGGTTTAATGCAGACATCCTATCCAGGATCACACACTCTGCAGTCTCTTTTTCTTTAAAACTTGGCCAATTGTGGCCTTCTGTGTGCATCACACTGTTGTATAGGAAGCTTCACTGGTGAGAGTTGAGAGATTCACTAGTTTTCTCTCTACCCCTCATTCCACTATGTTCCATGAGCCGTAGGTGTAGAAGTACAACTGTAGATGTGTCACCTAGGATTGGGTATCTCTCAGATGTATATTCTCTGTGTATGACCAGTTGTGGTATGCTGCAGTAGCCTCTATCTGTTGCAAAAAGAAACTCCTTTGATGAGTGGTGTACAGTATATACTTGTCTGTAAATATAAGGACCCATATTTAGCATATGGTAAGAAATTTCTTTGTCTAGAGATATGACAGAGGTAGGGTTTCCCCTAGGATCTATGTAGTCTCCTGCCATGTGAATTTGTCTGTGTTTACAGTGCCACCCATGAGCTCACTCCCATTGAGAAGGCTTTAAAACCACTAAGATAGCTACTGATTATCCCCCAGATAACAGTGTCACTACTGCACCAAGTCATTATGATTACTGGGCTTTAGGACTGGGTTGGATCATTGATTGATGTCCTCCCTTAGCAGCTTGTATATTATCATCTAGCACTATGTGAACTAAACTTCAGGTAGAAGGCTTCCAAGTCACATTCTGCTCCATTGCTCCAAGTCCTGAATCCAAACTATGTGCTGGCTTCAGCAATAGGGTCTTATCGTCCACTTCTAGGAGATAACCAAGAGCTCTGGCAATAGCCTGTGTTATTTTGGGAGTCTCTTTGACCACTCTCACCAACCACTCAAAGGGAGGTCTCTCTTGTCTGGCACTGTGTTCCTTGCCATACAGCCCCCAGGTATACATATGCACAAATGTTCTGACACTATATGTGCATTTCTCAGTGTATTCTAGTCCCTTATGATCCATTCATCTCTACTCTCTCTCCCTCCCATCCAACTTCCTTCCTCCCTCCCCAGTCCAACGCCCCCCATTATCCCCACCCTCCCCCAATAACACCCATCTCCCAACGTCCTCCCCTTCTCCTGAGTTCCCCTTCTCCCCCACCGTGGCCCCTTGCATATCCCTCCCTCCTCTCCTCCCAGCTGAACACTCCTACTTTTCCACTTCCCCTGGTAACATCTGTTCCTTACTATCCCCCTTTCAGGTTCTTTCTTTTCCTTTACCTCCATGTATCCTTTCCATTTTCCTGGCTCCTGGTATTACATATAAGGGATTGGTGCTACAATCCTCAAATGAGGGAGAACATACATCACTTGCTTTTCTTCATCTGTGTTACTTTACTTAGTATAACAGTCTCTAGTTCCACCCATTTACCTGAAAATTTTATAATTTCATCTTTTCTACTGCTGAGTAGAATTTCACTGTGTAAATGTGCCACATTTTTATTATCCATTCATCAGTTGATGTACATTTAGGTTGTTTCCATTTCTTAGCTATTGTGACAAGAGCAGCAACAAACATGGTTGTACAAGTATCTCTTTTGAGATAGTAGTTGCACTAGCATGAAGTATTTGTAAGTAGACTTGGATTAGTGGAAGTATATACTGAAAACGTCTATAACTGTAAAGTTGGGCTATCAAGATGACTCAGTGGGTAAAAGTACTTTCTGTGCAAACCTATCAGCCAGAGTTCAATCCCTAGATCCCACAGTGAAGGGAGAAAACCAACTCCTAAAAGCTGTACTCTGAGCTCCACACACTCAGTGTCATGTGCCTGTGTTCACAGGCACACACATAATAATAATAATAATAATAATAATAATAATAATATTCTTTTAAAGAAAATAAAACCTCTAGAGAGACTACTAGGATTTTTCAAAGTATAATTGATTTACTGGGAAAGAAGAGAAAATTGAATCACATAAAATTCTCTATTAAAACCACAAAGGCAGAAAAATATGAAAGGCAAAAAAAAAACTAAGAATAACACATAGAAGACAGTAGCAAACAGGATAGGTATCAATAGTCACTTTAACATGGTACATGGTATAACATACCAACTAAAGACAAAGTTGAATCCAGATACTATGTGACAGACGTGCACACTTGTCATTCCAAATATGCAGAAAGCTGAGGCAGGATTGCTTGAGTCTAGGAGTTCAATATCAGCCTGGACAACATATAAATATCTCATTTCAAATCTATAAAAGGAGTAAATATTTTCATGGAAAAAAAATCCCCCAAAGCCAGAACAAACTAAAATTTATTTTAAATATTTTTAAATAAAAAGTAAAGGGGTAGAAAATGCAATAGTAGCACAAAACAAAATAAAGACAGCAGCTATATTAACCTTAGGCAAAACTAACTTCAAACTGAGTACCAGGGATGAAAACGGACAATAAATAATGATAAATAGATCATTACCTCAAGACAAAACTATCTTTACTTTGTATATGCCTAACAACAGAACATTTAAATACATGCAGCAAAACCCAATATAACTGTAAGAAAAATAAATGAATCCACTCACTGTTGGGAAATTACACCCATCTATGTGAAATAGTTCAAGCAGGCAGAAAAATCAGCAAAGACATAGTTGAACTAAATATCACCATCAATCAACCAAACAAAATTACCTACATTTCCATCTTAAGAAAACAAAAAATGGTGCTGGAGAGATGGATCGGTTGTTAAGAGCACTGGTTGCTCTTGCAGAGGACCAGGGTTAAATTCCCAGCACCTACACACATGGCAGCTAACAACCATTGGTTACTCCAGTTCCAGTGTCCTGTTCTGACCTCCATGGGCATTGCACAACACAGGTACACCTATATACATGCAGCCAATACACTTATTATACACATAAAATAATAAACTTAAAAATTTTAAAAGAAAACAAAAAAGAAGAAAAAATAAAATCTCAAGTAAACAAAAGGAAAGAAATCATAAAAATTATAGCAGAAATCAATGAAATTGAAAATAGAAAATCAATAAAGAAAACAAACTGACCAAAACTTTGTTCTTTAAAAAGATCTATAAAGTCAGTATGCTTCTAGCAAAGAAAACTAGAGAGCCAGAAATGGTAAGTAAACCAAACCTGTAATCCCAATATTGAGGCAAGAGGATCACACACTTTAGGCCAGCATGGGCCACACAGCCAGATGAAAGAAATGGTAGAAAACACTAATATTCTAAATTTTTTTTCAGAGCTGAGGGCCAAACCAGGGCCTTGCGCTTGCTAGGCAAGCACTCTACCACTGAGCTAAACCCCCAGCCCCATAATATTCTAAATTTTAAAGGAATACACCATAGGTCCTATTGACATCAAAATTATAAATGATACATATGACTATATACCAGCAAATTCTATTATCCAAATGAAATGTACCAATTTCTGAAACAATACACTTTCAAAACTCATATACAAACTAGACAGGTTAAATAGGTTTACTAAAGAAATTAAATCAATAATTAATAACCACTAAAACAGAAAACACTAGGTTCATATGAGTTTGCTGGTCAATTCTATCAAACTTTTGAGGCAGAAGTTATACCAATTCTGTATAATTTTTCCAGAAGATCAAGACACAGAAAATAATTTCTAACTTGTTCTCACAGAATGGGGATTACTCTAATCAAAAAAGACAGACAAAGGCATTATAAAAAAGAGAACAGACCAGTGTTTCATGAACACAGATGCAAAAATCCTTTTCTCTATGTATATGTGTATACTTTGAGAAGCTTCTACAGTAGTAAGTTCCCATATGACTTTGTCAAATGTGTCTAGTGTTACCTCTCCCTCCCTGTACATCCTCCTACCAGGGCTTCCCATCGTCCACCCCATTTAGTCCTTCCTGCCCTATTATTCCCTTTCCCCCCTTCATATTCCTTGTGTTCTATCCCCCTTCCCTTGAAACCTACCTCCCCTTAATAGAGTCCTGACTTCTAATGATACTCCAGTTTGAATACACACATGTAAAGAGTCAAAATTAGCACCCACAAACACGTGGCTTTATCTTTCTGGGTCTTAGTTACCTCACTCAGAATTATTATTTTCAGTTTCATCCATTTACTGTGACTATCAAACAATGTCTTCTGGACATAGCAGGGCCATCATACATATGAACTCACTGCAGCTGTGGTTACCTACATAAGGCCTGCATAGATGGGGCCCATCACCATTTCATCATGCATGCGGGAAGGAGGCCCACCCCTCACTGAGGGACTATGAGTAGACAGTGGGTGCTAGGGAAAGAGGTATCATTTCCTTCAGTGGTGTAGCTACTGATAGGTTGCCCATGTTCGGTAAGAAACATCCCATTCATGCTTTTGTAAAAAATCATAATTAAATTCAATGAGTTTGAAAAAGAAAAAGACAAGTCATCAAAGTAGGAGGTTATTGGGAAAGAGAGGTTATTGGGTTTTTAAGCAGGAGAAAGGAGGGGATGAGAGGGTAAAGGGAGGTGAAAATACCAAAACTCAGTATATACATGCATGAAATCATCAAAAAATGAAAAAATAAACAGAAAAACATATGATCTAGCAACTCTACTTTGGGGTGTATGCACAAGAAATTTGAAATCAGAGTCTTGACAAGACATGTGTATAATTACAGCAGCATTTTTCACAATAGTTAAGCCAGGGAAACAGCCTAAGGATCTGAAGATGAATGAATAAATAAAGGTGGGATATGCATTTGATTTATTCAGCCTTTATGAGGAGAGAAATTCTGACAAATCCAAGAATGTGGACGAACTTTAAAGATTTTACATGAAGTGAAATAAGCCAGTCCAGAAATAAAAAGATTGCATGATTCCATTTAAACGAGGTACAGTCTTTACAGAGACAGAAAGTAGAATTGTAAGTGCCAGGGGCTGGGCAGGCAGTGGGTAGAGGTATTTAATGCAGAGAAGGCTTCAGTTTCAAAACAGTATTAACAGATCTTACACTACCAACCTGTATACTTAAAAATGTTTCGTTGGTAAATTTTATATTATGTCTATTTATCTCAAATAAAAATAAAAACATGGGGCTAGAGAGATGGCTCAGCAGTTAAGAGCACTGGCTGCTCTTGCAGAGGATCCAGGTTCAGTTCTCAGTATCCACATGGTGGCTAACAACCGTCAGTAACTCTGGTTCCAGAAGATCTGATGCCCTTTTCTGGCCTGTGTGGGCACTGAATCACACAGGTTCACATATACACATGTTGGCAAAGCACTCATATACATAAAATAAAAATAAGGAAAATATTTTAGGATAATAATAAAAACATTTAAATTGTTTTTAAGTTAAGTCAAAATGAACATAGACCCGCATGTCAAATGTGAAACTTTAAGGCCCCTTCAAAGAGTACACAAGACAAAATCTAGAGTTTGATGATGACCTGTTAGATACAACACTGATGGCACTTGTATTAAACATATAGTTGATATATCGAGATTCAATATATTCAGATTTTCTGTGTTATGATAACAGAATGAGGGCACAAGTCACAAACTGGAGAAAATGTATCAAAACACACATATAAAAAATTAAAAATAAACCAATAAAAAATTTAAATAAAAACTATATAATATTACTAAAATGCTAAACAAGATATAAATAAATGGAAAGGCACCCCATGTTCTTAATTGGAACACAGTGTTTTTAAGAGGCAAATACTACACATGATCCACAGATTCAATACAACATTGTCAAAACTCCAATGACTTCTTTTTACCAGAAATGAAATATCCATCCTAAAATTCATATGGAATCTTGGAGGACAGTGGCTACCCAAAACAATCTTGAAAATAAAGAATACGGTTCAATATTTTCTGACTTTAAAACTTATTTTAAAACATCAGTAACCAAAATCTATAGTATTAGTAGTATAAAGACAGAAATATGCACTAATTTAATAGAACACAGAACTAGAAATCAATGCTCAAAAATATGGTTACATGATTTTCAACAAATATATCAAAATCATGGAGTAGAGACAGGATGGTCTTTTCAGCAGATAGGATTTGATGTATGCATGAAAAAAAATAGCATGACCACAAGATACAGCAATTCCATTTGAGTATATGTCTCAAAGAGGTGAAATCTGGGATTGTACACTAGTGTTCACAACTGCCCCAAAGAGGAAACAACCCGAGCAATCATCAATAGATGCTACACTTGACGCAACATACGTATCTGACTGAATAATACTCAGTTTCAAAAAGGAAGGAAATCTTCACATGCTACAGTACAGATGAAACTTGAAGTCATTCTGCTATGTACAGTTTCATGGATAGCAACTTGATTATTGTT
The DNA here is from genome assembly GCF_000622305.1 of Nannospalax galili. Classification (NCBI taxonomy): domain Eukaryota; kingdom Metazoa; phylum Chordata; class Mammalia; order Rodentia; family Spalacidae; genus Nannospalax; species Nannospalax galili. Next base: position 3,869,149 of record NW_008360322.1, read on the forward strand.
GGAATACAAGAGGAGAGGAAGGAGGAAGCTATTTTTTAGTTTATTTGTTTTTATTTTATTTGCATGAGTGTTTTGCCTGAATGTATATAAGTTCACCATGTGTGTGCCATGCCCAGAGAGGCTAGAAGAGGGTATAAGATCCCCGGGTGCTGTGTGGGTGCTGGGAACCAAAGCCAGATCCTCTAGAAGAATAGTCAGTGCTCTTAACTGCTGAGCCATCTCTCCAGCCCCAGTGGGGAGCTTTTTATCATAAGTACAGAGTTCCAGTTTTGCAAGATGAAAAGTTCTGTGACTGAATGGTGGTGGCAGTAACACAATTCCCAGATTTGCAGCAGCAAAGATGGTAAATTTTATATTGTAGACATGTAACCACAATCAGAAATAAAATGTGAGGGGTCTGGAGAAATGGTTCAGCAGTTAAGAACACTGACTGCTCTTGCAGAGGACCCAGGTTCCATTCCCAGCACCTACATGGCAGCTAACAACTGTCCGTAACTCCAGTTCCAGGGTATCTGACACCTTCTTCTGACCTCCGGCATTGCACACATGGGTACACTTACATGCGTGCAGACAATATACTCATATTCATAAAATAAAATAAAAATAATAAAAATAAAAATTTTAAAGAAATAAGGTGTGAAATATAAAGATTGCACATTGTTTAGGGCAAGACTGATGGTGGAGGACTGTAATCCCAGCTACTTGGGAGGTTGAGGCAGGAGGATCACAAGTTACTGGATAACAGTAAAAACCTATCTCAAAATAAAAAGTAGAAAGAGGGCAGGGATTCAGTTCAGTGGTAGAATGTGCAAGTCCCTGCATTCGATTAAAAAAATTTTTTAATTATACAAAGGTGAGTTCAATTATATAGGAAAAGAATAGCCTAGACAAAAATACACAAATATT
>NW_008360322.1:3870091-3904641 GCF_000622305.1 Nannospalax galili
TTTATAACAAAGGTATATTATTTTCACAGTAAAGCAGACTAAAAGAAAAATTACACAACTAAGGAATGACCACTTCGCAGAAGCCTCTATTCTGTCCAGGGACTCAGCACTGCTTACTGAGAGCTAAAGGTCAGTGCAGGAAACAATGCAGACATTAACTTGAAATTGATGAGGGAGCTAAAGCTCAATTTATGTGTTTGAGATATATGTATATATATACAAAAACACCATTCTGGTTTTAGCAAGAATGCCAAACCTATTAAAATCACAGCCAGGGGGAATAAACCAAGGTCGCCAACTTCATTTGGGTTCTTGGAGGGAAGAAAGCTTAGGACAGGCTGCACAAGACTGGGACATTCCTTCCTTCATTTTAAAAAATGACTGTACCTTTATCAACTTAGAATTTCTAGGAAGGCGTTAAAATTCCTAGAAGTAGAACTGTAAAAAGAAGCCTGAAACCTCCAGTGCCAAGTTATTAAAGTCATTACTTAGGAAATAAAAAAGAAGCAACTAGAGAAACCGATTCAGCAAAGAAAAAGATTCAGATCTGACCAACAGAAGATGAGTTCTGAACTTCTAATGCAACTCTCTAAAAGCATGTAAGACACCACCTCAGTTTATTGGGGGAGCTGAACAAATTACTTTTTTAACATCTGGGAAGCAGTGTTACAAGCAATTTGACTAATAAACTTAATACTCCTTCTTCATTTACAAATTCAACCTCTTGTACTAGCAGGGGGACTATCTGGCTGATTCTTCACTGTGTAACAATTTATCCTCAGATATTTGAGCCTGGAATGTGGCCCTGGCAAACTATTATGGGTCCATTCCTTTCTGTAGGCAGAAAGATCCAGAAGGTACTTTCATAAATCTAAGCTCTATCTTTAGTATCTGTCAAAAACTTTTAAATGCTCAATCTTTGACCCACAATCATAATTCCAAGAGTGCATCCCAAACAAATTATTAGACAAGAGTCAATTGATAAGTGGTATACAGCATTTTTACTAAAGGTAAAAATTTGAAGTCAATCTGAATTTCCAAAAGTTAGTTAAATATGAAATGTTCAAACCAAGAATACTACGGTCATTAAGCAAAGTCAGTTACATACAGACACTCTAACACAAACATACATCTGCAATGTGTTGAGTAAAAAAAATAATAAATTCCACTATGTACAAGGTAATCTCACTCTTGGAAAAGCATGTCAGGATATACATGTATGTCTATGTGTGTATTGTGTATATTATCTCATAGAAAGGAAGCATACCTAACACAGTCTTAGCAAACTTTACCAATGACGTTTTAGTACTAACATTCAATGATGTAGCTATAAAGGATGGGGATAATCTATTCTGTTTTATTTTTTGAATTTATTCTCATTTTATATGTATTGTTGTAGGTCAGAAATCAAGCCATGCCACAAGGCCAAAGTTGAGGTAAGGGAGATTTATTTTATGGCCAGGCTGTCCCTGCACTCAGGGAGTGCATACAGAGAGCAGCAGTGAAGGGAGTTTGCAAGGACCTTTTATACACACTGAGGTGGTTTGCAAAAACAGGAATACTAGGAATCATGGTTTGAACCCAAGTACATATTTGCATAAGTCAGTTAAAGTTCACAGTTGTTTTTCATCTTAAACAGACCAATTAAATTGTTTTCCAACGGCCAGAGCAAGGATCTTGGCTGACATGTGGTCAATTCCAGGAACTCTCGTCAATTCCAGGAACTCTTGACACCTGTATTAGTCACTTTTCTGTTGCTGTGATAGAAACAGTGACCCAAGCAACTTAAAGAAGGAAGAGTTTATTTGAGCTTACAGTTCCAGGGGAATTACAGTCTGTCATGGCAGGGAGGCATGGTGGCTGGAGGTGGCTGGAGCAGGAGCAGCAGAAGCTAAGCTCTCACATCATCATCACATAGGCACAGGAAGCAAGAGAGCCACTAGAGATCTGGCAAGGCTTAAGGACTCTCAAGGCCCACCCCCAGTGACATGCTCCCTTCAGGATAGTCACACCTTCTAAAGCCTCCCAAAACAGTGCCGTCATCTAGGGACATTTTCATTCAAACCACCACAACACCCACAGAGTGAGGGGTAGTTTCAGGGAAACTGGAAAATAACTAGGCCAGGTCATGTAAGGTGACAAGATGGATGTTCTCTAGTCAGGGGCCTGATACATTCCCCATTCCTGTTTGGAAATATTCAAACCTTTGATACCTCATCGTCCTCTGCCACTCCTGGGTGGAGGTAATCATATTGAAAGTTCACAGTTGTCAGGTATCCTATTGATTTCTCTAATTTGGACAGATCTTGATCAATCTGTTTTCTCAGAAGCTTAAAGTGTTGGTCCTGGACTACAAGGACTGCTGTCCCTATCCCTGCAGATCCTGCAATACCTATCCCAACTAAAGGGACAGTAGCCAGTTCTACATCTCGAGGCTGTCAGGTCCTGGCTAGGAGCTCCAAATGTTCTCTTCCACCTTCCCCTGAGTACTAGGGAGAAGATGCACAAGGATACAAAGGTCAGATGCCTCAGCAAGGATGCAGGGATTAATACAAGGTGTAAATCCAGATTCACAAGCAAACCACGTGCCTTTAGGAGGAACTAGGTAGTAAGGGGACATTCTTGCCTATGTGAAAGGTTTGGTTGTAGTTGGCCTGATATGGGGACAGGCCTATTACATAGGTTCCTGCGAAAAGGCATAGCCCTAGTTCCTTTAGTCTTACTAATGTTAAAGTTGGTTGGGAACCCCATGGGCAAAGTGCCATTTGATTCTTCTTTATTTCTGATGTGCTAAGGTTTCTTATGTTTATCTCCTTATCTCCCAAGGAGGCAAGTGCTCCAATGCTCACATAGTAAGGAGGCCAGGGGTCCAGGCATAATCAGCAATCTTGAGTTATGTAGTACAAGGATTTGTACAGCTCTGGGCATTCTAGGTATGGAGTAGCCAGAGCCACCTCAGACCGGGGCTTCGGAGTGGGATTAATTATACCTGGGATGGGTTCCCATCTGATGTCAGGTTGCAGGTTTAAAACCAGATTGGGACCTATAGGGAGAGATGGAGCAACCAGAAGTCCCTCTCTTTAGGGAGATCCATTTATCCTTGTTGGGTAACACCCAACTTCCCAAGGTCTCACAATCCCATTCTCCACAATGCCATTGACTTGGGGGTGCTACATTCCATGGCCCCAGCAGCCGGACAGGCATAGAATTGCTGCCGCTCTATAACACTTCCAAAGGCATTTGTTTCACACCATGAGCCCCCAGGGGGGAACAGCTCTCAAAAGTCAAATTTAAACACTGGAGTCTCAGGAGTCCCACAAGAAGTGATATTTCCTATAACACAGCCATCAGACGTGTTACTTAAGACCTAATGATATGAGGCCAGGGCATGGATAGAGGGAGCTACCATAGAGGGGGCTGCTTTACCAACTTGAGGTTTAAAGGACTGCCGCTGTTCTTGTGGCTCCATGACTGGAGGATATGATCTGGGTGTGCTTCTTTAGTTTGAGAATGGTGTTTCCAGTGATTGCGACCGACCACCTTGAACAGCAGGGTAAGGTCCAGCCCAGTGAGCCTCAAACTCTGGAGCAGAATATCGGCGTACCCAAACCCAGGTGCCAGGGTCCACTGTTGTACCAGGCAAGTCACGGGGCTCTGCTGTCTCTGCCCACTCCTCCTTCACACACTTGTGTATCTCAGAGAGAGTGAACTGCAATGCCTACAATGACTTAAGGAGATTGTGATTAGTTCCTTCAGCAATCTATTCTAATCCTAAGGAATTAATGTGGGAGGTCCTTTAGTATAAGGGGTGCACCTGACTCGCAATAGGGCAAATGGAAAGAGGCTTACCCAGTTCTCTCCAGTCTCTGCAAAAATAGTCAATGTTTCTTTAAGTGTTCTATTCATTCTTTCTGTTTGTCCTGAGCTCTGGGGATGATAGACACAATGAAATTTCCAATGAACTTGTAGGCTTTTTGCAACAGTTTTGGAGATTTGGGCTGTGAAAGCCGGGCCGTTGTCAGACCCCGAACTGAGGGGAATGCCAAATCGAGATATCAGATCATTTAATAACTTTTTTACTACTATCTGAGCTGAGTTCAGGTTGGAAAAGCCTCTACCCACCCTGAAAAGGTGTCCACAAGTACTAAGAGATATTGGTAACTATACCCTCCATTAGGCATCCAGGTAAAGTCGAGTTCCCAGATTTCTCCAGGGGCTTGACCTCTCAACTGCTGTCCTGTGGAAGGAAAACCTTTTGCTGGGTTAGTTTGGCATAAGTTTTATATCTCACAGCAATGTCCTTCGACATTTTACCCAAGTGGGGAATGAAGAACTCTTTTTGTGCCAATTCAGCTAATTTGGTGGCCTCCAAATGGGTAGAATCATGAGCTTTTTGTAGCCATTTTCTTCCCAAAGCTTCAGGTAGAACAGGACACCTGTCTTCTAACCAGAATCAATTTCCAGCCCCTGCCCCTGCCCCTGCCCTTAAACCCTTTGCTGGCCAACATTCCTCCTCAGAATAGGACAGTTCAGCGGGGAAGAAGTGAGAAGGGAGGACAACCAAGAGTTTTAATAGTTCCACCTCTCTTTAGCCACCCTTCTTGTCTCCTGATCAGCAAGAGCATTTCTTCTTGCTGTCGTAGTTGGTAGTTTTCCGTTTTGATGCCCTTTGCAGTGGATGATAGCTGCAGCCTTGGGTAACCAAAGAGCCTCGAGTAGGGCTAGGATCTCTTCCTTGTTTTTAATCTCCTTTCCTCCTGAGGTTAGGAGGCCTCTCTCTATAAAAGGCTCCATATACATGAGCGAGTTGCAAAGGCATAATGGCCATCAGTGTAGATGTTAAGTGACCTGTCCTTTCCCCATCTTAGAGCCTGGGTTAATGCTACCAACTCTGCCTTCTGAGCAAAAGTCCCATGATTTAAAGCTTGAGACCAGATGACTGATTCTAGAGTGACTGCTGCCGCCCCTGCAAATCCGATTCCATTCTCTATGAAGCTGCTGCCATCAGTGTGTAGCTTGAAGTTGGCTTTTGGCAGTGGTAGATCCTGGAGGTCCTCCCGTAATCCCATGATGGTACTTAGAGTCTAGGCAGTCATGGAGGGGTACACCAGGGTCATCATATGGCAACAGGGTGGAGGGGTTTAGTGCTTCAGTCCTGAGGAAGGTCATGCTTGGAGGATTGAGTAAGAGCACTGGGTGATGTGTGTGTTGGAAATCCACCTATCAGGTGGGACCCTCAGGAGGGCTTCAACTGCCTGGGGACTCAATGATGTGAAGATTTTGTCCCAAAGTCAACTTTATAACCTCCTTTACCAAAATGGCAGTGGCCGCTATGGAGAGCAAGCAACTCAGCCACCCTGTAGCAACTGGATCAAGTCTTTCAGAGAGATAGGCCACAGGTATCCTCCATGGTCCCAGCACTTGGGTAAGCACTCCCTTGGCTATACCCCATGTCCCATGTAGAAACAGCTGAAATGGCTTAATCACAGCAGGCAACATTAAGGCTAGGAATTGAGAAAAGGCCTATTTCAATTGGGTAAAGGCCTTGTTCTTGTCCTTTCCCCATCTTAAAGCCTGGGTTAATGCTACCAATTCTGCCTTCTGAGCAGAAGTCCCATGATTTAAAGCTTGAGATCAGATGACCGATTCCAGAGTCACTACCACTGCCCCTGCAAATCTTATTGCATTCTCTATGAAGCTACTGCAATCAGTGTGCAGCTTGAAGTCAGCTTTTGGCAATGGTAGACTCTGGAGGTCCTCCCATAACCCCCGTGATGGTACTTACAGTCTCTAGGCAGTCATGGAGGGGTACATCAGGGTCATCATCTGGCAACAGGGTGGCGGGGTTTAGTACTTGGTCCTGAGGAAGGTGATGTGTGGAGGATCAAGTAAGAGCACTTGGTACTGGGTGATGCGTGCGTTGGAAATCCACCTATCAGATGGGACCCTTGTGAGGGCTTCAACTCATGGGGGCTCATGATTTGAAGCTCTTGTCCCAAAGTCAGCTTCATAGCCTCCTTTACCAAAATGGCGGTGGCTGCTATGGAGCACAAGCAACTTGGCTACCCTGTAGCAACTGGATCAGGTCTTTTAGAGAGATAGGCCACAGGACTCCACAATCCCAGCGCTTGGGTAAGCACTCCCTTAGCTACACCCCATGTCTCATGTACAAACAGCTGAAATGGCTTAGTCACATCAGGCAACATTAAGGCTAGGGCTTATGTAAGTGCCTGTTTCAATCAAGTAAAGGCCTCCTCCTCATCCTTGTCCTACTTAAAGTCCTCTCCCAAATTGCTGGTGGCTACATACAAGGGTTTTGCTAACTCAATGAATGCAGGTATCCAAAGACGGCAATACTCAGTGGCCCTGAAAATTTCTCTGACTTGCTGCCTGCTCCTAGGGGTAGGAATACTTAATATTGCTTGTGTTCTTCCTATTCCCAGCAACCTCTTTCCTTCATGGATAGTATATCCCAAATAGGTCAGAATGTTCTGACATACCTGGGCCTTTTTGGCCAATACCTTATACCCTAGATGATCCAATTCCTTTAGCAGGGCTTCAGTGGCTTAGGCACAGGTCTCCTCAGAGGCTGTGCCCAGGAGCAGGTCATCCACATACTGGAGGAGAGTCACTTCCGGTTGTGTCTCTCTTCAGGGAACCAAGTCTCGTTGAGGGGCCTCATCAAATAGGGTTGAAGAGTTTTGAGTCCCTGGGGTAGTTGAGTCCAGGTCAGCTGGCCACTATAGATAACCCATCAGGCAAAGATAGGTTGGCTGCACTCAGCTACAGGCAAGGTGAAGAAGGCATCTTTTATAAAAATGTTTTTTATTTATTATTTTTATTTTATGTATATGTGTGTATTGCCTGCATGTAGATAAGTGCACCCATGTCGTGCAATGCCCACAGAGGACAAAAGAGGCTGTCGGACTCCCTGGAACTGGAGTTACGGATAGTTGTTAGCTGCCATGTGAGTGCTGGGATTCGAACCCGGGTCTTCTGCAAGAACAGTCAGTGTTCTTAACCACTGAGCCATCTCTCTAGCCCCCAAAGAAGGCATCTTTAAGATCTAGGACAGTATATACCTGACATTCAGGCATCAGCTTGCTGAGCAAGGTATAGGGTTGGGGACAGTTGGATGTAGAGTGTCTATCCTCTTATTTACCTCCCTCAGGTCCTGGACCGGCCTGAATTCACCTGTTCCTGGCTTGAAGACAGGCAACAAAGGGGTGTTCCAGGCTGAGTGGCAAGGTGTCAGGATGCCTTCCCACCTGAATTGGTTAATGTGCTTTGAGATGCCTTGTCTTGCTTGCTGACTAATAAGGTATTGCCTGACCCAGATGGGGGCAGCAGTACTGGTTAACTGGATAACCAGTGGGGCCTGATTTCTCACTAATCCTTGGGGGTTATCTTCATCCCAAACAGTAGGAATGGTGTTTCTCCATCCCTCCAACCTGTGAGACGTTTGCCCTTTTGTAGGTTCATACAGTTGGTACTCCTCAGATACTGGACACATCATCAGTACAGTAGGGGGTCTGAGGTCCAGATCAATGGTGTCTCCCATAAATAAAATGTGAGCCTTTAATTTATGGAGTAAGTCTCAGCCCAAAAGGGGATAAAGACAGTCTGTTAACAAGACAAAGAAATGAGTAGTGGTGCCCTAGGCAGGCCAAGTCAATAATTCTGGCCTGCGATTGGGGATAGCCTTATGTTCTTCCAGTGGCCATTTTCCTTACATTAGGCACTTTGGTCTTTTTCAAGCTTCTCCCTTGTCCCCAACCTTCTAGGGGGCAGGCCGGCAACTCAAGGAGGTCCAGGTTTCTGGGGCCTTCCAGATGGTTTTCCCCATGTTGGCGCCACCACCTTTGCTATGTCCCCTGCAATAGCAGAAGCTTCTCTATTTTAGTCAATTCGAGGAACTCTGGTCAATTCCAGGAACTCTAGTCAATTCCAAGAACTCTCAACCCCTGTGAGGTAGGGGGTAGTTTTGGGGAAACTGGAAAAAAAAAACTAGGCCATGTCATGTAAGGTGACAAGATGGACGTCTTCTAGTCAGGGGCCTGCTACATGTATGAATGTTTTGCCTGCATGTATGTAAGCACACTTGTGTTGTGTAATGCCCGTGAAGGCCAGAAGAATGTCAGATCCCCTGTAACTGGAGTTATAAACAGCTATTACCAGCCATGTGGGTGCTAGGAACCAAACCTGGGTCCTCCAAAAGAGCAGCCAGTGCTCTTAACCACTGAGCCGTCTGTCCAACCCTCCCCCCATTTTAACTTTTAATCTTATGCATTGATTAAAAATTCTGTAATTCCAGAGGCCAGAGAAATAACTCAGTGATTAAGAACACTGTCTACTCTTGCAGAGGATCTGGGTTTGGTTCACAGCACTAGCATATTAGCTAACAACCATCTGTTACTCCAATTCCAGGGGATCAAATGCCTTCTGACCTCTGAAGGCATTTCACAACATGGGTACACTTATACACACGCAGACAATACGCTCATATGCATAAAATAAAAATAATAAAATAGTTTTTAATTCTGTAGGTCCAGGTATTAACAACATTTTAAACTTATTTTTAATGATTTATTTTTTTATGTTCATGAGTGTTTGTTTGCACATATGTTCCTTGGTGCCTATATAAGCAAGAAGAGGCCATAGGATCCCTTGGAACTAGAGTTACAGGCAGTTGTTAGCCAATATGCAGGTGCTAGAAACTGAACCCACGTCCTCCATGAGAGAAGCCAGTGCTTTTAACCACTGCACAATTTCTCCAGCCCCATTTTGAGATTATTTTTAAATTCCTCTCTTCTAAAATTTTATAATAATGCTTAGAAGGTAAGCCAATTATAAATTTAAGAAATCACCAAGACCTGTATTAGTGCAGTATAAAAAGCACAGTATATCTGCTCTCATCATGAAGAGAGTCTTCTACCTGCAGCAAACGGAAGTTACTTATTTTGTGAAGCCTCCTCAAGATCTTTGAAAATATGAAGACTCTCCAAGTACATGGTAATCACAACTTAAACAGCATTCCTGTGCTTCTGTAGCAGAGCCTTCCTAATAGGTAGATGCTGGCCTGAGCTCCTTCAGAGACAAGATGTCTATAGCCATTTCATCCAAATTGAAGCATTCCATCCTGAGAGAATCATTAAGACTCAAGAAATAAACAAAACTTGTAAGACTTGGGAAATAACTCACAAATCTCAGGAAGATCCTGAAACATAAAATTCATGAGACCTCCCCCTCCCCAAATGAACATAAGCAGTAATGATGACTGGAGAGAAGAGATTCCCTGACCAGACGAGCTATTTGCAAGTTGTGCAGAAAGCTTCAGGGATGCAGCTTTGTGAGTGTCATCTATGCTGGGGGTCTTCTTGGCCATGCATCTGCCTCTGACTCATTCAGATTCCTGAAAGTAACCACTCCCTCTTACTCCTGTAAGTAATCCCAATAAAACTCACTGCTGCACTAAACTACACTTGGGTGGAATCCTGTTTCTACAATCTGTGGTTGGTACCCTTCTGGGGTGAATACTTTAGTCACTATCTCTCTACAAAAAGTTGCAGGACAGAATAAGACACTACTTAGACTTTTCTTGTGCTGACAATAGGATATGTGAGGAATGCAGATTTTCCAGTCTGTTACTAGACATATCTTCCTTGGTGCAAAACCATAAGGCATGCATGTGTGCATAGGAGAGGGAGTATTTTACTCAGCCTTCCTAAGCTACATGTGGTTTCCAGGCTTCTGTCACCCAGTATTTCACATTCACATTTTTACACAAATTTTATGCTTTTAACCAAAGCTATTACTACTATTGAGGCTGGAGCCATGAAGCAATGAATCCTTCCCAGGCCGTTGTGCTTGCAATCAGCAATGCACTCAGTCTTCCCACCCCTGACCAGACAGTGGCTTCTCAGGAGACTAAGACCAAGGATCCAGGCAGACCTCAGGCTCAGGAAGGCCTGGGAAGAGGATATGGGAATAAAAACAAGATTTGGTTCCCTATTACTATTAATTGTTTATATAGATTGCCTTAGCCTGCCCTATGCCTTTGTGTTCACAGAACAAAATGTGCCAATTACTATTGGTAATAGTGTAGCTACATTAGAAAACATAAAGTCAACACAAGGCTGGGCACTCTTATTGCTAGGAACATCGGTCAATGTACAAAGACAATAAACTTTACAACATCCATGAGGGAAAAAAAATCAAAAGAGACCATCTTTTCTTGATCCCAATGACAGTGTCTGGTATAGGTTCTAGCTTGTGGTACAGAGCTTAAATTCAATCAGAAAGGGTTGGCATTTATGCCATTTGAAAGCTAGTGGTTTGTAGGCCCTGGGGAAGATCCTAATACTATTATTCTGCTAAATGGATACGGTATTAAACCAACTCCTAATGATTCGTCATTATAAACATAGATTAGCACATCTCTCAACCCTCATTAGAGAAGATTCTTTGGGCAGTAAATGGTGATTAACACAGTGACCCCAAAACGGTCACAGTATACAGAATAAGAAACTTCTGAATGCTCAACCTTAAATAAGACATCTATATTACACCCTCTTTTCCCAAGGCTCAAAGAGCATCACAGAAGAAGGGATGGAAAGATTGAAAGAGCCAGAGGTGGTAGATGACTACAAGGAAACAGTATTTTCTAGACACAACAGGGCAGTTGCACATATGAACTCACAGTGGCTGTGACAGTGTTCACAAGACCTGCATAAGTTCAAGCCAAACAAAAATCCCAGCATGGGCAAGGGAAATGGACATGATGTCCCATCCATAACTGAGGACCTATTGGAAACTGATAGTGTCTAGAAAAAGGAGGGTCATTTTCTTTAAGAGTGTGGCCTCTGGTAGGTCAACCGTGCTCCAGTGGATGGTCACACACCCGAGAGTATATAAACAGCACAAATTGGACTCGAAGGGTTTTAAAAAAAGAGGACCCAAAGTGGGATGAGTAGGGAGAAAGTGTGAACCTAGGATGAGTTAAGGGAGGGGGAATATGAACAAAATACATCATTTGAAATTTTCAAATAACTAATTTTTAAAAGACCATCTTTTCCCATTTGTCTGACAAAGAGCATTTATTTTTGCTTTCTCTTTTTCCTCTTTACTAGTTAACAACATTCAGCCTTTATATTCGGATCAACTGTAACATACCTGGTCAGGCCTTATCAGAACTAAGTCAGTGTCACTATTATAGGACCTCAGAATGTCATATATGGTTCTGTCATAGACTATATTAACATCATAATTGCTATTAGTCTATTCTCTGTTATATAACAAAATACTTAAGGTTTTGTAATTTTTTAAAATATGCTTCTTTCATCATAATGTTCTGGCTGAAGGTCTAGGGGCCTACATCTTACTGACAAGAGTCCTGAGGTAGTTCAGATCATCTCATGGAAAGAAATAAAGCATATATATGTATCCTTGGGTCTCTTCTCCTGTTCTTATAAATTCAGTCAGGGGGTTCCATTTGATACTTCAGCTATTCTTAATCACTTCCCAAAGGCCCCATCTCTAAGAAACATGATCAAGTGAAGTTTCTGCCCTTAATATTTCATAATGGGGATCAAATTTTGAAACATGAAACTACAGGAGACACATTCAAACCATATCCAAGCCATAGTACATAGTTTATGTCACACCTACTGTTCTCTAACTTCTATAAGGGCAAATGAGGTGCCTATAATATCGTTGGCCCTCAATAAATATCTACTGAATGGAGGAGCAAATGAATGAATGAATGAATGAATGAACGAACACCTCATGCTAATTCATCTCAAAAATAGCTAACCACCCCACCCCATACACAGCCCCATCATGGCTTCCTTTGGCTTTCTTGCCAGTAATTGGCCCAGTTGTCAGTGGCAAAGGTAACAAGACTGGTTTTATTTACAAAGTCTAATGCATAAGCCATTACAGTGCATGTAAGAAAAAGACGAGATTTTACAGGTTTCTAGTACACTTTGTTTGCTTCACCAGATATTCAAAGTCATGAGTCTGAAGTTAACAGTAAAACTGGGAAATTTGTTGGTACAAGAAGCATAGGTAGTACAGAAGAAAATGTGTTCAAAGCAGAGAAAGCCAGTCTTGGAGAGCGCTCAGTAGTAATCATGGCAGTCGGGTCCCCAGAAGGCCGGCTTGCTGTTTCAGGGGCAGCAAACGCAGTTCTCTACAGGTGTTGGTACTGGATCAAAGTTCAACATAGACAAATGGAATGCACCCCTTCAAAACACATACCAGCTGCTAGCATAGTTTATAGCATGGCCAGAGCAATAGAATGATGACAAGCACCAATTTGATTTGCAAGAACTTGCGAGATTTTAGCTTCCCCATAGAGGTAATAGAAAGTTCAATAAATCAAACTCATTTTAAAGAAGCATACCACTTACATACCACATCTTATAAACCTGTGCCTGTTATCAATAGACTATCTTCATTCTCAATTTTACCTGCCTCCCCTTCAAGATATTAACCTACATCCCATGCCCAGAAGGAACTATGAATAGGCAAGAGCAGCATCTCCATCCACGATGGCCAGTTCCTTTTTGAATATGTAATTTATCCTGTACTTATACTATCAGCTTCAGAACAAAAAAGTTAGAACAGCTTTAGGACTAGAAAAAATGCCAGAGGAAATGTTCCACTAATACACAAATGAAACTGGAAAAAGATAAAGTAATAAGCATATCAGTTAATTCATATGCTGGATAATAAAAATCAGAAATGTAAGGAAAAGGTAAATACCAAAATTTTCAATATATAAAGTCTCTGTTTTGGCATCCATGTGTCAGTAATTTTAATTTACCAAAATCCACATATTTTGAATATTAGTTTTCATTATAATTAATTTTTCATAATTATTATTTAATTTTCTGACAATGTCCTAAACTTACTTAATCTGATTCTGTCTCACTGTGCTGTTTATGGAAGCCATTTTTTTCTAGAATGCCCAACACATTCCCACTCCTACTCTTTCTCCCCCTAAATATCAGCATTTCAATGGCTTTTAATTCAGAAGTGTGTGCCTCTCTCCAGTGACAAATTACTAAACTTTCCTAGGTGAAGAACCTAAATGTCTTTCTTATTTGAACTTATCAACGTGGAAGATAAGTCTTCCAACATGACAGTTATAAATTAAATGATATGTATATTCAAATAGGCATAGCCTGTGAGAATACTCCTGGGCACTCCTTATTGACCTAGAAAGAAAAAAACAGGGGCTCCCTGTTCATTGCTGCAGTCAAACTGCACTGAAAAGAACACTAGTGCAGACGCTGGGTGGGAGGCTGGAGACAGATCTGATCAGCTGGCGGCTGTCTTTCAGGCCTTGAGCAGCTTGATATGGGAGAACACACTCTCCCTACAGACAAATCTGGGGTGTTCTTGCTTCGTGTTGTTTCAAGTTCCTTAAATTCCTGCTTTGTGAAATCTGTGATATCATATTTCTTCCTAAGTTCTTTGTCCTTCTCTGGAACCATGGGGTAGGGGAAAGTCGTAGCTTAGAAAGGTATATGATATACCTTCTTGAGTAGGAAAGATGGGGAAGAGTTGCAGGGAATGTCTCATAACTAGAGGTGCCTTTTATCTAAAGAGCAGAATTCATTCAAAAAAAAAATTGAAACAAGCTGCTCTCAATCGGTGAGATGCAAACTACAATAACTACTGGCCTGGCAAGATGTGCCCACTGGTGACATTGTGGCCCAAATGCTATGCGAGTAACCACCACTTTATGATCGGCTTTAAGGCCTGCTTCACGAGATGGTGTCTATACCTGGCTCTGTTACCAGGGCCAAGAACCTGTGGCTAGACAGGTCACAGGCCCCAGTGGAGAACCAACTATTATCCTACTAAATAGACATAGTTTTAAACAGACGCCTAATAACTTATTGTTATACCCATTGATTAATGCATCTTTCAGCTCTCACCAGAGAAAAGTCCTTCAGTTGATGGTAACTAACATAGAGACTCACAACTGGTCAATGTGCAGAGAATAAGAGACCATGCAGTGCTTGACCCCAAATGGAACACCTATATTGTACTCTTTTCTCCCAGGGCTCAGAGGGGCAGAAACATTGAAGAGCCAGAGGTCCTAAATGGCTACAAGGAAACAATGTTTTCTGGATAAAACACAGCAGTTGCATATATGAACCCACAGCATTTGTGATAGCATGCACAAAACCTGTGCAAGCCCAAGTCAGGAAAAAAAAAAAAACAAAAAAAACAGAATGGAGCAGGGCGATAGGGAAGAAGCCCCAGCCGTAGCTGGGGAACTATTAGCAATTGACAACTGACGGGAAGGGAGAGTCAGTTTTCTTTAAGAGTGTGGCATTGAGTAGGTTGACCAGGCTCCAGGGTCTGGACCCACACACAAGAGCATTTGAGGAACAGAAATTAGACTGCATAGACATTAAAAAATAGTAATAGAGGATGTGACATGGGGAAGGAAGGAAGGTGGGTGTGGATCTGAGAGGAAATGGGGGAAGGGGTCTGAATATGATCAAAATACATTGCATGAAATTTTCAAAGAAGCAATAAAAATATTTTTTAAAAAGGAAAATATACGTTATTAACATGTCCTTTAAGGACATACATTCTTTTTAAAGAAAAACTGCAATCTATTTGACGTTCAAAATAAGCACTTTAAGAAATTGCTTACATTTTTTCTTTCTAAAACTAAATTTTTAATATGAAATATTAACATAGTTAATTTATAGTCAACCAGGAAGGATATCCTCTGTGCGGGTATCTGACCAATTAGACCACTAAGATTCTGCCCCAGGACTGGCCCATGGACAGTGATGTGCCCTGTCCAATAAAAGACTATATATGTAACATTATTAACAATTGTTTATGAGTTTATAGCAAAAGACTGCTTCATCAGTTAAAAAGAAAAAAATTCTAGACTAAAATTAAAGAGCAGTCTGACAGCAAATGCTGGTGAAGATGTGGGAGAAGGGAAACCCCTATTCAGTGCTGATGGGCTTACAAACTGGTGCAGCCACCACTCCTTGGCATCTACCCAAAGGACTCAATGCCCTACTACAGAGATACTTGATCAGCTGTGTTTAGTGCTGCTCTTTTCACAATCACTAGGAAGTGGAAACAGCATAAATGCCTCTCAACCGTTGAGTAGATAATGAAAATGTGGGCTATAAGCACACCAAAGCTTTATTTGGCTTTAAAGAAAAATGAAATTATGAAATTTGTAGGTAAATGAATGGAGCTAAAAAACATTATACTGAGTGAGGTTACCCAGACTGAGAAAAACAAATATTTCATGTTCTCTCTTATTTGTGTATCCAAGCTCTAAATATTTAGATATGAGTATATAACCTGTAATAACAACAGAATCCATAAAAGTAGAAAGGGACCATGGGGGAGGGAAGAGCTCGAGAGAGGGAAGTAGTAGACCGTATATGCTAACAAGGGGGAAATGGGGAAAATGGGGGATAATTTAACTGAGAGCAAGGAGAGAGGGTAATACTGGGGGAGAGGAAGGAAGGAGAAATAAATGATTCTAAGGGAATCTGAAAAGGCCATAGGGAAATGTATTATTTTATAAGCTTTCTTTTTTAAAAAAAGAAAAGTGTGCATGTGAGTAAATAAGGCTACCTAACAAAAATTTCAGTACCAGGTAATGGAAACCTCCCTTCTAGTTGTTGTTTAGAGTAGTCAAAAAGACTCCCAAAACAATATAGGCTATAGCCATATTCTGGGTTGTCTCCCAGAATTTAAAGGTAAGACCCTACTGCTAAAGACACCACACACTTTAGACACAGACTTGGAGCAATCAAGCTGGAACTAACCTGGAAGCCTCCTCCCTGAAGACTAATTCTCATAGTATCAGAAGATGCTATGTAAGCTGCCAAGGCAGAAAACCCATCAGTGCTCCTACTCAGCTATGAAGTCTACAAACCACAACAATGACCAGGCCAGCAAAATATCTCTGTTGGTGAAATAGTGGTACTTTAGTCTTGGGGGTAACCAACAACTGTCCAACTGGACTTAAGGCAAGCTCAGTAGAAGAGCAAACATAGGTGGTACTATAAACATAGCCAAATACCAGTGGTTAGAGAGGTCATAGACCCCAGAGAAGATCCTACTACTGCCACTTTCCTGAACCAATGTAATTCCTTAGTATCTTTTAAATACTTATCCTTGGGCTGGAGAGATGGGTCAGCAGTTAAGAACACTGGCTGTTCTTGCAGAAGACCAGGGTTCGAATCCCAGCACCCACATGGCAGCTAACAACTGTCCATAACTCCAGTTCCAGGGGATCCGACAGCCTCTTCTGTCTTCCGTGGGCATTGCATGACACCGGTGCACTTACATACATGCAGGCAATACACACATGCACATAAAATTAAAAAATAAAATAAAATAAATCTTAAAAATAAATATTTATCCTTATATTTAGAGATAAATATATGTCCCGCTATTCATCAAAGAAGTTTCTTTTTGCAACAGATGGATATATTACAAAGTTCCACAACAGGACAAAATGCAGAGACTAAACAATTATGTGGTGCCTTGCCACAAATGAAGCATCTACAATGCAAACCATATAGCTAAGTGTCAAAGAAAGTAGATGAAGGGGGATATGGAAAGATTGTAAGAGCCAGAGGACCAGGACACCTGCTGCTAGATGAATATTCTAGACATGAGAGGGAACCCGAACCCATGTAATCTCAGCAATATGGTTGTCTAAGCCAGAACTGCCTGCGTAATGACAAAAGTTGGCATGCCAATGTGGATGGGGGAAATTTCACAAGGTCTCACCTGTAGAGCAAGAGTTACAATCAATGGCTGCTGAAGAAGGATCAGTTTTCTCCTGGAATGAGTTCCCTGATGGGTTACCCACTGCCAAGTAGTCAGCCATAATCATAGGTACATGTGAGGTACATAGGTAAATGGACTCAGTTCACATGTATGTGCTACATCAAGTATTTACATACAGAAACACTGGAGGCATGCTGCTTTTTCTGAATTATCCACCCATAGTATTGCCTAAGCCAGGACTTTGGATGTAAAGAGTGGCTTTGATGAAATCATGTTTCTTCTGATGGTGGTCATTTCAGACCACAATGGATTGTTCTCTTCTTGCTCTGATTTCTAGAGACTCAGGGCTCCTTTATGGTACCCTGCACTGCTGCTATTCATTTCTTCCTTGATCCAGGCTGTCTTTTCCAAGGCAGAACCACTCCATCTTCCTCTTCCATCCTGAGACACCTTTCCCAGAGTCTCATCCTTTGGCTGCCTCGTGAGATAATAAAGAATCCACTTAAATGCAACTGGTTGATGTTGCTTAAAGTTTTATGTATTTGGAACATGATCATTAACAACAATGAGTGTATACTTAAGGTGGTAAAATGGTATGTTGGGGTTACAAAGATTCATGAAAACAAAAGGATACAGAAAACTGATATAAATAACATAAATGATCATCTGCTGAAGAGCTAAACAGATGTTCTGTAGCCCAAAGTGAGGTCAACATTGTTACCAGCATGACCCCTCCATCACCATGGTGGTTTCTGTCCACCTAAGAGCTTGCAAAACAATGTAGCATATGTAACTATTGTACCAAACTCTCTAGTCTTATCTATATATGTATATATATATATATATAATTAATGGATAATTACTTATTACTATTCTGTCAGTTTCCTCTGTCAAACTAGAGTTAGCAATGTCCTTTAAAGTGATCATATATTATTTTATTTTATTTTAGGTTTATGAGTGTATTGCCTGAATGTATGCAAGTGCACCCATGTCACGCAATGCCCACAGAGGGCAGAAGAGCGCTTCAGATTCCCCTGGAACTGGAGTTACAGATGATTGTCAGCTGCCATGGTAGTGCTGGGAATCAAATCCAGGTCCTCGCACAGAGCAGCCATCTCTCCAGCCCCCACAAGTGTTTTCAAATCGTGACTAAGTAGACTGGTAAAGATGAAACAGTAAATACTGTGACGTATAACACCCAATAAATGTTAGCTATTGCTATTGTCAATACTGAAATCACCTTTAATTAGCATATATACATATATGTGTGTGTGTCTTTGATCTTTCCAAATTCAGTTTTATTATTAATTTGCAGTTATATGTGCAAATAAGCATCTCTCACATTGTTTTACTAACATTATTTTTCATTGGAAATTGTTCATTTTCCTCATCAATTTTCCACCATGTGGCTTTTTCTTACTGATTTATAGGAGTTGCCCAAGACTAATATCTTCTTTTTAAGAGTTTTCAATTTATGTTTAAAAGTATATCCTCAGAGGACTGAAATTCAAACAATATATTTTTCAGATATAAACCCCATATGAACTATAAGGGGCTAAAGATGGTTCAGCAATTAAGAGCACTGGCTGCTCTTACAAAGGATCATGGTTTTGTTCCCAGCATCCACATGGTGGCTAACAACCATCTATAACTCCAGTTTCCAAGGATCCAATGCCCTGTTCTTGACTCTGCAGGTATTGCACTCCCGTGTTATACTTACTTACAGGTAGGCAAAACGCTGATACATATAAAATAAATCTTAAAAAAATCTTTAAAACGTGTATTTACGTACTGAATAAGATTTTTTTTTTTTTTTAGAAAATGCTTCCAAGCCCTTTTATAGAACTTCCAAAAACACTCTCCGGAAAGTATCTCACAGATACAGGGTGTTAGAACTACATAATAGCACACTGTTTTTTCTTATTAGCTCAATGCAGCTAAGGTTTCTCCAACTATATTGTGCTCCATGAGGAATCACAAAGGTCAGCTACAGTCTCTGGACAAATGCACCAGGAGCATTGCATGCTCTGCAATTAACAGAGCCAAGGCAACTATACTTCCTTCATAGTACCTAGTTCTCTTTCTTTTATTTTTTAACTAAAAAATATGGATGGTTGTTAACCACTGTGCTAGTTTGTTTCTCCATTGCTGTGACAAAATACTCTAACCAATACCAGTTTAGGGAGGAAAGGGTTTATTTTATCTTATATCTCCCAGGTCACAGTTCATCAGGGAGCCCAAGGTAGGAACTCAGGGCAGGAACCTAGAGGCAGGAGCTGGAGCACAGACCATGAAGGAATGCTGCTTACTGACTTGCTCCCCTGGCCCCTGCTCAGCTTGCTTTCTGATGCAACACAGATCCATCTGCCCAGGGGTGGCACCACCCACAGTGGGCTGGGCCCTCCCACATCACTCAATAGTCAAGAAGATGCCCCACAGACATGGCCACAGGCCAGGCCAGTCCTATGGAGGCAATTCCCCAATTGAGGTTCCCTCAACCCAGGTGTATCAAGTTGACACTAAAGCTATCCAACACAACCACCATGTGACCATTAATTTATACAGTGCTACAGGGGCCTTTATTTTTGAAAAATAAATATTAATTAAACTAATAAGCCCCTAAACTGTCTCAAA
This sequence comes from Nannospalax galili, assembly GCF_000622305.1. NCBI lineage: Eukaryota > Metazoa > Chordata > Mammalia > Rodentia > Spalacidae > Nannospalax > Nannospalax galili. Next base: position 3,889,526 of record NW_008360322.1, read on the forward strand.
TACAGTTTTGAATCTTCTAGTTAAATGCCCATAAAAGCCCTATAAATATTTGTACTGTTTTTCAATAAAATTTGAAGCATTTTGACATCACATACTGTATTAGCCTGGGTTTTTGTTACTCCAGTAAAATGCATGAGACTGGGTATTTTATAAAGGAAAAAGAGTTTTGTTTTGTTTTTAACAGAGCATAGAGTAGGGGTTTATTTACAGAAGAGTGGGCACCCCACATTTATGGCTGTGTCGTGAAGTCCGCACTCAAATACAGATCCTGTGACCTCCTGACAGCCCCACAAAATGTGAAAGGCCCTGAGCCTTAGAGGGGGTAGTAAGTGTGGGACAATCTTCCTCCCATTATGGCAAGGCACTGAACTTTCAGGTCTCTGCATCATCTGTTTTCCATGGGCTGTTGGCCAGTTTGACTGGGATTCCATCTACTATACAAACACACACAGAAAGAAGCAAGAAAATCTAAACAGTGACTGCTACAATGACTTAGCCTATGGGTGTAAACACAAATCCTTGGTCAGTATTTTAGCGGGTGCATCATTTCCATCTAACAAAGCAATTGCAGTGACTTCCCACTGGAGCCTATAGTCTCCCCTGCCATGGAGGGTTGGCCGGTTCTACAGTACCAGATGTGTGCTCCACCCCTAGGAGCAGGCATTATATCCAATCAAAAATTTGTTGGTTGTACATACACTAGACACTCCACTATTGCACCAGCAGGAACATCTTGTTTGATATGTTGATAGTACAACACATGGTGTCCATTGTTGAGGAGAATTATAGGGAACTGTTCTCCCCCAGTCATCTACATGTTGCCTTTTGGCACCATGAAAGCCACCCACCCAGTGGCAGGTAGTTTCTAGCTTAGTCCAAGCTTGATTTCTCCCTCTTCTGTGCTCACATCATGCAGTGTCTTCAGCAATAGAGTTTTCCTGTCCACTTCTGGTGTACAACAAACATTATTGGTAATGGCCTTTATTGTTTTGGGGACCTCTAGTGTCTCTCAGGCGAACAGCTCAAAGGGGCAACCCACCTCTGGCTCTGGGATTTTCATTTAACAACCGTATTCCTTCTGGAAGGGCTTTCTTCCATTCCCATGGGGTTCCTTCTGTGCATAAGGCTTTTTTTTTTTTTTTTTTTACTATGTGTCTGGAGAATTTTTATTTTCCCCTTTATTTCCATAGTTCTTTGTATAGTTCTCTCCCCTCCCCCCTTTAACTACCCCTTTTTGCATATTTCTCCCTTAAAAACACCTTTATCCTACGATTTTTCTCTCTTGGATTCCTTCTTTCCCTTTACCTCCCTGCTTTCTTAAGGAAAAAGTTTTATTTAGTTCATAGTTTTAAAAGTTCAGAGAGCAGCACTATATGAGTTCTGACATGATAAAGGCTATGTAATAATATGACAGATCACTTAGCAGCAGGAATGCCTATAAGAAGGAGAAATCTCTGGGCAAAAATGAAAGTCAGAGGGATTAAGAGCCAGGCACCATCTTTGAATTCAGTGTTTTGATCTCTACCATCACAGAATTTAGGACTGGTAAAGGCAGACCAACCATAAAGGTATAGTAAAAGAAGCTAAGAGGAAGTCCTGAATGGCTTCTAAGAGGAAACAGCCTCAATCTGAGCTAATACAAAGAAGTTAAGAAAGCATAAAGAGAAATTGACTCCAAACATAAGGAAATGTACTTGCAAAGTATAGAAATCACTCTAAAAAGTTTTGGTGAGATGAAGGGCCTATAGTGTTTGTGGGTGGCAAGACATAGTCCCTTAAAATATGAGACCCTGTTAAAGGATCAGGACAAAGAGTTAGGCTTAAATGTTCATTAAAGCTGTGGGATAGATTGTGATTTACCAAAGAAGACATGTAAGATAGGGACAAAGGGGCCAGCAAGATGGCTCAGTGGGTAAAGGCACTTGCTGATGATCTGAGTTCAATTTCCAGGACTCACAAGATGAGAAGAGAGAACTGAGTCCTGCAGGTTGTCCTCTGACCTCCACATGTGCACTGTGGCACATGCAGGCCCATGCACGCACACACACACACACACACACACACACACACACACACATGCACAATAAATAAATAAATAAATAAATAAACAAACAAAAACAAATAAAAAATTTTTTTTTGTCTTTTTGAGGCAGGGTCTCCCTGTAGTCCCAGCTTTCCTAGAACTCACTATGTAGACCAGAGATCCTCCTGCCACTGCCTCCCAAGTGCTGGGATTAAAGGCGTGCGCTGCCACACCTGGCATAATTTTTTTTAAAAAGGACCTAAAAGCCTAGAAGTACAGATTTTAAGTACTGGCCAGATATCCTTAAAGAAATACATAATAGCACACTGCTTTTTAGCACACTGAAAAAGACAGCCTTAGAGAAGCCTGAAGAGGAAGTTAATGGAAACTAGAAGAGCTGATGGCACAAAATTCAAGAAGAGATGTGGGCTATTCTTTAATGGGTATGGAGGTTTGGGGATCAAAGACTTTGGGAAGAGGACAGAAGAGATTGTTCAGTGGTTAAAAGCACTGGCTACTCTTGCAGAGAACCTGGGCTCGGTTCTCAGCACCCACATGGCAGTTAACAGCCATCTGTAACTCCAGTTCCAGGAGATATGATGCCCTCTTCTGGCCTCCACAGGCATTGCACAAATGTGGTGCATTTACATATATGCACGCAAAACACAAATACACATAAAATAAAAAGAAAGAATTTTTTAAAACACTGGGAAAAGTATCATTTAGCAAATAGAAAAAGAGGATGGACTTTGGAAAAAGGTAGAGCTGATGGCTAATATTTTGAACATACTTATTCTATGGGTTTATACATTTGACTAAATGAAAAATTTGTGCATACGTATAATGTTTTCAAAAAATACAAACAAAAATGCAAGAAGAGTGACTGAAGAAGAAAGCTATGGAGCAAACATTGTTTTCACTTAAGAGTTCCAGTAAGCGAGGTATGGTGGTATGTCCCTGTAATCCCACCTCTTGGGAGGTTGAATCAGGAAGATTAAGAGTTCAAGTCCATCTTGGGCTATATGGTAAAACACTGACAAGAATGAAGGGGGAGGGAGGGAGGGAGGGAGGAAGGGAGAGGGAGAATTCTAATGAGATAGGAAATGAAAGCCCAATTTTGAATGTCGCTGGTGGTCCTGGGGTATTTTCACAGAAGAAATATGAGAATGAGTTAGGATGCAGAAGGCTAAGGAATAAATAAACAACTTGGATTGGAAGATACAGACAAATCTTTGAAGAACTTTGCCTAAAAAGATAGAGGGTAGCAGTTGAAGGGGATAAAACTTTTATTTCCTTGTTAGATGGTAGCAGCTGTGCATGTTAAGGTGCTAATGGGGGAAAGCCGAGAGAGAGAGAGAGAGAGAGAGAGAGAGAGAGAGAGAGAGAGAGAGAGAGAGGAGATATGGGAAGATATGGTCTGAGAAGGAACAATGTAGGGGATAATAGGTTGTTAAGAGAAAACAATATCTTTATGAAGCCCTGCCAGTCACTGCAGAGACTGAAGCAATCCGGTAATCCCAAGCAAATCCTGATGAAATTGGGGGGTGGGGGAGACAGTGAAGAATTCAAGCTCCTAAACTCCTAAACTTCTTTTGAGAAGGGATGTTAGTTTTACTTGAACGTATCATTGATTGTATCAGTCACGGAACCTAATGCCAAGCCTTAGGACTTTCCTTTGCTATAGTATATTCTTAGATTAAAACTCTTACCTCATTGACTTAGTAGATTTAAACAGGAAAGATACAAAAAATTCTTATCTAGGATACCATTATTCCAATTAAGAGCCTATTTTATGTTACCTTTATATCAGGCAAACGGTGCCTCTTCCTGTCCTGAAGGATCTGCAGGTAAGAGTTACCAGCCCTTCCTATTAGTCTGTGCCATGGTTTAACTACCCATAAAGATGAAAGAGAATTCTCCAGGTGCAGTTTCTTTCTATTTTTTTTTTTACTTCGGTCTGCATAGTAGAATACTGAGGGCATTTACTAAACGAAACCTCAGACATTGACTTATTAGATTAACTAAACCCAGAATTTCGGCTCCTCTTCCCACACTCAGTACTAACCTGTTTTTCAAAACTCTTCCCAGGATTCCTCCAGTTTCTCAATATTGTCCTTGCCAATCAATATCTCTATTTTAGTGTCTCTTTATTTCTGCTTTCCCTCCTTCCTTTTCTTGAAACATCTGTCAAACACAATGCTCAATGCTGTTGTAATAAATCTTTAAAGAGCTACTGACAGAAGCTTCCCAACCAATTCCTTTTCTATATAACCCATTCAGAAGAAATCTTTAAACTAGCTTTCATTAAATTTCTTCCCTTGACACGTCCTGCAACATCTGTCCATTTCTCAGACCCATTATGAATCCATTTACCCAGAAAATGCTTGTTGAGACCATTCTATGTGCCGTGAACCATCGCAGGCACTAGCTTTTAGAGTACAAATAGACACAGATCCTGTTCTACAATTTAGAGGAGTCAAATAGAGTTGATTTAAAAAAATCCCACAGTTACACGTAAAATCGTAGTATAAGTGAAGTAGAATACTAGATGAGAGCTGAAAATCAGTGACTCTGACCTCCTTACTGAAGTCAGAGCAGCTTCTCTAAGGAAACAGTAACTGAACTAGACCTAAAGGAGCAGGAAGCAGTGAGGCAGTCAAATACATAGAAGGAAGGAAACGTATGAGGAGGAAGACTCAGTGTCTGTGGAGTCATAAGGAGAGCAGTGTGAGTGAGACACTAGAAGGATTGAGAGGGACAGTAGGTGGGAAAAGGGAGACTGGGACAGGGCAGTGTGGAATAAGGCTAGTAGTGCAGGAGTTTGTTCTTTCAAATAAGTACTCTTCCTTCGGTGTTTAGTGCAATTACAAGGTGCCTGGAGCATCACAGAATACTGGTCAGAGGCAATTGTGACCTTGAACCAACTTGCTGTTATTTGAGCCTCTTATATGATTTAGAAAATAAAATTCAGCTGACTGTGGTAATTCATGCCTGCAATCCTAGTACACAGGATGCTGAGGAAGGAGGACTGCAGCAAGTTCAAGGCCCCCCGGGCTACAGAGTGAGTTCCAGGTCAGTTAAACTACAGAGTAAGAGTAAGAAAGGTATAGACACTAAAATTCATAGGTGACTTGGATATGTTGGGGTGGGTTGGGATAGGTTAAGGGTGATTCCATGGTTTTCACCTTGAGCACCTAGCTGGAGAAAGATGCTGTCCACTATGATGAAACACACAACAGCACTTAGTGTGGGTGGCTGGGCTTTGTGCAGTTGGGCTTTGAGGAATAGTTGATGATAAGGAGTTGTTAGTGAGAGAATGGAGAAATGTGTGTACTATGCATTCCCCTAGAGGCACACAGGATCATGTGTGATGTAAGTGACATAAGTTATTTATACATTTTTATTATGATAGTTATATGTTTAATTTACTGTATAACAAATGATTTCATAGCTATGTAGAATTACATGAGTGTATGTAAAATTTAATTTTTTTAATTAAGTAAAATATATGAGTAAAGATGATGATATATAGATCAAGAGAAATCTGCAGTGTAAAAAAAAAAGTGACAACTAAAGTTTTGGGGGATTCTGACCTAGAAGCAACTCTGCCTCTAACTTAATTGACAACTTTAAAGAAACAGAAATTCATCTAATTGAAACTTAAGACATGCTTCTACATGGCACGTGCAGCTGCCGATAGACAATGAGAGAGTCTTGGGGCATAAGAAGACAACAAAAGGTTTCAATGCCCTCACACATGTCCAGAATTTCTTTATTCTGAAGGAACCTCAACAAAACCATGCCAACATCCATGCCTGCAATGCAAAGACAATGCTTTTGTCACATGAGAGCAGTTGAGTAACTCGGTGGTATTTCAGTCAGTGACCGTGAGAGGCTTCCTGTCTGGACCTGACAAATGACATCTTTCCCCTGCCTGGATCCTGACAAATGACTTCCTTTTAGAAAATGGGCACAGAAGGTAATTCTGCATATCAAACTATGTGTTTGATGATATTAGTTCAACCCAGAGCTGAATGCAGAGCTGTGTTCTTTGGTTTCAAAAGGGTTACAACAGAAAGGGCAACAAAACTAGACAAGTGTAAGTGCAACAGATTTGAAAACTTCCAGATATAAAAAGAAACTATCTAAAGTGAAAAAGCAACCAAGAACATGGGAGAAAATATATACAAATAATGTGTTTTACAAGGGTTAACATCCAGAATACATCAAGGACTGCTACACATCAACAGCAATAACAATGACAACAAATAATCCAGTATAAAGAGGGAAAGATAACTTCAAAGGACATTGTCCTCCAAAGAAGATTAACAAATGGACAAATATGAAAAATGCTCTACATCATTTTTCATGCAGGGAATGCAAAATATAACTATAATGAGCTATCATTTCATGCCCATTAGGATCACTATTACTTTTAAAGAAAATAGAAATTAACAAACTAGGAAAGGATGTGAAGAAGTTGAAGCCCTTGTGCACTATTGCTGGGAATGGCAAGTGATAGTTAATGTTCACTGTCAACCTGACAGAATCTAGAAACACCTGGAAGTCAGACTTCTGAATGTGCCTGTAGGGGATAATCTTGACTGCATTAGTTGAAGACTCACCTACTGTGGGTAGCACCATGCCCTGGCTGGGATCCTGAATTGTAGGTGGAGACAGGGAACTAGGTAGCAGTGTATGTTCATCACTTTCTGCTTCCCACTTGTGGAAACAATGTGACCAGTTCCTTTGCACTCCTGCCAGGATGGACTGTGCACTTGAACTGTGAGCAAGAATAAACCCTTTCTGCCTTAAGTTTCTTTTGTTAAGGTATTTTATCACAGCAACAAGAAAAGAAACTGAGGCATGTTATTGAACATGGGTTTATTCAAAAATTAAAAGAAGTGGGAGAGATGGTTCAGCAGCTAAGAGTACTAGATGCTCTTCCAAAGGACTGAGGTTCCGTTCCTGGCACCCACATTGTGGCTAACAACCATCCGTAACTCCAGTTCCAGGGGAACCAGCACCCTCTTCTGGCCTCCAAGGCCACTGAACAACATGGGTGCACTTACATATATGCAGTCAAAATATTTATACGCATAAAATAAAACTGAATAGCCCAAAAACTTTAATTAAGGAAATAACCTTTAAAAGCAAGTTTACTCCCTACCATCCACCCATGCCAACAGAGACCAGAGTATATAAGAATAAAAATAGATTCATTTGAGAATTTAAGAAGTTTCCTTTTTGCGAGTTGGCTGGTTGATTTGCATGTCTAGGTGGGACCTAGCACATCTGATCTTGTTATTTGGTATTTCCTTGGCAATACATCAAACACCGGGTGTTTAATATGTGCTAACCAGTATCTAATGAGTGAATGAACACAGTGCTGCCTTTCCACTTATCAGGATATGCTTTATGCACCCCCATTCACAAAGCTACCCTTGGCCTTTTCTATGCACTCCTGGGTGGAGTTAGCTCCAATCTTCGGAGTCCCACAGCATCCTGTATATATCTGAACATAGCATGTGCCTCACTTTATAAGAATCATGTTCCCTTTTATCTCAAACTGCTTATAAATTTGACTTTGTCTTCCCTATGTGCCACAAGCATATACCTATTGAATTAATTATTTAAATCATGAGTGAATCTCCTGTGCTTAGACCACCAGGAGGTGAACAAGCATTGCCAGGTAAAGGGAGGATGGAGAGCTGAGCTGCAGCCACCAGTACACACAGAGCCTTTAATTGCATGGTTCCAGTATGCAAGGATGGCCAGAGCTTCACTCTATTCCTGAGGAGGACGCCATCACCAGAGACTGCTGGAGACCCTGTGAGTCAATAGGAGCATGGCAGGATCCTGCTCCTACGTTAGATTCTCACATTGTGCTAGACAACATGTAAGAGTCCAAGCAATGGCAGCCCTCAAACAAAGGAAATTAAGCCACCTATAAAACAGCATTATTCATATAGATATATCCGTGTCAAGATGAGCTCATAAAAGAACCATTGTGTTCTAGCCACTCACACCTGACCTCTCTCCCACTCCTTAGTAAGCTGGTACAGGTATTGCTCTAAAAGGAAAGATTATGTATCAAAAGGCTCCCTTCTCCTCTCTATTTCCTGTATTTCACTCTTTATTTTAAAATCATGGCACTCATTATTAATCAGTTCCACCCAATTTGAGATCCACATGACTAAGCTCTTATCCAAGACAACTTGAATTAAGTTGGCACACATTACTTCACCAACCATGTGCTGAACAAAACCTAAATATATCGGCCAAGAAGATAAGCATCCATTGCTCCTCCACTATAAAGACATGCAGCTATGATTTCATTTGGATGTGGAAGGCAACCAACAAAGACACATCCAAGTTTCTACTGCTATTTGAAGACTGATACATTTTGGACTGTCATTTTTTTTTTTCTAAAGCCTGGTAATGACAGTTTCTGAAAGCTACTTCTTTATAACACCGGCTGCTGCCTTGCTGACAATCCTCTATTGTGTCCCTTCTCTGCAATTTCTTGAAAACAGCGCACATACATTATATACTTATCATTAAGTGTTTCGCATAGGCTGTGTGATTGCAGGTTTTCCCATGAATTCCTGACTCTCCCTTAATTGTTCTTTGCACCAGATTTTATGGTCCCGTAGCATTTCTGCTGTGCTGATGGTAAGAGTATACATATTTGCTATGGAAAACTCATCCCACAGATGTCCTCTGAGACTCCACTAAGCAGGGGCTCATGCTCTCCTTCTGAAAACCATCTCAGATGCCAAGGAGGTGCTGTGAAGCATTTGTCATTGCCTCCCAAGTTCTTCCTGTTTGACTAAGAAATTCATGCATGTACAATGCTTTGCATTTTCTGGGGTGTCACAAAAGCTGCAGAGCAGAAGGGAAGCTCTTAAACCACATATTCCCTTGGCTCATTTGCTAAGAAGGGAAACACATTAGACAGAAACAACAGTCCCTCGTGTTTCTCACTCCTCTGTGCAGACTGATCTTATGAGTCTTTGGATTCTCCCTGCTGTCGCTTTGGCTCCGACTAAGCGCAACATTCTCCCTTGTGGGGGCATCTTTAGTGACTCATCAGCAGTACAAGCATTCTCTCCATTTCCTTACGCTCTGGTGCCTTTGAAACTCACAAGATGTTTCTCAGCCCTGGGGTTTCATCCTGAAACAAGCTAAAAATGGAAGGTCAAATCTTTCTTACAGAACCTTCTATTCCCTAAAAGTAGTCCCAGATTCTGAGATCAACTGGTCAGTCTATCAGGCACTGTCAGAAATACACAAAGACAGAAGACAGTCCTGTCTTCCAAGAATTTATGGCTTATCTGAAGAGGAAAATAAGAAGTAAGAAAATTCTCCCTCCACTCTCCGAGGTCTGAAATGGAGTTTACAGCAGGTGCTGAGAACGTGGTCATACCTGGGCCTTTGGACACATTGGAGCTGGGGCTGTCTTCATGGCCTTCAGTCTTCAAAATTCAGAAATGCTCCAAAATCCCAGACTTGGTTAGTGCCAACATGACCCCACAAGCCTGATGTTTCAAAGCCCAAAATCATTTAACAATATGGTAAGAAAGATACAGGTATAGTCCAGCAATAGCATACTTACCTAGCATTTGTGAAGCCCTGAGTTTAATTCCCATGGCCACAAGAAAAGATATTATTTAAAAAAAAAAAATACATGAGGCTATGTGATTGCTAATCTTGGGTGTCAACTTGACTGGATCTGGGATTAACTGAAATGAGAGATATCTTCTTGATTGGATCATCTGAAGCTGGAAGACACACCTTAAATATGGATGTTACCTTCTGATGACAGCCTGTATAAAAGGCCATGGCAGAGAAGAACACTTGGCTTCTTGCTGCTTGCCTTCTCTTTTGCTGGTGAGTTCATCTTGCTGCTGTAGACTGAAGACTAGCTGATCTTTTGGAATTTGTCAGACCTTCAATGCCAGATTGGGAATACTGAGACATCCAGCCTTGTGGGCTGAGCGACTACCGATTCTCAGCCTCTCCAGTGTGGTGCAGCCATTATTGGACTACTCGGACTCTATCCTGTGAGCTAAGCTGATAAATCTCTATACATATATATTCATTCTACCAGTTCTGTTTCCTTGGAGAACCCTGACTAATACAGATTGTGGTACCAGGAGTGGGTTCTAGAGAAACAGAATTGAAAGGATGAATTTCTTTAATGTGCTTGTTGGTATTTGGAGCAGGCTCTCCAAGTCAGAGTCTTCAGATAGCATCTAGAGTACTGAAAATCCATGGTGTAGACTATTTGAAACAATTATGGAGATAGACCCATTTGAATCTCCTAACTCACCTCTTGTGAGGAACAAGAAATTTAGTGACTCTATACATAAAACATTTGACAATTTGTGGAAAAATAAGCAAAATAATGATGCTGGCTGGTGACTTCAAGCATCTCTGGATAAAGTGATAAAGATAAACAATGAGCTCAATGATAAAACTGACAAGCTCCAAATTCGAATCAACAGTTTAAAAGTTTCCAAGTGCGCCCTGGAAGAGAATCTTCTCCAGCAGCCAGAGAGCAAAAGCTGCAGAAAATCAAGCTGAAGCCTTTATTATACGGTTGGCTGACCTACAATACAAATTTAATTCCCAGCCTCGAAGGGTGTCAGCAGTAAAGGTGAGGGCATTGGTAGGGAAAGATTGGAATCCTGACCCATGGGATGGAGATGTGTGGGAGAACCCTGAGGAGGCTGAGGGTTTTGAATCCTCAGACTCTAAGGAATTTGATTCATCTGATGAATTAATCTCCCCACCCTTGCCTGAGGAAACTAATCCCATTGAGGAAACTAATCCCATTCAGTAAGAAGAAGTTAATGTCCCTCAGGGCCCAATTGTTGTTGCCTCTAGACCTATAACAAGACTCAAAGCTAAGCAGACCCCTAGAGGAGAGATAGAAAGTGTGGTCCATGAAGAGGTGTGCTACACCACTAAAGAACTTAGTGAATTTGCTAACTCATTCAAGCAGAAGTCTAATGAATATGTCTGGGAATGGATTTTAAGGGTATGGGATAATGCTGGAAGGAACATAAAATTGGATCAGGCTGAGTTTATTGACATGGGCCCCCTGACTGGAGATTCTACGTTTAATATGGAAACTCATGCAGTTGAAAAAAGGTGTTAAACATTTATTTGATTGGTTGGCTGAGGTATTTATCAAAAGATGGCCTACTAACAGAGAGCTGGAGATACCTGATATCCCTTGGCTTAGTGTTGATGAAGGATTGTAAGGGTCATGCAAATTGGTATGCTTGAGTGGATTCTCAGTGCAACACCAAATCCTCCACAATGGGAAGGCCCAGAGGACATGACTTTTACTGATTTTATAAGATGGAAAGTACTGAGAGAGACACCAGAACGTTTGAAGAGCTTTGTTTTTGCTCCTTTCCTTATGCTGAATCTTACAGTTGGAGATGCTGCTGCTCCATTGCATAAGTTAAATGCAAATATAATAGGTTTAACAGGACCTAGGAGTAGGGGTCAGGTGGTAGTATTGAATTACCAAAGACAAGGTGAATGTACTGATTGTAATGGGCAGCAAAGGCAAAACAATACCTACAATGACATGACTCGAATGGACCTGTGGTACTGGCTAATCAATCATGATGTTTCCAGGGACCACATACATAAGAAGCCTACTAAGTTTTTATTTGATCTGTAGAAGCAGAAAAGCTCTAGGACGAATTACAGGAAGTCAGTATTGGATCGTAGCAATAGAGAGTCTTGCTCAGTCAATCAATTTCCAGACTTGAGACAGTTTACAGACCCAGAACCCCTTGAATGAAGGGAAGGCCTTTTACTAGAGTAACTGTACATTGGGAGAAAGGAAATAATCAGACTTTCCATAGCCTATTGGATACTGGTTCTGAGTTGACACTGATTCTGGAAGACCCTAAAAAGCATTGTGGCCCTCCAGTTAACGTAGGGGCTAATGGAGGTCCAGTGATAAATGGAGTTTTGGCTGAAGTCTGACTGACAGTGGGTCCAGTGGGTCCCTGAACTAATCCTGTGGTTATTTCCCCAGTACCAGAATGTATAATTGGGATAGATATACTTAGGAATTGGCAGAGTCCCCACATTGGTTCCCTGACCTGTGGAGTGAGGGCTATTTTTGCAGCCAGGGTCCCTTTGACCTCCTCCCCATGGGGGCAGGGGATAAGTAGGCACGAAGTCTACAACACAGACTCTGGGACACTCACTAGGCAATATGCAAGTGAGCTCATTTATTGTGAACACAGGCATCTCCTTTATACCCCCTTCCCTCCTCCCATTGCTCCCTTATGTCCCATTGGCATCCTTCTATTGGAGCTGTGGATGTGTTGTTGGTTTCTAGCTTTCGGGTCAGTGCCTTCCTGCTCGTCAACAGGAAGCAGGGTGTGCCTGCACTGTTGGTCTCATGCCTAGCCTCCTACAATCCACCCTTTTAAATTGTTGGCAGTCTCAGGGGAGGCAGTGGCTAACTGTCCTCTTAGGTCTTAGGACATTTTTATGAAGCTGTGTCTGTCTTAGGTTGTTCTCCCTACACATGAGCCTTACCCGTCATTGGAGTGTGCATCTAGCCTCATGCCCATCCTGTCTTAGGTTGACTTATTGTGGGAGAATCTTACCCATCATTGACCACCAGCTTTGACCTAGATGTCCTTCAGAGAGCATGAGATCTGCCAGGGTGGTGGGCTAGGTCTTAGGAGGTGGCATTTAGCCTGAAGCTTTGTTTATTTTGGTGAACCAGGCTTGGATTACTTCAGTAAGTGGGCCCCTATTGGGATCTTGTAGAGTCATGAGGATCTGTAAGGTGGCTTTGTTCGTGGCCTTTTGTCTATGGATGTGCTGAAAAAGACACTTGAACAAGAGGATTAATGCAATAGCTATGCAACCCAAGAGGACCCAAGTGACCAACCAGGACAGGTCAAAAAATTTCTTTAGATTTTCCCAGATCTGTTCAAAATAAGGAGAGTCAGGGCTGCTGTCACTGCAGACTTTATGGATCAGGGATTGATCGGACAGCAGTGTAGGAATCCAGGGCCATTGAGCCACATCAGGGCTCAAGTTAACTGCAAAGACGTGGAGGGCTAGGATGGTCGGGGGAGTAGTCAGGAGGCTTAGCAGCACAGGCAGGGGAAGGAGGAGGCCCAGCAGGGGCTGCAGGGGGTTATAACACCCCCCAGAGATAAAGCGGCTGGGGGGAAGGGTCAAAGGTGCTCAGGGGAAAGAGGAAACATCCACCTGTACAAGGAGGCGGTTTGGGGGGGGATGGCGGGGACTCATTCCTCACATCCGAATCAACATCTTCCAGCACGGTGGATGGTGACTGAATAGAAAGGGTGACCATTTTCTGGTCTTGGCAGTGGTCATTAAAAGATTTAAGGATCTCCTCAGTAGAGCCTGCTTTAATGGAACTGAGGATGCCCAATAAAATAGGGACAAAGGGGGCGGGTGGTGTTTTTCCTTCTTGAACCTCCCACTTCCTTGCTAGGAAGAGGACCCGCATCCACGTGTCAGGATCCCACATGTTTTCAGGGGAGATTCATGGAGCAAGGACCAAAGCCTTGGTCCAAAAGTCCTCTAGGTGACTGCATTTAATCCTAATCCTATGGGATGTAAGCAGGCTGAAATTTGGGGCTCTTTGCAGTGGGACGGGAAGTTTCCCATGTCATGGTAACAGGGTGGTAAAGGGGGGCACAGACAGACAAAATACACTTGAAAGTAAGAGAAAGGAAGCCGCACCGAAAAAGGAAATGTTCTGACTAGCCTTACTGAGAAGGCAGAAGGGGATTTCACAGTTTCAAGCAACGGGGAGCCTGCCCACAAATTTAAGAGACCAGCCACCACCCTAGGGGTCTTTAACTGGTGGTTGCATCACCGGTTTTGAGAGAAAGGAGGCAAATATTGAAACCAAAAGTGAAAGTAAGGGAGGAAGAAGGGCGAAAGGTGGTGTTTAGGAGCTGGGTATCAGTGTGCTTGGTGCGGGGCTTCTGAGGTTTGTTAGGCCACTGCCATATGCCCACATGGTGTCTCGGTTGTGGGACACCCTGTCAGAAGGGTGTCCATGGTTCCGTCTCCCAGATGGTCAGTCCTTATGTGGAGACGCTGGGTGAACCAATTTTCAGGATATGTGCCCTATGGACAGACAAACATGGACAAATGAGAAAAGGAGATGGGCCTCGGTCACTCACCAGACTGAAGGCAAAGAACAAATAACAGAAAGGGGCCTACTTACCAAGAAAACAGCTGAAGGGGACACCGAGAAGTGTGTTGATCAAGAGGAGCGGGAAAGGTCAGGGATGGGTGCAGTCAGCACAGCAGATTGTAAAAATGATGATGCAGAAGAGAAAAACGAAAAGGGTGTAGATCACCAAGATCAACGCGAGGTCCATCTACCACGTTGCAGCCAGGGTCCCTTTGACCTCCTCCCCAGGGGGGCAGGGGCTAATTAGATGCGAAGTCTACAACACAGACTCCAGGATACTCACTAGGCAATATGCAAGCAAGCTCGTCTATTGTGAACACAGGTGTCTACTTTATACCCCCTTCCCTCCTCCCATTGGTCCCTTATGTCCCATTGGCATCCTTCTATTGGAGCTGTGGATGTGTTATTGGTTTCCAGCTGCCAGGGAAGATTTCCAGTCAGCGCCCTCCTGCTCATCAGTAGGAAGCAGGGTACGCCTACACTGTTGGTCTCATGCCTAGCCTCCTACAGGCTATTATGGTTGGAAAGGTCAAATGGAAACCACTGGAATTGTCTCTGCCAGGGAAAATAGTGAACCAAAAACAGTATTGCATCCCTGGAGGATTGCAGAAATTAGTGCTACCATCAAGGATTTGAAAGATGCAGGAGTGGTGATTCCCACCACATCTCCCTTTAACTCTCCTATTTGGCCTGTGCAGAAGACAGATGGGTCATGGAGAATGACAGTTGGCTATCAAAAACTTAATCAAGTAGTGACTCCAATTGCAGCTGCTGTACCAAATGTGGTTTCCTTACTCGAGCAGATTAATATATCTCCTGCTACCTGGTATACAGCCTATGATTTGGTAAATGCTTTCTCCTCGA
>NW_008360322.1:3904820-3905788 GCF_000622305.1 Nannospalax galili
TTATGCTGATTGGATCCAGTGAGCAGGAGGTAGCAGACAGTCTGGACTTGTTGGTTAAGCATATGAACATGAGAGCATGGGAAATAAATCCAACCAAAATTCAAGGGCCTTCTATCTCAGTGAAATTTCTAGGAGTTCAGTGGTGTGGAGCATGCAGAGACATTCCTTCTAAGGTGAAGAATAATTTGTTGTACTTGGCCCCTCCCTCCACCAAGGAAGAAGCACAAGGCTTGGTGGAATAATTTGTTGCACTTGGCCCCTCCCTCCACCAAGAAAGAAGCACAAGGCTTGGTGGGCCTATTTGAATTCTGGAGGCAGCACATTCCTCTTGTTACTATGACCCATATATCAAGTGACTCAGAAGGCAGCTACCTTTGAGTGGGGCCTGGAACAGGAAAGGGCCCTTCAACAGGTCCAGGCAGCTGTACAAGATGCTCTGCCCCTTGGGTCATATGATCCAGCAGACCCGATGGTGCTTGAGGTATCAGTGGAAGATAAAGATGCTGTTTGGAGTGTCTGGCAGGCCCCCATAGGGGAATCACAGTGGCGGCCATTGGGATTTTAGAGTAAGGTTTTGCCATCATCTATGGACAACTATTCTTTGAGAGACAGCTCTTCTCTTATCCTGCTATTGGGCCTTAGTGGAAACTGAACATTTGACAACAGGCCACCAAGTCACCATGTGACTGGAGCTGCCCATCATGAGCTGGGTTTTATCTGCCCCCCCAAGCCATAAAGTAGGCCATGCACAGCAACAATCCATTATCAAATGGAAGCGGTATATACATGATCGGGCTCAAGCAGGCCTGGAGGGCACAAGCAAGTTACATGAAGAAGTTGCCCAAATGGCTATGGTTCCTACTTCTGTTACGATGCCTCCTGTTCTCAAGCATGCACCTATGGCTTCATGGGGTGTGCCCTATGATCGGTTGACTGAGGAAGAGAAGACTAGGGCTTGGTTTACAGAT
>NW_008360322.1:3906319-3907360 GCF_000622305.1 Nannospalax galili
CCCCTGATATGGCTGTGTTCCCCATGGCAACCAGCCTGCAACCTGGTGGCAGGTTGACTAATTGGACCATTTCCATCTATGAGGGGACAGTGTTTTGTCCTTACAGGAATAGACACTTTTTCTGGTTATGGATTTGCCTTTCCTGCATGTAATGATTCTGCCAAAACTACCATCCAGGGACTTACAGAATACTTTATCCACCATCTGGTATTCCCCACAGCATCACTTCAGACCAGGGAACTCACTTCACAGCCAAAGAAACGCGACAGTGGGCCCATGGTCATGGAATCCACTGGTCTTACCATGTTCCCCACCATCTTGAAGCAGCTGGCTTGATAGAACGATGGAATGGTCTCTTAAAGACACAGTTACAGTGCCAATTAGGTGGCAATAGCCTGGAGGGCTGGGGCCTCCAGAAGGCAGTGTATGTTTTGAATCAGCATCCAATATATGGTACAGTTTCTCCTATAGCCAGGATCCACAGGTCCAGGAATCAAGGAGTGGAAGTGGCAGTGATTCCACTCACTATCCCCCCTGGTGACCCACTAGGAAAATTTTTGCTTCCTGTACCCTCGACTTTGAACTCTACTGGCTTGGATGTTTTGGTTCCAGAGGAGGGAGTCCTTCTGCCAGGAGAGACAACAAACATTCCATTGAACTGGAAACTAAGGCTTCCCCCTGGACACTTTGGGCTTCTGATGCCCTTAAGTCGGCAGGCTAAGAAAGGAATAACAGTATTAGGAGGGGTGATTGACCCAGACTACCAGGGGGAAATTTGACTGGTTCTCCACAATGGAGGTAATAAGATTATATCTGGAAGGCAGGAGATTCCTTAGGGTGACTTTTGGTGTTACCATGTCCTGTGATTAAGGTCAATGGGAAACTGCAACAACACAATCCAGACAGGACAACAAATGGCCCAGACCCTTCAGGGATGAAAGTATGGGTCACTCCTCCAGGGAAAAAGCCAAGACCTGCAGAGGTGCTTGCGGATGGTGGAGGAAATACAGAATGGGTCGTAGAGGAAGGTAGTTACAAATA
>NW_008360322.1:3907389-3915524 GCF_000622305.1 Nannospalax galili
TTGGTTAGGAATAGGCGTGTGCATGTATACACATATGTTAAGCAAATACTTGTGTTATTCTTTTTTGAATGTGTAATTGAGATAATTGTTAAATGGCTAAGTGTCATGAACCTATATGATAATATTGGGTTATGAGACACTAAAGGACTAAGCATTCCTTGAAGAACTTATCACCTACTCTAAGATATATAATGCATTGGTCATTGTATGATGGGATAGTTATATCATGTTAGGTAAAATTATGACCTCAACATTATTTTCATTTGAAAATTAAGCATGACATAGAGAGATGCTATTGGGTGTCAAGTTGACAAGAGGTGGATTTGTGATGGGTAATTCTGGGTGTTAACTTGACTGGATCTGGGATTAAGTGAAATGAGAGAGATCTTCTTAATTGGATCATCTGAAGCTGGAAGACACACCCTAAATGTGGGTGTTACCTTCTGATGACAGCCCCTATAAAAGGCCATGGCAGAGGAGAGCTGCTTGCTTTTTGCTGACTGTCTCTCTCCCTGGTGAGTTTGTCTTGCTTCTGTGCACTGAAGACTAGCTGATCTTTTGGAGTTCGTCAGACCTTCAGCACCAGATTGGGAATACTGAGACATCCAGCCTCGTGGACTGAGCGACTACAGATTGTCTGCCTCTCCGATGTGGTACAGCCATTATTGGGCTACTTGGACTCTATCCTGTGAGCTAAGCTGATAAATCTCTATACATATATATTCATTCTACCAGTTCTGTTTCTTTGGAGAACCCTGACTAATACAGGCTATGTATATTGGTGATATATGAAGCACAAATGAATTTGGGGTTTAGTCTTAAGATTCATTCCCTGATGCCTTGTTATACATATACACATATCCCAAAATCTGAAATGCTCCTATTCCTAATACTTTCAAATAAGGGAGCATCAGTCTTGTGCCTTGAAGGAGATGCATGATTTGACTGAGCAGAGAAGACTCCTGAGACATGAGAACTGTGGGCACAGAAGCCTGAAAGCCAGGAATCCTGGGAGGACCAAGGGTTCAGATGCAATAATTATACCACCAGAGGGTTTATCAGGCAGCATTTATCTATGTTTATTAACTCACAGCTTAGCTTATACATGTTTGCCTTTTAGAGAAATTATTAACTATCATCTATAAAGTCTGGAAAAAACCTTGGTATTCAATTCCAGTTCTATCGCTTTTCAGCTATGAAACCTTCAAGTTGATGTAATCTGCATTCTGGGCTTTTCAATGGCTAAATGCAAATAATAATGGCACATTTTTCATAAGTTTATTGTGAAAACTAATAATGTGTATAACAACACCTGGCCTGCCATATAGTAAGTACTCAAAAAAATATTACTTGTTTCATCAGTGAATCAACTCTCAATAATGCTTGCTGATTTTCAAGTGCAAAACCTCTACTTTTAATCTTATTTAGTATTATTCCATCTTTTTTAATGAAAAATGGTACTATTATAATGTTCTGATTCCCTGAGCTGAAAACAGTTTTCTTATTCCAAACACTTATATTATATTTGCTATACTTTGATCAGTATAGTTATTATTTTCACTGATTTCATTGGCCTCCAGCTTTTATTTTTGCAATATCTCACCTAAGTTCACTGCATGACTGAGAAGCAAATCCTCCTTGAACAGCATCCTCTGCTTGTAAGTGAACACCCTGCAGAGCCTGATAAATTAGAGTTCTGAGCTCAGTAATGAATGTCAAGACAACAAATAGTGCTCTATTTACAGAATAAAATTCTGCATAGCCTGATCTGAGTACTGAGGCCACGTTTAATGGTGACATTGTTCAACAGAACTTGTCTTTCTGTCTCTTCAGGCTTTTGACTAAGCCTCTAGCTGACAATTTATAGCTAATAAGTAAGTAGCCACAATTTGTAAACAGAGGTACCTCTGTATTCCTGTAGAACTTGCCAAGATGGTTAAATAGATTAAGTGGTTGATGTTCCTTTATGCATGTACAAGGTCAGATAGCTTCTAAGAGTGGAATAAATTATTTTCTCAAGAATTCCAAAGAGCAGGGATTAGAGAAATAGCTTGGCAGTTATGAGCATTTGCTGTGCAAACATGAGGACCTGAGTTCAGATCCCAACAGAGACATAAAAGCCAGGAGTCCCGTGCAGGCCTGTAACTCCAGCTCCAAGGGGGTGGAGACAAGAAGATCACTGGGGCTTTCTGGCTTCCAGCCTAGCTAAGATGTGAACCTCATGTTCAGGGAGGTCCCCTGACTCAATGAAATAAGCCAAGAGTGATAGAGGATGACATCAGACACCCTCTTCTGGCCTCTACATGTTCACGGGCACATACATTCACACAGACACAGGCACACATAAATTAAAAAAAAATAAAATAAAAAATAAAAAAGAATTCTCAAGAGCAAAAAAATGTTCATTCTTATCCTTCTTTCACTTTTATTCTCCAGTGAGGGGTTTTTCTAGCTCTTCTGTGCCCAAAGAAGGATGAGATGTGTTGGAAACAGTCCCTCCCTTATCCACCTTAAAAGTCCCTATAGTCATTACCAGTCTCAATACTATTCAAAAGTTCACAATCCAAAGTCTCTTGAGACTCAGGGAAATTGCTTAATTGTAAGCCCCTATAAAATCAAAAGACAAATCACATAATCCCAACATACAGTGGAACTAATACACATTACCATACAAAAGGGAGAAATAGAGGCATAATACCAGACCAAAACAAGACCAAAACCAGCAGGGCAAACACCAAATTCAGCTGCTTCATGTTCGACTTCTGGGACATTACTTCCAAAAGGCTTAGGCGGCTCAACCTCTCCAGTTTTGCTGTGTACAACATACATCTCTCTCTTGGGCTGATACCACTCCCTGTGTGCAGGTCTTCTTAGCAGATGTCTCACAGCTCTGGCATCAAGAATGTCTTCTTGGGGTCTCCATTGACAACCAGGCTTCATCTTCACAGCTTCATGAAATGGCCTACCAGGGCCTTCTTTATGCATGGGGTCCCCCTGCTGCACGCTGCCTAGCCTCAGTGGCTCTCTGAAACCTCAGAGGAAGAACTGATGATCCCCTCACTCTTGCATCTTTTATGCCTCTAAATCTAGCACTAGCTGAACAACACTGCCAAGTTTGACTGCAAGTTTGGGATAGACCCCAGCCTGCTTTATCTATTTTAAAAGATTTTCTATTCAGTGTCCCCTGCAGCATTTTTTTTTTCACAAGTTTGAGGCTTAGCTGGATGTGGTCTTGCCCTGGAGGCACTCTCTCTACTAAGTGCAAATCTCTAGGCCCCTCCTTAATCACTTCAATCTCCTCATCAAAGGGATACTCTCCAGCACAAGCCAGGGCTCCCAATATTTATCTTCCTAGTGTTCTTTTTAGATCCAAACTGTGCATTCTGTATCTCCTTCTGCCCCATTTGCTCTTTTTCACTATAGATCTGCATAATATTCACCATTAATAGTCACACCACCATTTCTATGTTAGGCTGTCTTGAAATTTTTTCTACCAGAGAAATTAGTCCATTGCTTTTCAGCTTAGCCTCAGGCAAGCTTTTTGGCTGTGGGCAGATTCTAGCCAGACTCTACCAAAATATCCCAGTTGCTGTTTAAGTCCTTATTTCCTTCTGGAACTACATTGTTCCCAGCACTGCTTTCTTCCAGGCTCCTAGTAGAATGACCTGTTAAGCTTTGCTTACAGCAATTAAATGCTTTTCTAGCCCAAGCTTCCAAAGTCTCCCACATTCTTCCAAAACCCTACATGGTCAGGTTCTTCAATACCAATTACTGTATTAGTTACTTTTCTGTTGCTGTGATAGAAACACTGACCA
This sequence comes from Nannospalax galili, assembly GCF_000622305.1. Classification (NCBI taxonomy): domain Eukaryota; kingdom Metazoa; phylum Chordata; class Mammalia; order Rodentia; family Spalacidae; genus Nannospalax; species Nannospalax galili. The sequence goes on from NW_008360322.1 coordinate 3,911,205, forward strand.
ATGCAACTTATAGTAGGAAGAGTTTATTTGAGTTTATGGCTCCATAGGAATTACAGTCCGTCATGGCAGGAAGGCATGGTGGTAGGAGGTAGCTGGAGCAGGAGTAGAAGGCAGAGCACTCACATCTTCATGAAGGCACAGGAAACAAGAGCTGGAGTGAATTCATTATAAAGAGCAAGTTTAGACCTCTTTCCTCTCTCTCTCATCCATGAGATCCATCCTCCATGTTGTGATACAGAATGAAAGTCCTTATCAGATGTAGTTCCTGAACCTTTGACTTACCAGCCCTTAGAACTATGAGCCAAATAAATTTCTGTTCTTTATAAATCAACCAGTCTCTGGTATTATGCTATAGCAGCAGAAAAACGAGACAGAAGAAAAGCCAGTATTTAGACAACACTTTGGACAAAAGAAATAATTTGCATTTTCTTCTCTTCTTCTATACCTGCCAAGCACAAGCATGTTGAAAAGTAAGGGAGAATAAAGAACAAGCAACCTGTGCTTTTTCTCTTTTTCTTGTTGATAAAAGTCTAGGTAGAGGTTGAGCTGATGAGACACAAGAAGGATTGATCATATGAGGAGAAATTCTGAAGTCCATTTCCTCTAAGACAATTCAAATGTGACTGAAAAACAATGGCATCTAACCAAAATATTATCTAGAAACAGGAAAGTAAGATGAATTTAGGGATATTAATCACAGAAAAAAATTATCTCTCAAGTACACTTTTCTTTGTCCAACCTTTTCAAAAATCTGATTACAAAGCATCAAGATTCATGCAAGAGTTGTAGCATTAAGAAGGCACTCATTTTTCACCTCTTTGTTAACGTTTTGCCTGTAGTCAAACAGCACTCTAAGTCTACATCTCAAGCATGTGCGATTTGCTAGCAGACAGATGAGAGGAGCTCATTTCCCAGGACTATGCACACCAGATTGTGATGTGCATGTGGTAGGAAGAAAAACTGTGCTCTTCACAATGGCTGAGATACAGGTGAATATTGGCATTAGACCTTGGAGAGAATTGATTACCCTTTCTGGTATGTTTAATTTCCATGTGTAGAACAAAATCTTCATGGGTGTTGAGCTGGAGGTAAAATGCAAAAATCAAAAAGCAAGCCAAAGTTTTAATAAGAAAGAAAGAAAGAAAGAAAGAAAGAAAGAAAGAAAGAAAGAAAGAAAGAAAGAAAGAAAGAAAGAAAGAAAGAAAGAAAGAAAGAAAGAAAGAAAGAAAGAAAGAAAGAAAGAAAGAAAGAAAGAAAGAAAGAAAGAAAGAAAAGAAAGGACTTCCACACAGCAGTCATCCCTGATTCCAATTCCTTAGAGATGAACACAAAATTGGGAAGAAGACAAGGAATGAGACCACAGCAGGGTAACTTCATTTATCTCAGTACCTTGATATGACTGGGACCAAACAAATTTTCAAAACTAAAAGTGAATTTTGAACCAAAATAATGTCACTAGTTATTAATATTATTCAAATCACTAATATAACATTTTTATTTGGAAAGATTAGTTTAAGTTCAAATGATAACAGAAAAATTCTGTGTGTGTGTGTGTGTGTGTGTGCAGAGACCAGAGGCCAACATTGGGTATCTGCCTCAATCACTCTCCAACTTATTTTTGGAGACAAGATCACTCACTGGTTCTGGAACTCATCAATTGGTTAGGCCAGCAGCCAGCAAGCCCAGGGGATTCCCCCTGTCTCCCCTCCCCAACTCTAGAATTACAGTTCCACTGGACAGTGCCTGGCATTTAACATGGAGATTGGGGACTGAATGCAGGTCCTCATGGTTACATGGTGAGCATCTTAATAACTGAGCCATCTTCACAGTCCCAGTAATTTATTCAGCACATTTTTCCCCTCAACCGTGTGACACAATATACAATCAGGAATGCAAAGTAAGAAATTTAGATTAAATTTATCACCTCAAAGATCTTCCCTCTCCCTTCCTGATGTGTGACTGTTTCCTCTGAATTGACTCCTTCGCTCCAGAGGGGAGGGGGAGCCTCAGGGGACTCAGGAGATAAACAAAGGTCACCTGTCTGAGAAAGTGGAAACTTAGAAGATTCTCTAAGGCATCTCTCCAGCTTTATAAAAATAGGAAATAACTGCTGCAGGGAGGAAATTCTGGCCAACTGAGCTGCAGAGGACAGATTCTGTGCCTGAAAAGCTCCAGGGTTGCACCTGTCCTGAGTTCTGTGTTGAGGTGGACTTTTCAGTGTTGCAAACGCACTTTTGAGTCACCCATGCTCCTGTAAGTAGCCACTAGCCCATTCTGTTGTCAGCAACCCCAATAAAAACTCATTGATTCACCAAGTTGGACTTTGTTGCTGTCCTTACTCTGGCCTGTCAAGGGTTCCCTTTCCAGGGCCAGTAGACAGGTGTGTGCTGCATCTCCCCAGGAAAAGTCCGTCACACAACACTTCCTGTATTTTTATCACAAAAACTAATTCCAAAAGTTTTTAGATGATAAACACTAAAGAAATTTGCTGAAGTCATACTTACTCTGATTCATGTGAACTTAAAAAAGATGTTTTTAGACAGGGTCTCCCTGTAGTCCCAATGGGTCTGGAACTCAATATGTAGACCAAGCTGGCCTCAGTCACATAGAGATCCACCTGCCACTGCTTCCCAAGTGCTGAGATTAAAGGCATGTACCACCATGCCTGGCTATATTAAAAATTTTGAGAATTATTTTTAAAAGCACATATGGAATTTTGGCTAAGAGAATTAAGTTCTCCAGAAAATAATACCAAATCACTTATGGGACCACAGATATCTTTGTCCAAACTTCTCATAAGACAAATTCTTGTAGGTCAATAGGAAACATGCTATCAGATCTTAAAGGGTAAATTCATTGCTATAAGATGGGAATTACAGTAGGAATGACAGCCTATACATAATCATGACCCCTTAAAAAATCAACATCCTGATTCCTGGAACCCATGGTTGTATTATACTGCAAAACAACAAAAATTGAGATTACAAAAGCAATTGATGATGTTCATCAGCTGCCCTTGATCTGGGGCACTCAGCCTTGGTTGTCCAGATGAGTCCTACCTAACCAGATGCATGCACCCTTAAGAGAAGGAGGCTATAGTAACTGAGAGATGTGGCTAAAAGAAGAAACAGAGGTGCCAAGGTATCAGCTTTGAAGGTAGTTTCATCCAAAGAATGTGAAGGATCTCTAGAAGCTATCCCACAGACACTTATTCTCTGCATCTGACCAGTTCTGGAACTCTGCAGTAGTCTCCATCTGTTGCAAAAAAAGAAGCTTCTTTGATAAGGGCTGAAAGGTACACTTGTCTGTAAATACAAAGATGCACATTTAGAATAAAGTCATAAAATACATTTGTCTATGGTTGTGGTAGAAGTGGGTTTTTCTCTAGAATCTATGACCTCTCCAGCCATGTGTACTTGGCTAGATTTACATTATCACACGTGAGTTTCCTCCCATTGAGAGAGCCTTAATTCCAATTAGGTAGCTAGCTGTTGATTACTCCCAAGTTGAAATTGCCTCTACTCTACCAATGTCATTTGCTGTGCTGGTCACTGATGTGGTTACTAGGCCTTGAAGCTGGGGTTGGACCATTGATTGATGTTCTCCCTTAGGAGCTTTTGTAGTACTCTCCAAATCTATGAGAGCTAGCCTTCAGGGGAGGTGGCTTCCAGGTCAGTTCCAGCTCCATTGCTCCAAAGCCTGTGTTTAAAATGTGTTCTGTCTTTAACAATACGGTCTTACCTTTAAGTTCTAGAAGGCAATCAAGGGCTGTGGCAGTAGCTGTGTTATTTGGGGAGTCTCTTAGACTAACCTGACAAACAACTTGGAGGATTTCTCCTGCCTGGCACTGTGTTTTTTGTTACATAGCCTTCAGCTATACAATGTACTTGTATATTTATTGTATGTGTAATTATTCAATAGGACTTTGAATTATTCCATTTCCCTCTGGTTTTTCATACCGTCTAAGCATTTATCTTTCCTCTCACTCCCACTGTATAACCCTCACCCGTTAAAGTACCACCCATTTCCCCATTTCCCTCTTAATAACACATCTTTTACTACTTCCTCTTTATCCCCATGGTTCATTTCTCTCTGGTTCTCTTTTTTTTGCAGTTAATTATTTATTTAATAACCACATACTTAGAAGAAGCACTTCATTACAACAGCATTGACATATTCAATAACAATTTCCAAAGCTAAGATGCATCTCTTTCAAAATTGGCTGTAAATTTTTAGGTTTACGGTTGAATTATTACATTTAAACAGTATTGTACTCAGTATAAACCCTGTAAGACATAAAATCAAATGAGGTTTTAACGT
>NW_008360322.1:3915564-3916044 GCF_000622305.1 Nannospalax galili
TACTGTAGCTGAGTATGGATATAAAGTCATCAGGTAGATTTCACTGGTAATGTTTATCACCTCTACTATTTAACTAATCATTATTTTTTAATTTTTAATAACTAGATGATTAGAAGAAGCATTTCACTACAGATTTAACACATTCAGTAACACACTCCAGAGCAAGAGTACATCTCTTTCATAAGTGTGTGCAAGTTTCTAGGTTCACAATTGAATTAATACAGTTATACAATATTGAACTTGGTATAAGCCCTGTAAGACATAAAATTGAATAAGGTTTTAACCTTTTAAAAAGATCTCCATTTCATTTTAAAATACACTGTTTCATACAGAAAAACCCATTTTTAATGGTATTAACACTTAGATGTTTGCACACACATCTCTAATCTCTGTGAATCTGATTATTACTAGTCACAGTAGGTTACTCCGGTTACTCCCTGTTCAGGTGGATCTCAGAAAGTAACCAGCTTTTAAAAATAT
>NW_008360322.1:3916625-3942264 GCF_000622305.1 Nannospalax galili
CTTAGCATACAAAAAAATAATTTTCACTGTGACTTTTTCATATGTTATAATTATTATTTGCTTTTCTTAGCCACTCTACTGCCCTCCCTCCTCCCAATTGCTGACCACGTTTTGTATTAATTACTTTTCTGTTGGGATAAAACACTGTGATCAAGGCCACTTACAGAAGGAAGAATTTATTTGGCTTATGGTTCTGGAGGGATAAGAGTACCTCATGGGAGAAGGCATGGTGGAGAGGGGGCTGGAGCAGAAAGCTGAGAGCTCACATCTTAAAACATGCAGAGAAAACAGAGAGAGAAACTGGAAGGGGAGGAAAGACTCGGAACTCTCAAAACCCGCTCCTGAAACACTGTGATCAAGGCAACTTACAGAAGGAAGAATTTATTTCGCTTATGGTTCTGGAGGGATAAGAGTACCTCGTGGGAGAAGGCATGGTGGAGAGGGGGCTGGAGCAGAAAGCTGAGAGCTCACATCTTAAAACATGCAGAGAAAACAGAGAGAGAAACTGGAAGTGGAGGCAAGACTAGGAACTCTCAAAGCCCGCTCCCAGTGACATGCTTCCTCCAGCAAGGCCATACCTCCTAGACCTCCAAAAACAGGGCCAGCAACTGGGGCCAAGTATTCAAAATCTTGGAGCAAATTGGAGAGTTCCCATTCAAACCACCACACCTTCCTTCCCCCGTGTTACTTTGATGACCTGTGTACTTCTTGGCCTCTCTTGGCCTCCTCTCCCCTGCCTCTGGAGCTTTTCCTCTGCTTTCATAGTCCTCGTTCTACTTCCATGTCTCACGTATCTATGTATAAATTTCAATCTAGATTTCACAAATGAGAAATAAAATCCAGTATTTGTTTTTCTAAGTTGGGCTTATTTTGTATGACATTATGGTCTTCAGTTCCATCCATTTTCCTGTGAATGCCTTAGTTGTATCATTCTTTATAACTGAACAAAACTCCATAGCACAAAGGCTGCATTTCCTTTCATTGTTAATGGGCACCTCGGCTAGTCCCATACCTTGGTTATTGTGACTAGTACAGCAATAAATGTGAATGTATATCTCTGTGGTATGATGACTTCAAAAATTTCAGATATATACATAAGTGTGGTATACTTAGATCATATGGAGGCTCTATTTTTAATTTTTTTAGAAAACTCCATAGCATCTTCTTCCGTGAATGCAGGCCTCTATTCTTTTTATTCTGGAAGTCAATGTTCTTCATATTTATGTGCTACATCCTCTGTGAAATCAAAACAAAAGGCAAGTAGTTTTTGTGTGGAATGACTGCTGGCTGGACCTACACAAAAGCATTTCAGTGTTGCCTTGTTTGTATTTTCTGGAGAACAGAAAGCTTCAGTTTTCTAACACAAATGATTTCTTAACAAATTTGCCAGGAAATCTTTCAGCTAAATGCTAAAATGAAGTGCTTGAATGGAACAGGAAACACCAAAATCTTCCCACCAGCTCCCACCAGCACAAAGTCACAAAGACCCAGTCAGTTGCCCATAAGCTGTGTTCCCAGGTCTCGGATGCACTCCCATCCTGTCAGACCAGTCCCGTCAATACCAGATGTACCAAACATACGTGCTTATTAGTCATATGTTTTAAGATGAGCCCAGTTCTCACACCCACCCAACAGTGGGAACGGAAATGATTACTCTGGGCACCATGACAGTGTGACTGTGAAAGCAACTGTTTAGTGTTAACTGATTTGCATGCTGGTGGAGAGCTCCTTGAGTCGTGTTTGGGGGAAGTCAGTCCCATATGCAGTTCTGCGTGCATTCCCAAGACCAAGATCTGTTCTAGAAAGCAATGCCACTTGTCATCCTATACTAAGGAAGGTCTTAGCATATGAGTCCTTAAAAATAAGAGGGAGTAGCTAAGCTAGAGGCTTCCATGCCATAGGGAGTACATTGAGACCCCAGGACTAGATCTGAATGATCATTCAACTCTGAGAGACAGATGAAAATCATTTGAAAACATTCCACTAGTCTTATGATAGAAATAGGAACCATCTTTTCTACTCTTCTACCCAGTAGGGGAACAGTGTTATCCTCTACCTGTTACCCTTACACAGCACAGAAGTATTTGTTTCAAAAGCCTACATTCATGAAAAAAAAGCAGTTAAAAACGGAGTTTCCCATTTTCAAGTTGAGAAAGATCTCATGAAAATGCAAAGGACCGATACAGAAGTAGTTTCTACCAGAGGTGAGGATCAGGACCCCACCCCTTCCAGTGCTTCAGGAGAACTAGAACTTTCTCTTGAAGCTGAAAAATGGACTCCTCAGAACTGAACCAAGGAACACAAAACCAAAGGGTCCATGTTAAGCTACATAGGGAAAACCTGGCAGGCAGCAAAACAAATGGACTCTTAAGTAGAGAGTGTGATATTAAGTCAGATATGACTTAAAAAACAAACAGCTCATCAGCAACAGCGATGGGGAGTCAAGAAGGCTCCTTAGCTTCCTGACTAGGGAACCCCTCCATTCTGTAATCCCAGAAATAATCCCCACATATGCCTAAAATTTGATTTCTTTTTTAAGCATTTTTATTGAATTTTTGCTATTTCCACACAGTATAATTTGATGACATTTATATCCCCTCTCCCATCCATACCTCCCCACATTACCCCCAACCCCACTCATTTCAATATACTCTCTCTGTATAATAAAGCCTATAGGGTCTAACTTGAATCCCCAAATGTTCTCCATTGTGGGTTCATCCATTGGAGCTTGCGTAGGATTTGTTCATGCTGTCACCATTGCTGTGAGTTCATGTGAGTAACCAACCAGCTGTCTGGAGAACTTTGCCCACACCCCATGGTCATCCACCTCCTCTGGCTCTTACAATCTTTCCACCCCCTGCCACCACCACCACCCACCTGCAATGATTCCCAAGCCCTGAGCTCCAGAAGCCTGAAAGAAGTGTTCCACACAGAGATAAGCTTCTGCAGCCCCTTCCTCCCCACATGTTAGAAAGCCATAAGTTTCTGTGTCAATCACCCTCTGCCACATAAGAAAACATCTCCCATGAGAGTTTAAAAATGCATTTATCTTCAACAGTGGGTGAGCACCTGATCCAGCACAGTCCATTCCAATCATCCCTCCTGGGACTGGGAGTCCATATTATTATGAGGGTACCACAGTTACACTTCACAGAAGGGGATCACTGCTCCAGATCACAGGAGCGGACCACAGCTTTATCTCACAGGAAGGGACCACAGCTCCAGCTCACTAGAGAGGACCACAGTTCCAGCTCACAAGAGGGGAACCATAGCTCCATCTCATAGGAGGGGACCACAGCTCTAGCTCACAGGAGGGGAACCACAGCTCCAACTCACAGGAGGGGAACCACAGCTCCAGCTCACAGGAGGGAACCACAGCTCCAGCTCACTGGAGAGGACCATGACTCCAGCTCTTGGGAGGGGAATCACAGCTCCGGCTCATAGGAGGAGACCACAGTTCCAGCTCATAGGAGGGGACCACAGCTCCAGCTCACTGGAGAGGGCCATGACTCCAGCTCACTGGAGAGGACCACAGCTCCAGCTCACAGGAAGAACCACAGCTTCAGTTCTCAGGAGAGGATGCTCCAGCTCACAGAAGAGGACCACAGCTCTAGTTCTCTTTCTTTCCTTAAGTTCTCATGCTCTCAAACAGTGTTTTTCTCTATGTGCATATAAGTACACTCATGGCCTTCAATGTCTGCGGTGGTCAGAAGAGGGCATTGGATCCCCTGAAACAAAGCTACTTAATTTGACTGGCTAAAATTTTGCTCTTCTGCTTACAATCTTTCAGATATAATCCTCAGGATAGAGGGGACAGGCCCCAGATGGCCAGGCACTTGGGTTCCGCTCCTAACCACTGTCCAGATCCCCACTCATTTCTTGGCTGCTGAGGGGCAGTGCACTCCAGACCCTCAGGGTCACCCGCCAGGCAAGAGGCCACTATGGCCACTCTGGAGAAGCTCATGAAGGCCTTCAAGTCACTCAAGTCATTCTACCAGCAGCAGGAGCAGCAATCACTGCTGCCACCATTATTAACCAGATGGTTGTCAAGTTATGAGATTTTTGAGAAACCATGTTATAAATGCACAGGGGAAAAGTCCTCTTCAAGACTCTCAGACAACTTTTCATCTTTGGTAGGATAGGTTTCCACAATCATCCTCAGCCTATAGGGAGGGACAGCTGTCAGTGGTAAGTCATCGAGGCCTACCCAGGCACAAATGTTCAGAGCTTCCATATAATCTCCTTCCACATACTTCCACTTGGCCATGATGAGATTGGATTCTTGTAGGAATTTTGACTTGAGATTCCCTAGGTCCATGGAAGCAGTCAAACGCTTGTGTACTTCAACAAGCTGGGCCTGGGGGGACTGGCTCCCTGCCACATGGGCTTCTCCTTCAAGTGCTGCTGTAGCTTCAACTCCCTGAGGAGAAGTTCGGCCATGTCATCATTGGCAATGAGCTTGGTCGATAGATGCTTGAAGAGCTCGCGTGTCTGCTCACACTGGCACTCGGAGTGGTAATGCTTGATCTCCGTCTCCAGCAGGGAGCCCGCCTTCCTGGTTGCCATGATGGCCTGGCCTGGGTGGCAGCTTGGTCCCACCTGGCAAGAGCAGGGCAGGGGCCACAGCAAATTTGATTTCTTAACAGATAGGCAGATGAGTAGTCCAGGCCAAGTGTGATTTAATAGAGAAAAATAGTAAATTCTCTGCATCCAACTATTGTGGATTAAGTTCATGCCCCTTTAAAAAAAAATGATTAGGACATACCTTATGATGACTCAGATCCCCATGGAAGCCTCCTTGGTTACTTTTACCAAAACCCTTACACCTATACTGCTCTGTCTGTCCTCAGTCTAAGCCAATCCCTCTATGGTCTCTTGACTATCAGGCTTTCCACTCACTGCTGCAAATTATGGTTGGTATCAGCAAACAATCCTACATACTGAAGTACTTTTTGCAAAAATTCCTTTACCTCACTGAATTTAAACTAGTGGTTATTCCTTGAGAACAGGCATCCTTGGGTAGTCTGGTTTCCATTTTCGGGTTGAGAAGCTGTCCTCTCTATTTCCTATGACCATATCAGTTCCATTGTACCTCTACCTGTTGGGAGACCCTGTTTTTAAGGTCATAGTCCACCATGTCCAGACATCTCTCTGAGCTCAGCTCAAAATGGAGGACACCCTTTCTCAGCAGGGGCTTCCTACTCTCTGCCTGACCTTATTTTGGAAAGTGTCTCCAAGCACAGATGCCTGACCTTATTTGGAATATGACCTTTGACAAAGTTCCCTGCAAATACTGCCCCTGGTTTTTCTGTATGATAATTAGGCATTGCACTACAGCCAGTCAATCCCCCCTCCCCTTTCTACATGATAGGGTCCTCCTGCCACATGTAAATAAAGCATACTGTGAGCACCTATCTGGTAAAGCTTTGGCTGCCGTCCTCACCCTATATATTCCCTCCAACTCCCTAAATAAATGAGCTGTCTCACTGAAGCTGACTCCCAGAAGTTCTTTCCATCATACTCATAGCCATCCTGACCCTGTTGTCGCTTCTACACCCTTTGTTCTTGCGGATTGGTGGCCAATGACCCATGAGGGCAGAGAGAGACCCACATCTACCCTCTGGCAAAGCCTGGATTCTTTGAGGCTAAGCCACTACCATAGTGACTTTCTCCTGGCATAAAACCTTTTTTCTCTACCGCAGTTGCTTTTATCATTTTTGTGATACAAACATATATATATGGAAGCTCTCTCTAACACCTTGAGGGGTAGTCCAATTTTGATGGCTTCATTTTGTGACTAACCTTTACTTAAACAACATCTTTACATTAGGAGACTCACACCATGGTTAGACTTTGTCACTACCCAAAATCACATGACCTCTGCTATGTTGAATGCAAACATTTCTCTCTAGTCAGCCTTCCCTCCTGCTTGCATGCTTAAGTACCATCATTTAAACGTCTCAACCCCAAATTATTACTAATCTACTGGCCTTAAAATATCTGTTCCATATCTAGAGTTCCATCCTCCAGTCACTTTCTGCTCTGCAGAGCCTAGGTGAAATGAATTAAATTATGCCTATGCAAATATCGATAGTTCCCTTGCCCAATCTTCTTCCATTATACTCACCTGACAACTCACTACCCCAGATGCAAAGCAACCATTCAACCTTCCTTTGCCAATATACAAGCAATTTAATATTACCAAGCAATTACAAATAAAGAAACAGGGGGAAATGTTTACCTTTTAATTAATATTTTTATTGCAAATGGAATCTGACCTGTCCAGCAATACTCTAGATTTCTACAGTAAACTTTATTTTTTACCCTATGGCTCTCACATGTTCACCTATCTCCTAAAATTTTCCACCAATATGAGACTCTCCATCTCATATTGCCCTTGCCTCAGACTTCACAATGTTTCATCATCTTACCACCACCACAGCTGCAAACCCTTGCCCATGCACTATGAATATATATCTACAATGTTCCATTAAGCTTAGGGGAGTAGCTTTGCTACTAATGCCTTTGTAGAGATTTTAGCCACCTGTAACATCCAGAAACACTGATCTTTCGCCTTCTACCAGATTTTTTGAGCAGTATACAAGAGTGCTCCAATATTTCTAATCTTGAAAAAGAAATTTTCAGTAAGGAGGAGGAAAAAGAGGGAGACAAAAGTATTACTCCCTCTTGTATATACAGCCAGCCTCTGCTTCCTCTTTCCACACAACTTCTCAATAGTCTCTACAACTTGCTCCTTACCCACGCCTCAGTCCCTCACAACCTGGTGTATTTCCCCATCTCTCTCACATGTTCTAAACACTGTTGATCACACATAGAAAAGCTGTGGATTTTTGCACATCCAGCCTGATTTACTCTCTTAGAAGTACTATTTGTATGTCGCCAAATTCTATTTTCATTTTTAAACAGAAAAACACAACATCTGCAAATATATGTGATTTTTCTCTTTCTAACATGAATGCAAATTCTATATTCTGTTCTTATTGGACACACTAAGACTTCTAGCACAAAGCAGAATAGTGGCATGAAAACTTGCTTTTTTTCTCATTTTAAAAAGAATGTTTTGCAGGTCTTAGCTGCCCCACTTTCCCAAGCCTGGCTTGGGTAGAACACGCTGTGCATCCACCAGACCAGTGACTTTTCCAATCCCAGCATTCCTCCTCCACCATCATACACTCCTAAGCCAAGCTCCAGTCATGCAGTCCATAATAACTCTCAGTATTAATGGTATGAATTCCTCAATAAAAAGACACAAACTAACAGATTGGGGTGGATGCCTCCAAAAAACACACCTCACTATCTTAGGGTTAAAGAATGGAAAGTGGTATTCTAAGGAAACGGAACTAAAAAAAAACAAGCAGAAGTAGTTATTCTACTGTATCACAAAATAGACTTCAAACCAAAACTAGTCAGAAGAGTTATGCACAAGACCTGTACAAACTCAAACCTGATAAAAACCCAACATAGAGCTGGAGAAATGCACAGGAGGCCTCAACCTTAACCAGGGGACTATTGACAGCTGATCACTGCTGGGTGAGGAAGAGTTAATCTTCTTTAAGGGAGTGATGCTAATAGGCTGACCAGGCTCTGGTGATTGAACTTACACTGAGGGACATCTGGGGACACAAACTTGACTCCTTAACATATATGACAGAATGCATGAAATCCAGCGGGAGAACTATGGGGAAGTGCAGATAATGGGGGGGGTGTCTAAATATGTTTAAAATGTATTGTATGAAATGCACAAAGATTCAATAAAAAATATATTGAAGAAAAAATAAAAATAGAAAACTATTTAAATTTTTCCCTGATGAACACAGATGTAAAAATTCTCAATAAAATAATGACATACCAAATTTAAGAACACAATAAGAAGACCATAACCAAGTTAATTTCATTCCAGGGAATGCAAGGATAGTTAAACATATGCAAATCAGGAAGCCGGAGAGATGGTTCAGTGGTTAAAAGCACTGGCTGTTCTTGCAGAGGACCCAGGTTCAATTCCCAGCATATTCGTGATGGCTAATAACTGTCTGTAACTCCAGTACCAGGGGATTTGATGCCTTCTTCTGTTTTCCACAGGCACTGCATGACATGGTTGCACTTACACACAAGCAGGCAAAACACTCATACACATAAAAACTAAAAAAAAATTTTAAAAACCCTAAAGAAACTAGGAATAGCCAGGCATGGTGCTACATGTCTTTAATCCCAACACTCAGGAGGTAGAAGCAGACAGGTCTCTGTAAGATTAAGGCCAGCCTGGTCTACATAGTGAGTTCCAGGTCATCTGGGGCTACAGGGAGACCCTGTGTCAAAAAGACTGAAAAAGAAAAAAGAAACTAGGAATAGAAGGAAATACTTCAAGTGAAGACTATATGCAACAACCCTGAAGTTTCATATTTTTATTTTCATGAGATGGGGAAAAACTGAGGTTTCCTCTAAAATCAGGTACAAGCCAATGGTGTCCATTCTATCCACTTTCATTCAATATAGTGCTTGAATTATTAGCTAGAATATTAAGGCAAGATAAAGAAATAAAAGGAATGTAAGTAGAAAAAGAAGTCAAGCTATCCCTATTTGCAAGGAATATGATCTTATACTTAAAAGACTGCAAAGACTCCACCAGAAAAATCTTAAATAAAATACTTTCAGCAAAGTGTCATGATACAAAAATTAACTTTTTAAATATGAGTAGCTTTCCTGTATATCAAATGTCAATTGCTGAGAAAGAAATCATGGGGAAAAAAAACCCACTCCAATTGCTTGAAAAAATAATAAAGTGCCCAAGAATAAACCTTTAAAAGGGGATGAGGGGCTGGAGGTGTGGCTCCACAGTTTAGAGCACTGGCTGATCTTGAAGAAAACCCAGCATCTACATGGCAGCTAACAACCATCTGTCACTCCAGTACCAGGGCATCCAACACCCTCTCTGGCTTCTGCCGGCACCACATGACATACATGCAGGCATAACACCCATACACGTAAAATAAAAATAAATAAAAATTTTAAAAAATAAAAATAAAAGAGGATGAAATATCTCTACAATGAAAACTTGGAGAAACCAAAGAAAGAAATGAAAGAAGACACTACATTATTGAAAGGCAGCCCATGTTCATGTATTGCCTGAATTAATATTGTAAAAATGGTTATATTACCCCAAATGATCTATATATCCAAAGTAATCTTCATCAAAATCCATGCAACTAGAAAACACATTCCTAAAATTCACATGGTGGCACAAAAGACCAAAGTTTCAATTCTAAGCAGAAAGAGAAATGCTGGTGGTGTTACAATACCTAATCCTAAATTCTTAAATTATATTACGGAGCCATAGAAACAAGAGCAGCATTGTATAGAGTCATGGAATACAGTAAGGGGCAGAAATTAACCCACACAGCTACAGCCACATAATATTTGACAAAGGTGACAAATGGGATTATATGACATTTAAAAACCTTATTTACAATGGAAGCAACCAGCCTTGTGAAGAGATAGCCTACAGAACTGGAGAAAACCTTTGCAACTACCCATTTGAAATGGGATTGATATCTACAAACTACAAAGAATTCCAAAAATTAAATGCATACACAAAAAAAATCTGATGAAGAGGATGGAGAGATGGCTCAGCACTGGCTGCTCTTGCAAAGAACCCAGATTTAATTCCCAGCACCCGCACGGTGGTAACAATCATCTGTAACTCCAGTTCCAGGAGATCTGATGCCCTCTTTTGACCTCCTCAGGTACTGCACAACATGGGTGCACTTACGTTCATGTAGGCAACACACTCATACACATAATATAAAAATAATAAAGTATATATTTTTAATCTGATGAATAATAGGCTAATAAATTGAACAAACAGTTCTAAAAAGTAGAAATAAATATTTGGAAAAGTATTTATGTCCTTAGCCATCAGGAAAATGCAAATTAAAACTCCATTGAGATTCCAACTCATCCCAGGCAGAAAGGCTGTCATCAAGAAAACAAATCAAGGCCGGGCATGGTGGTGCACACCTTTAAGCCTTTAATCCCAGCAGAGGTAAGCAGAACTCTGTTAGTCAAGGCCACCCTGTTCTACACAGTGAGTTCAGGCCAGCTGAGGCTACAGGGAGACTCAGTCTCAAAAAAAATATCATAACAAGTTCTGGAAAAGACATAAGGAAAGACAAAGCTTTAGACACTGTTATTAGGAAATCACAAATCTTGTAGCCCCTATGGAAATCAGTACAGAGACTGCTAAAATATAACTACCATATCATCCCATTGTAGCACTCCTAGGATACTGAAGGATTCTAAGCCAGCATACCAGAGATACTTGCACATCCATGTTCATTGACGTGTGCATGTGTCCAAGATACTGTCCATCAATAGATGAATGGATAAGGGAAATGTGACATATATATATATATATATTATATATATATATATATATATTATACAATGTAGTTTCATTCTGCCGTAAAGAAGAATGGAATTATATCACTGCTGGAAAGTGGGTCGAACTAGAGATCCTCATGTTAAGCAAAATAAGCCAGACTCAGAAAAACAAATATCACATTTTCAATATACAGAATCTAAATGTACATGTCTATGTATATGACATGAAAGCAGGGGAGATGAGCAAAGGAAAATAAAGGGGCCTAAGGAAAGGAAGATAAGGGAAGAAAGATAAAATGTCACACATTCACTCGTGTGTGTGTGTGTGTGTGTGTGTGTGTGTGTGTGTGTGTATGAAAACACTATTTGGAAGAGGAAGAGGATCAGAAAGATCAGGGGAGTGAACAGAGGAGAGGAGTAATGGTTCAACTGTGAGCAAAGTATAATGATATACATATAGAAATGTTACAATGAAGCCCATTATTCTGTACACACAAAAAAAATTAAATAAAATTCCGTTACAAAGTTATAATGAGGTGAAACTGACATAAAACCAGATACACAGACCAGTAGAATAAAACAGAAATCCCAGAAGTAAATCCAAACATGTGTAGCCAACTAATTTTTGATGAGACACCAATTGAACACAGCAAGGAAAGGATAAGAGAAAGCGTTGAGAAATATGGACTTCCACATGCAAAGGAATAAAATTGGAACCTTACACAATATACAGATATCAACTCCAGTTAATGAAGGCTTGAATGTAAAACCAGAGACTCAAAGACAAGAACATGGAGAGAACGCTCCCACTCTTTGCCTTGGCAATGGATTTTGGTTCAAGCACAAAAGCAAAACTAAATAAGTTGAGCTATATCAAACTACAAAGTTTCTGCACAATAAAAGATATAACAGAATAAAATGGTATCCCAACTCAGAAAAAAAAATCTTAAAAATCATGTATCTGATAAGGAGTGAGTATCCAAAATGTGTAAACAATATTGTACTTTTTATATTATACAACCCAATTGTGGGAAAATTAAAGAACCCAATTTTCAAAAATGAACAAAACCTCTGAATGGATAGGCCTACAAGGAACACATAAAAATGGCCAGAAGGTATCTCAATAGTGTAGCACTTGACTAGGCTAACAAGGTTCTGGTTTCAATGCTCAGCACTGAAAAAAATAATAAAAATTTTAAAATGATAAAAAATTATATTTTAAACATTTCAATTTCTACTTCAAAAATAATTTATCGGGCTGGAGAGATGACTCAGTGGTTAAGAACACTGGTTGTTCGTGCAGAAGACTCAGGTTCGAATCCCAGCACCCACATGGCAGCTAACAACTGTCCATAACTCCAGTTCCAGGAGATCTGTCAGCCTCTTCTGTCCTCTGTGGGCATTGCACGACATGGGTGCACTAACCTACATGCAGGCAATACACTTATACACATAAAATGAAAATAATAAAAAATATTTTAAAAATAATAATTTACCAGTTTTCATCTTCATAACTAAGTAATTGTAGAATTG
This sequence comes from Nannospalax galili, assembly GCF_000622305.1. Classification (NCBI taxonomy): domain Eukaryota; kingdom Metazoa; phylum Chordata; class Mammalia; order Rodentia; family Spalacidae; genus Nannospalax; species Nannospalax galili. The sequence continues at coordinate 3,928,557 of NW_008360322.1, forward strand.
GTTTTTTCCCGTTGTCTCACCAATAGAATTTTTAACAATATCATTGTGACTTTTTACCAACATTATAAGTGAGAAGTGGTCTACATGTAGTTTTAATGATCATTTCCATACCTATGTATGTGGTGGTTTGAATGAGAACTGTTCCTCACAAGCCTCACATAATTAAACACTTGATCTCCAGTTTGTGGTGCTGTTTGGGGAGGTTATGGAACCTTTAGGAGGCACAGCCTTGTTGGAGGAAGTACATCAGTGGCGGTGGGTTTTGAAAATGTATAGCCTTGCCCTACTTTCAGTTTGCTATCTCTGCTTCCTGTGTTTGAAGTTGAGATGTGGTCTCCCAGCTTCTTACTTTGAACGCCTGCTGCCATGTCTCCATCACCGTTATGGACGCTCCCTCTGGAACCATAAGCTCAAATAAACTTTCTTCTATAAATCGCTTTTGGTCATGACGTTTTAATCACGGCAATAAAAAATGTGTGAGGTTGAAGACTTTTTCACACATTTAAGGGTGAGTGATTTTTCATCTTTTATATCATTAGCTCATCCTCCTATCAGATTTTTGAGTTGCCTTTTCTCACCTTTAAGAATTCTATATTCTGGGGGCTAGAGGGATAGCTCAGCAGTTAAGCACACTGGTTGCTCTTGCAGAGAACTCAGGCTCAGTTCCCAGCACCCACATGGCAGATGACTATTCATAACTCCAGTTCCAGGTGATCTGATGCCCTCTTCTGACCTCCACAGACATTGTGCAACATGGGCTCACCTACCTATATGCAGGAAATACACTGATACACATAAAATAAAAATAATAAACTGATGGGGCTGGAGGGATGGCTCCACGGTTAAGAATACTTGTTGTTTTTGCAGAAGACCCGGGTTTGAATCCCAGCACCCACATAGCTAACAACTGTCCGTAACTCCAGTCCCAGGGGATCCAACAGCCTCTTCTGACCTCCGTGGGCATTGCACAGACACGGGTGCACTTACCTACATGCAGGCAATACACGAATACACATAAAATATTTTTTAAAAAATAAATAAACTGGGGGATGGCTGGGGGCACCGACAACACAGTGGACAGTAACAGGAATGGGTTCCAGTGGGGGAGGGGGGCTATGGGAGGGTGCCATTTGGGAAGTGAGTATATAGGTGAATAAGATTGTGTGGGATGTTCTGTATGAGATACACACAAAAAAATCAACAAATTAAAAAGAAAAGGCATATTTGAGAAGGAAGGATAAAAATTTACTTCATGTTAATTAGTAGAGGTGATAAATATTACCATTGAAATCTACCTGATGACTTTACCTCCATACTCAGGTGCCAAGGATCTGAGTCAGGTGCCAAGGATCTCAGAAAGTAACTGACTGTGACTAGTAGTAATCAGATACATAGAGATTAGAGGCACATGTGCAAACATCTAAGCATTCGTAGCATTAAAAATGAAATGGAGATCTTCTTTGAGTTAAAAAAACTCATTCAATTTTATGTCTTACATGGTTTATACTGAGTTCAATATTGTATAACTGTATGAATTCAACTATGAGCCTAAAAATTTACAACCACTTTTCGAAAGAGATGTATCCTTGCTCTGTAAATATAGGAGTCATATAGGAGTCATATAGGAGTGTCATTGTGCAATGGGGGGTTTTCCATATTCAAATTTTTTAAGGTAGTGAAAGTTATCAATCTCTTATAGTCTCTGGATTTTTTAATTCTTTATGTTTATTTATTTTGCATGAGATATGTGTGTATATGTGTATGTATATGGACACATTCATGGTGTGTGTGTAGGAGTCAGAGAACAACTTGTAAGAGTAGTTTCTCTCCTTTTATCTGGGTCCTGAGGATCAAACTCAGGTCTTGTCAGCAAGCGCCTTTACCCACTGAGCCATCTTGGCTGACCAGTCTCTGAATTTTAAATAATAGACAATTGTTCCTCATACCCAAGTTATAGAACAATTCACTCAGTTTTCTTTCTGCTACTTAGTGGGTTTCATGTTTTATCTTAAAAGTCTGTATACACTTGGAGTTTTGCCTATGGGTAGTGTGTAGGAATTTTAGCTTCTCTAAATAGTTTAACAGTTTTTAGCAACTAGTATATAATGCTACTGGTGATAGATTTCCATTGGTATGATAAAGTATTTGAATTAAACTACTTTATAAGGAGGACCAATTTGCTCCCTCTCCTAGTTCCAGAGGTGTGGGTCCATGCATTTATAATCCCAGATTCCAGCACTGCTTGCCCAGATGGGAGGCTGAGACAAAATGGCTAGAAACTCAAGGCCACCCAATCTGGAGCATGCAGCACATCCGTAGAAACAAGAGAGACTCTGCCTCAACAAGGTGGAAAAGAACTGACTCTGGAAAGTTGTCCTCTGACCTCTACATGTGTGCCACACCCACCCACCCCCCCCCACACACACACACAATATTTTTGTTTAAAAAAAGACTCTGGAAAGTTGTCCTCTGACCTCTACATGTGTGCCACACCCATACACACACACACACACACACACACACACACACACACATGCACACAATTTTTTTGTTTAAAAAAAGAAACCAAACTGCCTTCCCCTCCTAAAGTTTCCATCGCCTCCTAATAGCTGCTTATCAAGTCTTTGACCTATGACATTTAGGGGACACTGTATCCAAATTACAACAGTACCTGTGTCCCAATATCACACTGCTTTATTATAGAGGCTGTATACTGGGTTTCAGTATCTGCTAAGGTTGTCCTTCTCATAGTTTTCTGTTCTTTCTATTCTGCTACATATTTGTACGTGCCTGGTTTTTTTTTTTTTTTCCAAGGGATCTTGAGAATGAATTTTGGGACCTGATAAGAACACTTACTGATTTCTTTACAGAGATTGTAAGAAACTCTTGAGTAAATTTAAGAAGTCACCATCTCAACAACATATTATTTTTCTATATTCTCAAGTGTACCTTTGAGTCTTCCAAGAAGGTAATAAAATGTCATCAAATATGGTTTGCACATTTCTTGTGAAATCTCTTAAAGCATTTTTTCTTTTTGTTGCTATCTTGTTAGGCTTCCTCTGTCTTTACAACCTCTCACTGCTTTTTGTGGCTTTGAACACTTTTCATCTCTATATGTTAATTTTATTACTTTACTGCTTCTTGAATTGAGCTAACTTATCCCTGATTCTCTAGAGTTTCCAGGTCTACTATCATATCATCTTCAAACTGAAATAATTTTTTCTACTTTTTTATTTATTTTTATTTTATGTGTGTATGAGTGTTTTGCCTTTATGTCTCTAAGTGCACCTATGCATGCAATGTTCGTGGAGGCCAGAAGAGGGCATCAGATGCCCTGGAACTGGAGCTAACAGATGGTTGTTAGCTGCCATGTGGGTGCTAGAAACCTGATGCCAAATATGCGCTCTGCTTTGCTGCTTGTTCCTCAAACCAGGAAGCCTTGAGAAGTCTTTACTTCTCAAGTCTCACCATTCTTCTTTCATGTGGTAAAGTTAATTGCCAGGGTTAACTTATACACGCAGCCAGTGGACCTACAAAAATGTAGCTCTGCCTGCATTTCCAAAAAGTTTTCTTGAGTTATAGTTTTATGCACTAGCTCTACCCTGCTGTTCTGCTTCCCTTTCTTAAGAGGCTTAAATCAAATATTCACTATTGCCTCTTTATCGTCCATGTCAACCACTTTCTGCCTCTATTTACTCCTGTTTTTGCTTTGTTTGGTTTGTTTTTTGGGGTTTTTTTTTTTGTACTTTTTGAGACAGGGTCTCCCTGTAGCCTCACCTGGCCTGGCACTTGCTATGTAGACCAGGCTGGCCTTGAACTCACAGAGAGCTGCCTGCCTCTGCCTCCCAAGTGCTGGGATTGAAGGCATGCACCACAATACCCAGCATTTTTTGTTGTTGTTGTTGTTGTTGTTGTTGTTGTTGTTGCTTTTTGGGGGGTCTTTTTGAGACAGGTCTCCCTGCAGCCCTAGCTGACCTGGAACTCACGATGTAGACCAGGTTGGCTTTGAAGTCACAGAGATCCACCTGCCTCTGCCTCCAAAGTGCTGGGACTACAGGCATGCGCCACCATGCCCAGATCCTGTTTTGTTTTGTTTTGTTTTGTTTTGTTTTGTTTTGTTTTGTTTTGTTTTGTTTTTAGTGCTCCTTATTGAATTCCCTTTTGAATTTATTCCTTCTTGGGAAACTTATAGTCTTCGTGAGCTGGTTTTGATATTTTTCTTCTGTTTATTTAACAAATTAAGTCAACTCTTTTCAATTCTTTCTGTGATTTTGTCTATCTCTGGTTATAATTTTTGCATGTTTAATTCATGGAAAGTTTATATATTTCTTTTAAAAAATATTTTATTTATTTATTATGGGTATGAATGCTTTGCCTGCGTGTATATAAGTGCACCGCATCATTCAATGCCCACAGAGGTCAGACGAGGGCATTGGATCCCCTAGAACTGGAGTTACGGATAGTTAGCCACTATGAGGAAGCTGGGAATGGAACCCAATATGACTACTGAATCTATAGATACCAAGGATCTGTGCGGTGCAGTCTTAGCTCCATTTCTCTTCTACTTTAATCATCATGATTTTTTTAAACAAAAGTAGATTTTACCCTCCTGTCTCTTTGGCTTCATGTCCCTTCCTGTCCTACTTCTGCTTTCTGATTTCCAATCTGTCCTTCAAAGTCAAGCCCCGATGTTACCATATTTAGTATTCTTTCTCTAATCTCTCAGATGGAAATAGGATTCTCTCTTCTGATTTCTAGTACCATTTATTTTATTTGGTTTAGATGTGGGAAAAGATGTGAGAAGAGTTTTATATACATTATGAAGCAATGTATATGATATTAAAATGGGAATCTAAAACACAGTGTCAAAAATTAGTATTGAGACTTTGCCCCTGAAATTTTATAATTAAAATTACCATGGCTTCAAAGCTGGCATAAAAAATGAAAATTCCCCACCTAAGAGAACAAAGCGGCAGAATAAAAGATCACCAGTGGATGCCTCTTCATAGAAACAATTGTTTGGCAGCTATCCGTGATTAAGGTGTCCTTCTAAAAGCTTTGAGATCCAGGCTATGCATGACAAACCTAAAGTGAGTATTATATATACCAACACCTCCCAACAAAGAAAAACCCAGGATCAGATACCTTTGTTGGCAATTTCCACTCACTAAATTCCACTCAAAGAAATATTAGTGTCAGTCCTTCTTTTAAGAGGAAGAAAGGGGATCATTTCCAAACTCATTCTGAGGCCAACATCAGTCTAATAACAAAAAAAGTCACAAAGAGGAAAGATACCACAAGAAAGGGAAATTTCAAACCAATATTCCTCATGGATATTCTTAGCAAAATGCTAGCAAACTGAATCAACGGCATGGTAAGAGGACCATGACCAAGTGAGATTTAGTACTGGGATGCAAAAATGGTTCAATAATACCATTCACCGTAACAGGCCATATTAACAACATGACCGACTTTAAACTTAATGATAACAATAGATGAAGAAAAGCATTTGACAAAATTCAACATTTCTTTGTGATAAAAATTCTCAATAACTCAAAGACAGAAAGAATGCATCTCCACATAATAAAGGCCACATATAAAACATTTGCAGTTAATCTACTCAGCAGTAAAAGCTGAAAGGTGTTCCTCTTAACGCTGGGAATAAGACAAGGTTGTTGACTCTTACTCTTCTGTTCACCAAAACACATGAAATCCTAGCCAAAGAAATAAGACAGCTCAAAATTGGAAGGGAACCACTGAAATTATCCCTCTTTGTAGAAGACAGGATCATATACTGTAGAAAACTCAAATGACTCCAGAAGAAAGAAATGATGTTAGCATCATTTTTAAAATCAGTAAAATGGCAGGATATAATATTAACATGCAAAAAAATCATGGGTACTATTTCTACCCATGAATGAGCTATCCTAAAAGGACATTTCAAATATAATTCCATTTACAATAGCAATAAAAAGAATAATATTCTCAGAAATAAATTTAACCAAGAAAGTGAAGTATCTGTACATTAGAAACTATAAAAAGTGATGAGTAAAACTGAAGAAGAAACAAATAAATAAAATAGTCCATGTTCATGCAGTGAAAAAATTAATATTGTTAATATTAATAAAGTATTCATAAGACCCCAAACAATCTACATAGTCAATGAAATTCTTATCAAGTATTCAGTGGCTTTTTCATAGAAGTAGAAAAACAATCCTAAAATCCACACTGCAGAAAAGGCCTGTGGTATCTAAAGCAGTCTTAGGCAAGAAGAATAAAGCTGGGCATCATACAACCAAATTATAAAATATGTATCAAAGTTAGAGAAATCAACACAATATCATAGTTATAAATACAAACATACAGACAAACAGAACAGAATGCATCTCAGTATAAATGCAAAATTTTATGGCCTATTGTCCTTCAACAAAGATGCTGAGAGCATAAAATAGAAAAAGATAGTTTCTTTGACAAATGGTCCAGGAAGATCTACATAGCCATGTGCAAAAGACTAGAACCTAGACCCTATCTCTCACTTTACGCAAAGGGAATTGAAAACTCAAGAGAAGAAAAAGGAAGATAAAATGTTCTTGTCATTGGTTAGGCAATCAATTTTTTTCAGATTGTGACCCCCAAATCACAGAAAACAAGTAAAAAACACAACTGAGTTTGTATCAATCAATACAACTGAGTTTGTATTTCTGCAAAGCAGCTTGAAGAACCAACCTACAGAATAAAAAAATGAGTTAATATCCAAAATATCCAAATTCAGTAATGGGTTAGTATCCAAAATATATAAGAAATGGAAACAACTCAATAGCAACAACTCAAATAACCTAACTTAAAAATAGGTAATAGGGGCCGTGCATGGTGGTTCGTGCTTATAATCCCAGCATTCGGGAGGCAGAGGCAGGAAGATATGTTTGAGATTGAAGCCAACCTGGTCTACATAGCAAATTCAGGGCCACCTGGGGCTACTGGGAGACCCTGTCTCAAAACCACAAAAAAATAAAAATAATAAATAAACAAATAAATAAAAGAGGATTAGTATTGCCTTTTAAAGGACATTTCCAAGCTACCTCAGGTGGAAGAAAAAGCAGAAAAACTACAGTTGAAAGTCTAAAATAAAAGCAGAGCACCATGTAAGGGAAGACTGAGAGGCAGAAGTTATTAGAACCCTACACCCAAGAAGGCCAGGTTTCTGAGAAAGAAGCCTGGCCATAGGGAGCTGAATGCAGGGGAGCACTAAGTACTCAGAACTGGAGCTGGACGTTGAGCAAACACCAAATGCACCCCTGGAGGCACCTCAGTTAGAACTAACTCGCGCATTCCTAAGATGCATCACTGACATTTTTCTTACATGATTCTCAAAGGCCACAACTGAGTGCTCTCCGGTGACAATTTGGATAAAACCTGTTCTAATTTGAATCAGAGTAGAAATTTTATCTCGTTTTGAATCATTTGCATATATATTTTTCCGCTTTGAGAAAATGACTTTTTCATCACAATACCTGTAAGTCACCCCCAGTACACAGTAGGGCTCAGTGTTGTGCTATGGTTCTTTGAACATCCACAGCATTAGTTCCATCATCATTTAGTAACTCTTCACAAATTTGGGTCAATCATAGTACAGAGATATGCCATCTTAACCCCAGAAGTAATAGTATACATGCTAATGCTTAAGAAAAGTTTAAGGAAGGATTCTTGTCTGTGACTAATTGTTCCTGGTTGTTTGGAGTTCTTAGGACTCTCAGGTAATGTTCTAAAGTAAGATGCTGTAGTTCATTAGTGATGCCTCCTGGGAAACTGGTAGCTTCCATACTTATCTAGAATAATGCCTTATTTTATAGACCCAGGTATGAGTTTTAGAGAATAAGCAATTTGTTCAAAGTCCAATAAATATTTAGTGGAAAAATGAAACAGTCAAAGTCTATATCAGTATTAATTTCATTACCTAATACTAGCCTGAGGGATTATTGGGGGGAGTATAAAGGGTAAGACAGGATCTCCCAGTTTAGCCTAGGCTGGCTCCAAATTTATAATCCTCCAACCTCACTCAATCTCCTGAGTGCTGGGATTAGAGGCATGAGCCACCACAGCTGGCTCTGGATTGAGTTTGGTGGGTGACACAGTCTGTATAAAGTATTGTTTGGGCTTTTTTATATCTGACTCAGTTCTTCTATGTTAGTAACCCCATTTTTGATGCAATTAAACCAAAAGGTAGCAAAGAGGCCATAACAATAAAATGTCCATAGCCTGATGTAGAGATGTGAGCATGACATGTCAAAAATTCCTAAACACAAAACTACTTATTTAGCTGAGCATGGTAGTTTATACCTAAATCCCAGCACTCAGGAGGCTGATGTTGAATGACTATTAGGAATTCCAGGCTAGCCTGTCTATATAGCAAGTTCTAGGTTAATAATGTGGGATACACAGTGAGACCCTGTCACAAAAAAAAAAAGAATTACTTGTTGTAAAAGGCTCTTATAATAAAATGTTACTCAAGGGGTTGGAGAGATGGCTCAGTGGATAAGAACACTGATTGTTCTTGCAGAAGACCTGGGTTCGAATCCCAGCACCCACATGGCAGCTAACAACTGTCTATAACTCCATTTCCATGGGGTCCGATAGTCTCTTCTGTCCTCTGCAGGCATTGCACAACACGGATGCACTTACCTACATGCAAGCAATTATACACACACACATAAAATAAAAATAATAAATAAAATATTTTTTAAATGTTACTCAAAATGCATGAAGTCCTGTGGGTGGGCTATGAAGGGATGCAGATAGGGAAGGGGGAGTTGAAAAAGGATTAAGATATATGAAATCCACAAAAATTCTATTTAAAATATATTTTTTAAAAAACTATTTTTCTAACGTTACTCAAAAATATAGTGGCATTCCTCTTGCCCAAACCAGTGCTTATTAATAAGTTCTATGTAACTGGGTAACTAATTAATCCAAACATAGTAGGTAAAAACAACTGTAATCATTTGTTGATGCATAACTAGGGACTAGAAATTGAGAGGCAGCGTGTGCGGATAGTTCAGTTGAATCTTCCATGAGGTTTCAGTGAAACAATATTGAAACTGGGTCATTGAAAACAGATTTAAATAGCTGGATCCTGGAATAACTAACTAGTCTTCTCATCTTTGTGTGACCTCTCCACACGGTATCCCTAGCCTGATGAGTTTAACACAGCCAAAGTTTTTTTATGTGAGCTCACAACTCCTAGGGAGCATGTCTTAAGAAAGCCTAATAGAAATACCACCTTAGGAGCCAGGTGTGGTGGCACATGCCTTTAATCCCAGCACTTGGGAGGCAGAGGCAGGTGGATCTTTGTGAGTTTGAAGTCAGCCTGGTCTACATAGCAAGTTCCAGGCTAGCTGACAGGGAGACCCTGTCTCAAGAAGGAGGAGGAGGAGGAGGAGGAGGAAGAATCCCACTTTTGGCATTCAGCCTCGGCATAGCATCCCTTCTTCCACATTCTCTTGTTCAGCTTAGAGGCCTACCTAGATCCCAGTTTTCAAAGAAGTCAGTATCATGTTGTAAGAAGCCAGTATGGGACGAGAAAGATACAATCTGCCACATGGAATTGCAAGAGGCAACATTAGGATTTCAAAGAAGGGGTCAAGCACAATTATATCAAAATGATCTGAGAATTAGGCTAAGAGTATTAATTACCTTGGACTAGAGTTGTCAGAGAAAATGCAGAGCATTTAGTTAAATCTGAATTCACATAAACAAAGCCTAATTTTTTTAGTGTAATAGTGTATCATGCAACATTTAGGAGATACTTGCGCCCCCCCCCCCGAAAAAAAAGTATTCACTATTCATTTGAAGTTCAAATTGAGCTGGCATTCTTCATTTTGGCTTGCTAAATCTGGCAACACTCTCATGAAAATGGATATTTCTATCAATGCTCAACCTAGAAGGGGCATGACGCCACTGCTTGTATACCATATTGTCCAAGTTGACCTGATAATGGTGATCAAAACTGTGTTGTCTGAAGCTGCTCCCCGACCCCCTACTGGAATGGACCCGAATGCTTATGTTTTCATGACTTTCTATATGAATTACAGAGCATTGTCTTTGTAGGTCTCTGGTTTCTCTTTCAATCTCTCAGCTGTGCATGAGCTGATCCCCTGGCACCAGTTCTGTTTCCTGACAGGCAACATTAATTCATTTTCACATTCACACTAAAATCACTTCCCTTTCTAACAACAACAATAGTGGTGAAAGCCCATTTGGAAAACAGCTTGATGGAACAGCTGCTTTATCGGCATTATGAGTCTAACACTTTCTCTAATTTAGAGAAAGGAATGCCCACAACCGCAAGAACATTGTAGTCCAGGTATCAAGTAAACACTACATTTTTCTGACTTGTTTTTCTACTCACTCAATTGGTATATATTTACCTAAGTTTTGAATATTCTTAACTAAATTACTAAAATTTCCACCACTCATTTCCAGGATGTCTAACCAGGATAACTTGCAATGGCTTTCCCATCATTATTCCAGAAGTTCCCAAGCTGCTTCATGCTCCCAAAGTCAATCAAAGACCAGCTTAAATCTTCCCCTTTATGTGGTGTCACTAGCAGTTGTGTAATCCATTCTGAGTCACCAAATTTAGATCTGAAGCTTTAGATTTTCACTAAGAATATATTTGGCATCATCTTCTTCCTTTGCTGCAGATAAGTATAAGTTGTGATGACTCACCAGAATTCAAGTTGCCATAGGAACTCTCAGAGTGATACTACTACATGTAAAAATAATGGCCTGGGTAGCAAGCTGTCAGGCCTCTACATTAACTCATGGGTAGATTCTTCTTTCATTGCCACAACAGAGCATATACAGGACCCCAAGGCATCAGCCCCATATCCACTGACTTTTCCCTTAAGAACAGAACCTCAATTTTATATGATGATGCACCCCCTTCCATGATGTGCAGAAGATAGTTGGGAGCTTGTGATGGTTTGAATGAAAATGTCCCCCATAGGCTGAAAATATTTGGACATTTTGTCCCCAGTTGGTGGGACTATTTTGGGAGGTCTTAGAAGGTGTGGCCATGCTAGAGGAAGCATGTCACTGGGAACAGACTTAGAAAGTTCTTAAGCTTTGCTGGATCTTAAGTCACTCTCTTGCTTCCTGTGCCTGCTTAAAGATGTGAGCACTCTGCTGTCTGCTCCTGTTCCAGCCACTTCCTGCCACCATGCCTCCCTGCCATGATGGACTGTAATTTCCCTGGAACTGTAAGCTTAAATAAACTCTTCCTTCTATAAGTTGCTTTGGTCAGTGTTTCTATCACAGCAACAGAAAAGTAACTAATACAGAGCTCAAAGAAACAATTGGGATGTAGCCTATATACACCAAACTCAGCTCCCAATTAGTCTAAGTCAACGAGAAATGATATCTCCCTAGCCAGGAAAGTGGACAGAAAAGCTTGTTAGCTACAGTTACACTGAAGTCCACCCTGAGGCAAATGTCAGAATAGTCTTAGAATTAAGCCAACATGAAATCCAGCAGAACACAGGTCCTGTGTGGTATCACTGAGCCATTGCTGTGAACCACACCTAAAGCAAAAATACCAGATAACAAATTTGCCTATTGGGTAATCATGCTGAATCAAGATTATTCTGTTTTTTGCACTCAAAGGTTTCTCTCTAACTCTAGTCCTAAGATGGGAGGACCCAGCCAAAAGGTAAAGCAATAGTTTTAACCTTTCTGTCAAACCCAGATCCTGTTCAGCACCAGCACAGAGTCAATACTATGGTAGAGTTGTGGTTTAGTAGCCCTTAGGTTTACTGTGGGAGAAAAAATCTTGAGACATAAATCATAGATAGATAACACCCTATCATGTCATGTGAATCAGTACAGTGTCCACCAATAAGCAATCTGAGTCTCTGTGCTTACCTGTTTTACCAATCTACTGACATGACTATTTCAAACTTCTGTCATTGCTCATGTCAGAGATCCTAAGCAAAAATATACAATTTATTGGTTAGCATAGCTAAGAAAACACAAAGATTAAATCTAACTTCAATTACACCTACTTCTGTTTTTAATGAAGTCAGGATGCTGCCTCTCCCTTCCACTTCTCTCCACTCTATTTTTCATTCAGTTGTGCTCCTGATCAGTCAGGCCTAATCTCCAGAAGATCAACTCCCAACAAATTCCATTTTAGATATTTCTTAATGCCAGGTATAAATAGCATGCTTCCTCCATCAATATTTATGTAAATCTCTGAAAGAGATCTGGTTTCTTTTATTATAGAAACTCATGTAAGAATGGTCTATGGGTTAGACTGTGTCACTCTAAATCCATCATTGATGGCCTAATCCTTAATGTGACTATACTTGGAAATAAGGCCTGCAAGGTAATAAAGGCTAAATGAAGACGTATGGATGGGCCCTTAAACCCAAGGAGCTGGTGGTCTTATAACAAGATAAAGAGATGCCAGAACTCTCTTTCTTCACATGAGCATGCCAAAGAAATGCTACATGTGCACGTGGACATATGGCAGCAACCTACAAGCCAGGAGAGGCCTTGGAATGAAACATATTTGCTAGTTGTACTGGATAACTTTAGTGTCAACTTGACACACCTGGGTTGAGGGAGCCTCAATTGGGGAATTACCACCATAGGACTGGCCTGTGGCCATGTCTGTGGGGCACCTTCTTGATTGTTGAGTGATGTGGGAGAGCCGAGCCCACTGTGGGTGGTGCCACAGCTGGGCAAGTGGGCCTGTGGAAAGCAAACAGAAAACCCACAGAATGGGAGAAAATCTTCACTAGCAACACATTCGACAGAGGTTTAATATCCAGAATATATAACAAACCCAAAAAACAGAGAATCAAGACAAGAAGTAACCCAATTAAAAGATGGGCTACAGAGCTGAACAGAGAGTTCTCAAAAGATGGCTATGAAGCATCTTAAAAGATGTTCAACATCACTAATAATTAGGGAAATGCAAATTAAAACCACTTTCAGATTTCATTTTACCCCAGTCAGACTGGCTGAGAGCAAGAGAACAAATGATACCAAATGTTGGAGAAAATGTGGGGAACTTTTTGACTCAGTTATACCACTCCTTGGCATATACCCAAAGAACTCATCCTATTGCAGAGGCACTTGTACATCTATGTTTGTTGCTGCTCTTTTCACAATAGCTAAGAGATGGAAGCAACCTAAGTGTCCCTCAATTGATGAGTGGATAATGAAAATGTGGTTCATTTATAAAATGGAGTTTTACTCAGCAGTAAAGAAAGATGAAATCATGAAATTTGCAGGTAAATGGTTGGAACTAGAAACTGTTATACTAAGTGAAGTAACACAAATTCAGAAAAAAATCGACATATGTTCTCCCTCATATGTGTATCTTAGAACCAAACCCTGATAAGTGAGTATGCATCCAGACATAATTACAGGAACCAGGTTAATGGAAAGGAACCAGGGCGGTAAAGGAAAAGAAAGAACCTGAAAGAGAAGAACAGTAGGAAACAGCCCTTAATAAGGGAACTATGGATAAAAATTGGGTTAGTTTAAGGGAGGGGGGAAGGAAGGGTATACAGGGATAAAGGGAAAGAAGGAGCTCAAGAGAGGTAGGACCATAGGAGAAGAGTATTAGTAAGGGAGAAAGGGAGGAAATGGGGGCACCTTAAGTGGGAAAACCATGATGGAGGGGTGAGACAATGTGAGAGAT
>NW_008360322.1:3942412-3948719 GCF_000622305.1 Nannospalax galili
TTGGATGTTTAACAGACATACTTTGAGGCCTATACTAATTTGGTCAGAGTGACATAAATGACAGTTTTTTCTCCTTGCCCTCCCAGGTTGACTAGTTCCAGGGGACTATGAGCATCTCTCAAAATGTCCTGTAATGGTGGTGGGTCACCTGTCCTCTTGATCAAGGAGGCCAAGGAGACCCTACCAGATGGACTTGAACCAGTGTCCAATCTACAAAGAGGATGATACAGAGGAATCATTTCCTCCATGCTTTCAAGCGAAGCCAACCATGGTCCAGCAGGACCTTTGACTTATCTTCACACAGATGGAACTGGTAAAAGAAAGGAGCCAGGGGCTCCTCCCAAGCCCATGTGATCCCTGAGGAACAGATCTTCAAATGACCTTAAGAGTAAAAATAAATTGGTTTATCTGGGCCAACTGTATGGCCTTAAACACCCAAAAGGAAAGTATAACCAAAGATTAAAGGGGCCAATGTAATTTCTTAAGAGTCCATATGCATAGCTAAGGCTACATAACAAGCAACAATGCCAGATAGGAGATACCTTCTTTTGAGTTATTGGCTGGAGTGGCCCAATGGACTCCCAGATAGTAACCAAGCATAGAACTGGGAAAGTGAACAGCAGACCCCAATCTTATCCAAAGGAATATTGACAACTGATTGCTGCTAGATGAGGAACAGCTGACCCTCCTAAAACAAAGACCTCTAGATAGGCTGACTAGATTCACCAGATGGAAAAGTAGTGGGGAATGGCTGGGGGTGCCGACAACACAGCAGACAGTAGCAGGGATATCAGAGCATAAGGGCTCTAGTATAAGGGGGAGGGAGGCTATGGGGAGGGTGTCATCTGGGAAGTGGGTTGTGTAGTTGCCTAAGATGGTTTGGGATGTTCTGTATGATACACACACACACACACACACACACACACACACACATACACACAAATCAACAAATTTTTTAAAATGTATTATATTTGAGGAGGAAGCATGGAAATTTATGTCATATTAGTTAGTAGAGGTGATAAACATTACCTCGGGTAGATTGAAATCTACCCGATGACTTTATAGACATACACAGGTGCCAAGGATCCAAGTGCAACCGATTATGACTAGTAATAATCAGATACGTACAGATTAGAGATGCATGAGCCAACATCTCAGTGTTAGTAGCAAAAGAAGTGAGTCTTTCTACAAGGAACAATATATCCTAAAATGAAATGGAGATCTTTTTTAAAGGTTAAAAACTCATTCAATTTTATGTCTTACAAGGCTTATACTGAGTTCAATATTGTATAACTGTATTAATTCAACTGTGAGCCTAGAAACTTGCAGCCACTTGTGAAAGAGACATATTCTTGCCTGGAGTATGTTACTGAATATGTTAAAGATGTAGTGAAATGCCTCTTCTAATTATGTAGTTATTAAAAATATTTTTAAAAAGTAATGATTAAAAAAATAATAATTCTTCAAAGCATAAAAATTTGCTCCTTAATAATTAGTATATGTGAAAAACATTATCACTGAAATCTACCTGATGACTTTTTATCCATCCTCAGATGCCAAGGAGCTCAGAAAGTAACTGACTGTGACTAGTAATAATCTGATATATAGAGATTAGAAGATTAGAAATGCATGTGAAAACATGTCAATTGCATTAAAAATGAATTTTTCTGTATGAAACTGTGTATTTTCATAATGAAACGGAGATCTTTTTTAAAGGTTAAGACCTCATTTAATGTTATGTCTTGTAGGGTTTATTCTGAGTACAATATTGTATAACTATAATAATTCAACTGTAAACCTAAAAATTTACAGCCAATTTTGAAAGAGATGTATCTTAGCTCTGGAAATTCTTATTGAGGATGTCAATGCTGTTGTAATGAAGTGCTTCTTCTAAGTATGTGGTTATTAAATAAATAATTTAAAAAAAAAAAAGAAAGAAAGAAAGCTGAGCAGAAGCCAGGGAGCAAGCCAGTAAGCAGTGATCCTCCATGGCCTGTGCTCCAGCTCCTGCCTCCAGGTTCCTGCCCTGAGTTCCTACCTTGGGCTCCCCAATGAACTGTGACCTGGGAGATGTAAGATAAATAAACCCTTTCCTCCCCAAGTTGGTAGTGGTCAGAGTGTTTTGTCACAGCAATGGAGAAAAAAGCTAGCACACTAGTATTTTGACCTTGGACTTCCTGAACCCCAGAACTGTGAGTTTTGTTGCTTAAGCCACCTAGTCTATGATATTTTGCTATGATGCCTGAGGTGAGTGGTAAAAAAAAAAAAAAAAAAAAACCAAACACAAAAGAAGAAGAAGGAAGAAGAAGAAGAAGAAGAAGAAGAAGAAGTAAAGAAAACAAAAGCTCGTTTTAAATTGGAGTTTATATGTACTAGACTTTTTCTAAAACTGCAAAGAACTTAAATTTCCCATCCACCATCACAAATCCCTTAAAGACTATGTGTCTTAATCTCAGTTCTATTGCTGTGATAAAACACCCTGACAAAAGCAACTTAGGGAATAAAGAATTTATTTTAGCTTACAGTTCCAGAAGGGATACAGCCCATCATGGTGGGGAAGGCATGTTGGCAGGACCGTGAGGCCAGGCTGTCATATTGCATCAGCAGTCCAGCAGCAAAGAGAAAACAGGAAATGGACTGGACTATCAAAACTCAAGGCCCATCCCAGCGACAAGGCTAGCCTAGCCTTCTAGCACAGCCTTCTAGCAAGGCTGTGCCTTCTCAAGGTTCTGCAACCTTCCAAAACAACACCACCAACAGAGGATCAGGTCTTCAAACACATGAGCCTATGGGGACATTTCACTTTCAAATTATAACACCATGTGTCTTAGTTAAACCAGTGAAAAAGAAAGTTGGTAGCCAGGCCTTTAAAACCATGTCCCACCATCCTCTAGCTTTTTCTTTTCTACACTAGAAACTTTAGAGGTCACCTACAGTGGTTCTAGATGATACAGGAGGCCAAGCCATCCCTGACATCCCACTTAGAAAAAAGATTCTCCATCTATATGAAACTCATTTGTGAATAATAAAACACTTTTACTTTTAGAAATTGAAATTTGGGGTTGGAAAGATGAGTCTGCAGTTAAGAGTGCTGGCTGCTCTTCCAGGGAACTGGGGTTCAGTTCCCAGCACCTACATGGCAGCTAACAACAATCCGTAACTCCAGTTCCAGGGAATCTAATGCCCTCTTCTGGCCTCAATGGGCATTGCACATACATGGTACACCTACAGACATGCAGGCAAAACTTACTCATACACATAAAATAAAAATAAATAATTTTTTTAGGAATGAGTATATGCAGGTGATCATGTGTGTCTGTGTGTGTTTGTGTGTGTGTGTGTGCACGTGCACATGTGTGTTTTTGCTGATGACTGAACCCAAGACTTTGCACATCTTGGGCAAGGAATTTACAACTGAGCTGCATCCCTAGCTCCATCACACCTACATACTTAAGGTTAAATATGCTCTTTGTGACTCATTTTGAACTCTTTAGCAAAAGAGAGCGAAGGGCTGAATAAAGTACATGTGGTAAACACAGACCATTGTTACATCATTGTGGGGATGCACCATTAATATTATACTGTTCTGTAATTGTACATGTTTGAAGTTCATTAATAAAATGCATTTTAAAAATCCAGACAGCCAGAAAGGATTAGGGGAAAAAACCTATAATAAATGCAAAGCAGAAAATCATATAACAAAAGTAGATGAACAGGTCAACGATCTAAGTAAATATAAATGTATAATCATACTAAATAAAATACTTTTAAATTGGAAAAAATGAAAGAAAATAGTAGTATTTTGTCAATAATAGACAACTGGAATGAAATCATGTGGCAATGCTGTGTAAAGACATCAAAAAAGACACCAGCAAAAGCTACTCAAACAGAGATGACTTTTGTAACTGAGGAAGCAATTGTAAAGTTGTTATTAAACTTTACTGCCTACTCAGCATCATGCTCCTTCCTCCCTTCACAACAGAACTCTGACTCTGTTCAGTTATAGTCTCTACCATGGAACACAGACAGTGACTTCCTCCCCATTTCAGGAGTAAACACTGACCATGACTGAAGTCTCCTCCTTGCCAGTGATTCATTGAGAAGTGGGCATATCCCCACTTTCGGGCCAGCGAGATGAAGGCTGCTGGAGGCTCTAGGAAAGATTTTTCTCAAGTTTAGAGACACTGAAAAATGGGAGCCTTTTCTCCTTCTGGAAGCTAGAGTCTGAATGTGCCGTCTACAGTGCCCACCGAAAGGAGCTAACCAGAGAGAAAACACACCTGGGATTGCAGAGCAGAGACGGAAGGGGAATTCAGCTCCTGCATAGCATCAAGCTGCTAAATAACCAAAAAAGGAGTGAGTCCTCCTCTGAGCTAATCTAGGATCTCTGAAAAGGAGATGCCAGGACAGGAATAAATGTGCAAGGAATTTATTAAGGAAGTGAGAGAAAATGGGAGTGAGTCGAGAAAGGCTGGAGAGCCATCTGACTGCAGTGCAAGTGTAACTCCTGAGGGAAGAAGGTTGGAAGCACATGTCCAAGGCTGCCTGGGCCAACAAGCCACTGTCGGCTGTGGGGGAGATCCAAGTCTCTCAGGAGCAGGCTTGCCTTAGGCTCCTACCTGTGCTTAGTCACCGGTTGGGAGCAGATTGTGGGAAGCACTGACCTCCATGAAAATTCACAGCGAATTTTCTAGGCAAAGCAGCTGAAGCGGTTGATGGATCAGGTTCTCTGCCTAATCAATAGAGTTCTGCAAGGCACATTCTCATGGCCTCTGCCAAATCACTTCAGCACATCCTCCTCCTCTTTCTAGACTTACGATATAAGATAATCAGAGTCCCAACCGTTTAAGCCAAAAAAGTATCCTGACTTATCATGGTCATCATATATCATAAAAGAATAAAGCAAGCTAGTCACAAGGAGATGATAGCAATTTGATACTTGTGTTTACCCAACTGCTTGCAGTGAAATAAATTAAGAAATGCTGGCATAACTGAGGGCATGAACAAATCCACACTGATAGTGGAATGCTCTAATACCTCTCTCACTGATTTATAATTTAACCAAAATTCATATTAGTAATGACATAAAGAAGTTAAGCATCATCATTAACAAACTTTAATCATTCAAAAGAACTCATTTCATTGCACATAAAAGACAACAAAGGCCAGGTGTAGTGATGCATGCCTTTAATCACAGCACTTGGGAGGCAGAGGCAGTCAGATCTTTGTGAGTTCAAGGCCAGCCTGGTCTACATAGTGAGTTCGAGTCAGCTGGGACTACAAGGAGACCCTGTCTCAAAAAGACAAAAGAAAAGAAAAGACTTAACAAGAGTCTGGGAATCTAACTCAGTTCAACCATGAACAAATGTTGCCTAATGTGCATGAAACCCTGGGTTTGATCCCTGACACAGCATAAACTAGGCGTACTGGTACACTCTTTCAATCCAAGCACTCAGGACATAGAAGCAGGAGATTCAGAAGTTCAAAGTTATCCTTCACTATGTAGTGAATTTAAGGCAAGCCTGGGCTATAGGAGACTCTAGATCAAAAGAAATGGGGAGCTAGGAGAGGTGGGGGAAAATGGAAGGAAGGAGACATGAAAAGGAGGGGGAAAAGGAGAGGAGGGAGAAGGACAGGACAGGAGAGAAGACAAGAGAAGAGATTTAAAAATAAGTAGACTATATTAAACTTTATCCACCCAGGGCTCAGGGACCATTGTAGAAGAGGGAGTGGAAAGATCGTAAGAGCCAGGGAGGAGGTACATGACCATATGGAAATGGAGTCTTACAAGTTCCTGGGAGCTTGCTCATATGAACCTACAGCAATGGTGAAGGCATGCACAAGTCCCACGCAAACACAAGAAGACAAAAACCCAGCACAGAACTGTGGAAATGGGAAGCAGGCCCCAATCCTAGCTGAAGAACTTTGGGGTAGTTGATTACTGCTGGGTGAGGAAGAGCTGATCTTTAAGGGAGTGATTCTAGATAGGCTGACTAAACCCAAGTGGATGAACCTGCACTGAGGGATGTCTGGGGACACTAACTTGACTTGATAGGCCTTAATGTAAATGAAAGAATGCATGAAATCCAGTGGAGGGCTACTGGAGGGTGCCTATGAGGAGGGGGATATGAAGATGTTTAAAATGTTGTGTATGACATACACAAAAATTCAAATAAAAATCTACCAAAACCTAAAAATGTACAGCCAATTTTGAAAGAGATGTACCCTAGCTCAGAAAAATGTTATTGAATAGGTTAACACTGTTGTAATGAAATGCTTCTTCTAATTAAAAAAAAAAGAAAGAAAA
>NW_008360322.1:3948743-3961173 GCF_000622305.1 Nannospalax galili
ATAAATAAATAAAAATAAAAGTAAGCAAGATTCAGTGAAAATCTAATAACCAGTGTGTGCTTTGGGCAGAAGTGAAGCATATTCCCATATTCTCTTGGTAAAATGCATTTATATGTGCTTGGCCTTTTTGAAGACTATATTGACAAATACAAGTCAAAATACAAAATACAAATCAAATATATGCATTTTGGCAAAATGTTACATGCACAATATATAAAACAGTGCAGAAATATTTGTGCTGAGAAGCCAGTGCCGCCCACTCTCCCAAACCCAATGGCAATGCTCCAGAACTCCCGTACCCACCCAGAGCAACTTCACAACCTATTCTGGTTTCACTTGTATTAGCCATTTAACTCCCAAACTTGTTTCTCATTTCCTGGATCAATCAACTTTATTAAATTGTGTGTTACCACTGCCATTTACAAAATGACAAATATTTGTTTAACACTTTTCCTACTTTCCCAAGTAGTTTGCAAGGTTACACATGGTATAGGTAAATTTGACACATACATATATTTTGTGCATAGTATGGGTTCTCCTATTATTAAATGGTTGTCATCTTGTATATTTTACTTATGATTCAATTATTTCCTTAACTCAAGGCAGTAGCCCTTGACCCTCACTTTGAGGATGAAGATTTTGACCTCCTTACCCCTTCCCTATCTCCTGTCACCTCAACCCCAGTTACATTTGTATTTTCACATTATCAAACTTTTTAACTTGCATTTTTAACTACAACAAAAAATAAGCCTTCATACTTTTCTCATAGACATAACTTAAAAATTAGCTTATTAAAAGACCAGAAGTTGTCTACAGAGCTAGAGGGGCAAATGAGCCTAGAACAGAAGAGGGACAGGCCCTAGAATCGCGGCCTCCTCACTAAGTGAGCACGTGGTCTTAGCTAAGTCTCTGTGTTCCCATTTCTCTATCTATAAAAGGAAGGACCTGGCCTAACCTGCTTATTTGGAACCTTTCGTCAACATAAGGAAAAATGAAACACACAGTGGAATTTTTTTGATTCAAGTACCGAAAAGGAAAGCTTACCCACAGTCTAGAAAATCATTTTGAGCTAAAGTTATGAATGTGCCAACAGTGTCCTCTATTCATGCCACTAGAGTTCAATGTGTTTCTGCTCCAGTGGTATGCAGAGAATGCATATTTATTCAATTCTTTTAGTTAAGAAAATTAAAATGCAAATATATGTAAATTATGGACATTATAAATGAGAACAAGAAAGAAAAGTAAAACCCTGATTACTGGTTGGCTAGAGGGGCATCAGCAGAATCCTGAAATGAAACCCCAAACTCCATGCTTGGAAATCCACGGCCAAGATAAACCCCCACTCTCGCCCCTGCATTTCTGAAGTTGCCACCTGGATCCTCTGTCATCTGTCTGGCTATGTTAACATTACTTGTGTGTAGGAGGTACAGAATCTCAATTCACCAATGACTCAATTCACTGCATTGTCTACATCCTGCTCTGAGTCGCATGCTGGCTTCCCCTTGGCTCCCTAGACCTTGTCATCTGTTGATTTGATAAGAACAGGAGATAGAAGCTGGTTCAGCAGATTTAGGCGCAAGGACCCCAGAGGTGAACAGTTTCATTCTTGATTTTGGCCAGAAGTCAAAACTGTCTGTGGTTCTGTCCTAGCCTGAAGCCAGGGATGCCAGGACTGCCAGGAGGAAGCTCTGGGTTCTTGTCTCTCTTCTAAATGAGCACTTCTGCCTGAAGTTATAGGTGAGGGTGTGACTGAAACTGATCCCTCCTGGTGAACAGCTTTGGAGCTGAGTCTCTGGGGGGGAGGTCAAAATGTATTTTATCTATGTCCCAGTTTCAGCCCATCTCTTAAATTATTTTAGGGTCTCAACTCTTGAGAGAGGAATGCTAGCTAAACAGAGATTAATAACCTTAGAGCCATTGTCCTCATGGTCATCTTGGACCTCACCCTACCTGGTTTCCCTGGTATCACTAGGAAAGTAAATGCTAGCTTTACCATACTTTAGGCTTCCTCTTCAAAAGAATGGACTAGCTCTAGACCTGGGTGGAGACATGATGTTCTGATCTGCTCCAAAGTTTAGAATTAATTACATTCCATTGCCTCCTCCTTTAAGAGTTAATCCAAGGCCTGGAGAGGATGGCTCAGCAGTTAAGGGCTGGCTGCTCTTGCAGAGGGCTCGGGTTCAATTCCCAGCATCTACATGGCAGCTAACAACCATCGATAATTCCAGTTCCAGGGGGATCCAACACCCTCTTCTGACCTCTTTGGGCATTGCACATACATACATGCAAGCAATACACTCATACACATGAAATAAAATAAAAAATTTTAAGGGGTTAAGCCAGATGGGCCTGTCAATCACCTGGCCAGGAGTCTACCCCACAGGAAGTCTGATTCACCTGAAGACATGCTAAGGATTGAGGAGGAATAATTATTCCCTTAATAAGATAATATACTTCTCCTTCCCAGAAACCCCTCCTCCATGTAGCTACTTATAAAACTTCTATCATGCTGCCTGCATGCTTATCTGAGTTACTCAGAAAAGTACAACTGTTCCTTTATCGTCTTTCTGTCTTTCTCTTTCAGATACTGGCTAGAGCCTAGGTGTGCATTCCTGATACATGGAGCTTTTTCACTCTTTCTCTGAAGCCCACTGCCCCCCACCTACTTCTGCCGTGCAGCTGCTTGTCCACCATGTTGCTGCTTGCAGACCTCCACTGCTGAATGTGCCTGCTTTCTTGGACATGGACTTAAAAGGCATAACTACCTCTCTTGCCTCTTCTCCATCTCCCCTCTCTTGCCAGCTGCCAAGATTTACAGTAGGCTTGCCCTACTGTTTTTGTCACTAATGAAACTGCTCTCAAGCTTCCTTCTGAGTCCATTTCTAGATAATTTTATTAACGAGACCAAGAACACTAAAGAGGGAATCCCAATTTCCCCAGTAACAGATTGAATCTGGACAAGACACAGAGTGGAAAGCAGAAGACAGGAAGACTTTACTGCAGAGTAATATGAGGCACTCTCAAGGATGAGTGTGCAAAGGTCTCCACACTTCTCACAGACACACTCCAACTAGATTATAAAAACCCAGGGAGCTGTCCAAGAGTCACATTGCTTCTGTCTCTAACTGACTTCTCATGAGTGAGAGTAAACAATGCCCAGAGAGACCATTTGCAGATCTATATGCTCAGGTAGTTACACTAGTTGTTAAAGTTTCTGGACATACAGATTTCCTGAGGGGTGATTGTCCAGGTGATTGGCAGGCCCATTTGAGTAAACTCTTAAGGAAGAAGACAGTGATATTTCTTTGTTGCTTATGAGAAAGCCTCCTATTAGATAGCAATCTTAACCATCTTCTAGCAGTTCAGAAAGTCCTGTCTCCGTCCAGGACCAAAGATACCTCAGATCCCACTCTTTTGACAAAATATTATGTAATAGGACAAATTTTAAAAGAATTAAAGAAAAAAGTAAGTCAGTCTATAAAAATAGCAATGCCTTACCAGAAGGAAATACCTTCTCCGAAACGGGCCTCAGCAAAGCCTTGCCACCTCTATTTTCCTTCTGTTCCTAGTCTGTAGCTGTCCTTCCTCCAGGTATTTTAATTTTAGGGCGTGGCACTCTTATGCTACCCTCTCACAGTCGCGATGCTCTCCCCTTCCTCTCAAAAGATATTTCAAATTCTAAAAAGGGACAATTATGATACATCCCCTTTCCTTTGCCTATTACTGTTTTTCACCTGTAAAATTAGTGTGTTGCCAGGGACACAGGAAGTGGGGCCCAGAGCTGATGATGAAGGAGGGCCCATTCTCAGTCACCTTCAAGTTTGCCAGTATCTCACTAGCTCTTATCAATATGATTGTACTTCCTACCTTAAACTTCGCATTTCATCTTTTTGCAGAAACTTAAAAATCAGAGAGTATCCTAAATTGCTTTCTATTGTTGTGGTAAAAAATGTAACCAAAAAAAAAAAAAAGGGTTTATTTGAGTTATACTTCCATGTCACAGTTCATTACTGACAGAAGTCAGGGCAGGAACTCCAGGCAGGAACCTGGAAGCCAGAACTGAAGCAGAAATCGGAGGAAGATTGCTTACTGGCTTGCTTCCCCTGGCCTGCTCAGGTACCTTTCTTATACAGACTAGGCCCAGCTGCCCAGAGATGACACCACCCACAGTGGGCTAGGTCCTCCTATATTAATTACCAATTAGGAAAATACCTCACAGACATACCTACAGGTCAGTTTGATGGAAGAAATTCCTCAGTTGAGGTTCCCTCTTTGCAGGTGATTCTAGTTTGTGTCAGGTTGACAAAACTAACCGGCACAGAGTTCAAAGTAAACACAATCAAGTCAGAATTTTATTTCTTAATCCTAATCCTTGGAGTTGGAATTAACGTCCAGAAATAGAGCAGAACTATAATACTTAGGATTTAAACATGAGAAACCAGGGCCTGCAAGATAGCTCAGGGAGTAAAGCCTGATGACTTGAGTTCAATCCTCAGGACCCACATGGTGGACTGGGAGAACCAACACCCACTAGTTGTCCTCTGACTCCTACAAGCACACTGGGGCATGAACATGTTCTCTCTCTCCTCTCTCTCTCTCTTTATATATATATATCTCTCTCTGTAGTAAAAAATTGTTGAACCTAGAGTTGATATATATATATATCGCCTTCAGCCACGGCCTCATCTGTCTACACTGACATTCACTGTGTCACCTAGATCCCTCCAGTCACTAAATGGTACCTTCCCATGCAGATGTTTGCAGAGCCACATTCATGTTCCAGTCCCTGGTCAGTCACATTCTCCTTGCTAGCCATCCTACTGCTCCCCAACCCCTGTCCAGTGAAGGCTTCCCAAGTCCGAGGCCTCCTTGTGTGATTTCTCTGGCCCTCTCAGCCAGCATGGGGAAAATGATGCAGTGTTCTCCTCTGCCAGTCTCTTTTACAAGAAGCCTCAGGCTCTGAGCCCTCTGTGTCTGAACACAACCTGGCAGCATGCTTGTTCTGTTCTTGCCACACAGTGAGGGGTGCTGGGAGCACCGACATGTTGGCTTCTGAGATGATCCCTTCATGTGAAGTGTCACATAGTCTCTCAGTCCTGTACTCCTCAGTAGGACACAGTTCGCTTCTTCAGAGTACCCATTGCCGCTTCCAAGCCTTTGCTCTCTTCTGATTTACTCTTTACAGTCCTTCATGTCTTTTATCCATATCTAGAACAGAAAGGACACTTGGGTTCTGCTTGTGACAATATCAGAGAACAGTAGATAACACTATAAACTCTGAACAAAATATGGAAAATAACTATTTGAATATATTACAGAGTAACTTGGATCAAGAAATGCTGGAGGGGAATCAACACTTGGAGAAAAGGAACAAGATGTATTTTAAAGTTTTTTTTTAACCAAAGGACTTTTCAAAAACAGGGTGATTAAAATGCATATAAAAACCTAAAGAATTACTAACTGAAAGAATCAGGATTCTTCAGGCTACCTCACAGAAAGTGAAGAGGAAATCCAAAAAAGGGCAGAGCCCAAACTTCTACATATCAACTTTATCCAGATCCTTTTTCCACCCTCAAACTTGGCTTGCATGGAAAAGTCTAAACAACTCAGCTAAGGCTAAAGGAATTGGGCAGATATACCATCTTCTGTCTCAAAGAAAACCGAATTTGGAATTTTAGTTCAGTCAAATTACTGAAACAAAAATCAATATTATTTAGAGAACTATTGCAGAACAGTCAAGAATAAAATCCAAAATTACTTGACATGTGAAGAGCCCTTGCTCAAGAGAAGAACGGTAGAAGCTGGAGGAAGGTGACCAAAAGCTAGAAACACCACATAAGGATTCTTAAGCGGCCTCCAGAATGGCTAGGGTGGAGACTGCTGGGAAGGACATAAGGGAACACTGTAAGTGATAGTAAAACCCTGAGACATGATAGGTGTAGAATCACAAAGGGGTGTGCTAGGTCAGATCTTACTGAGTATACATGTAAGATATGAACATTTCATCACACATCAATTTTGTCATTTAAAAAGATGAACAAAACTGAACTTCAAGTAATGATATCCTTGCTTATATATGGGAAACAAAACATAATATTGTATGGCTTGAAACCATCATAAATAAGATACAAATTTGATGAATTCATATCAATAAAGTAAATGTAACAAAATGTTCACTGTAGAATTAGGAAAGAAACATGCAATTCTTTTGACTTTTCCTGAATACTTAAAAGTTTCAAAGCAAAATGTCGAGAATAGGCTCTAGAGAGATGGCTCAGTGGTTAAAAGCACTGGCTGCTCTGCCCTTCCAGAAGACTCAGTTTCAGTTCCCAGCACCCACATGGAGTCCAGCAACCCTCTCTAAATCCATTTAGTCTAACCAAACATCCTCTTCTTGCTTCCGTGGGCATTGAACAACAGAGTACACACTTATTTTCATACAAGAAAAACATTCACATAGATAAAATAAAAATAAAACCAATTTTTAAATGTTGAGAATAAATCATCTCTATGAAGTAAGAATAATTACTTTTATTTAAAACTCCTTATTTAGATTAAAACAGTATTCCTAAACAATCCTAGCTCTTTATGGACAGTTGATGGCTTCTGAGGCAGGGAGAGACCTCGGTAGATTAGCCACAGTCCAGTGGAAGGCCCCACACGCAGGATTTTCTGGGCAGCAAACATTGGATTCAGTAGGTTATAAAAAGGAACAAAAAAGAAAACAAGAAGTTGAGTGGTAGGGCAATGGGATGAGTCTGAGAGAAATTAAGAATAAATATGATCAAAATACAGTGTATGAAATTCTCAAAGAATTAATTTAAAACACCTTATTTTTTCTAAAGATCCCAGTTCTTATACCCCCAAATCTTGAATTTCACATTCTACTTTAGAATCCTTCATTTCTCTTTAAATTCCCATTGTAAAATACCTTCCCTGGGAAGGAAATGACTTCAGAGTAAGAAAGTATGCAGGAAATAAACATGGTATGCCTGGGGGTGGGGTTTGCAGCAAATTTCACACATAATTATCCAAAAGCTCATGTGGGGAGCGTTTGTGTGGCATTTATATTCTCAGAAAAGCTTTCTACATCTTATTTTCTCTTCCACAGAGTCCTATCAAGTCCTGAAGACAGGAGGAAAATATTGTGGTGTTTCAGTGACCTGTGTGACATAATTTGCAATGATTAAGTTCAAAGGTTAGACTGTAGCCTGATGTGAAAGAGGCTTGACCAGCAGTTCACACAGGTAAGTCCTAGAATCATCGATGCCACTAGTTTGTTAAAGTTACCAAGATCATAACAACTTTTCCCAGAAAAAAAGCAGACACAGCTATTCAGTAAAGGGAGACAATACTTTTAGAAATCATTTATTTGTAGTCTTTCTTAGTTTATGAATTCATGAACATTTTCTGTGCTCCTATCAAGGAATAATAAAACCTGACCCTCAGTGTAAAAAGTATATAAGTATACAGTGAAGAGAACTATAGGATCTATACTTCAGCTGCAGAGATGATAATAAAGAGGTCAGAACCCCATTCAACCTCAACTGAGTCAGGACAGCCAAGTCAGGGCTTTGGAGGTGTCACACCCACCATCAATTCTTTCTGGAGTTACATCTCTCCGGGGCCTAAGTACTTCATGCAGTGGTGAGAACACAGAAGTTGATACTTTGACCAGGTACAGGTCCCAGTTCTTTGAAATTTCTGACTGCTTAAAATGAAAGAACATAAAATAGTAACTTATGGGAAGCAGTACAGTGTTCAGAGAACAGACAACCTGATAAGAGCATCTCCTCACTCACTAGGGAGGCACAACAAGAAGAGAGCTAGGAGCGAAGCAGTGATAGAGGGAGCGCCATTGAAGAGGAGGCCGTCTGCTAAGCACCAGCAGCTTTGGATGTGGGAAGCCATATGGGGAGCAGTGTGAGAATGTTGAGAACAGCTGTTACAGGACATTTTCAGTGGAAAAGAAAGGGCTGCTAGTCAAAGTGATGAGAAACTGTCATCTTGGATGAACCAAAGCCCTGAAGCCACTGTACTTGCCACCTCCAAGAAGCAAAAAAGAATGGATCCATGAGATAACTACATGTGATTATGGATGCCCAGAAGATATAGGGAAAGTCCTTAGTATGATGAGGGGCAAAAAGAAAGGTGGCAGCTAAATGCTCTCAGGAAGATGTAGGAAGAAATCAAGAATGTAGTTGGAGAGTGGAGAAAATATCAAAGAAAAATAGAAATCAATTATGAGGAACAAGATAAAAAAGAGCTAAATCCTGTAAAGGTGCAGATTCGTGTAGGGAATTGCTTCAGAAAAAAGCCATATGGAAAGATACCAAGGTGGAAAATATGGGGGAGGAGAACAGTAGGAGAACTATTGGAAAGGAACAATCTGAAAAATAAGTTCAGTGTGTTTGGAAGAAAAGACTCTGCAATGACCGTAGGAAACAGCCTAGAACTCAGAGGAAAATAAGAGGAAAGAAAAGACTCCCTGTTATAATGAAAAAAAGGGTACATTCTGAACATTCCAAAAGTTACAGCTGGAGAAACAGGAACATCATCATATGCTGATAAATTTTAAAACCTGAAAAAATTGAAAGAGTGGTAAATGTGCAGTATTTAAATACTTATAAGTCTGTGAAGATCAAGCTGAATGGTTAATGTAAGTAGACTACCAAGAATTTATATGTTTATATCTTATGATTGGAAGACTAAGAGCAATATGAATAAAACAGATCCATTATCCAGAAGCCACTGAAAAGTAACAATAACACCAGAAACTTAAGAGCAGTGTTTGATGTGTTTCTAGCACTTAGCACTAAAGTGAAGCTATTAGCTTAGGGCTAGACATGAGCTCATTCAAAAAGTAAGGAATTAAGCAGCCCAGGGGAAAAAGAACCCACCCATGGATAAAAATCTGAAATTCACTCTCATCCCCAAAGGAGTAGTTATTCAAAGCTAGGATAGCATGTACTCCATTCCTCTTTCTTTTTAATATCTCAGTCAGTCTCAGAGGGCATTTATGACATCAAATTCCATAAATTACTGAGTTTTCCCAAAGTATGTTCTCCCTTCTTGCTTTGGTTAGTATCTCCCCCCATTGTGGCATAGCACATGGCTGACCAGCTCAAACATACATCTCTCAGACTCCCTTGCAGCTATGTATGCCATATAACTATGCTCTGCCCAAGATGTGAGAGCAATATTTGCATCATATAGTTTGTCTCCTTTGCATTTCTCTCCTTTCCACTAGCCAGAAGGTGTTATGGTGGCTGGAATCATAGTATCTGTCTTAGCCCACAAGTAACATAATAGGTATAAATTTCTCAATCCATGCTGTCAAATGTGTAAGAAATATGAATTAACTTCAGCATGTTAATCTCTTTTTCCAGCTCCTATCCAATAAGGTATTAGAGGAACAGATATATTTCAATGAAGTCAGGTTTTCTTGGCCAATCAGAATTTTCTTCACAAATAATTTAGGGTATTTTTCCTCTCCCTAGTCTGCTCAGAATTTCAACATCCAGATATGAGGAGACATGGATGTGATGATATCATAAAGATTTCCAGGCATCGCTCTTGCTTCCTGTGCCTACGTGATATGAGAGCTTAGCTTCTGCTGCTCCTGTTCCAGCCACCATGCCTCCCTGCCATGATGGACTGTAATTCCCCTGGGACCATAAGCTCAGATAAACTCTTCCTTCTATTAAAAAAAAAAAAAGTTTTTCAGGCATCTACTGAGTTATAAATTATTTGGGCATTCAGACTCCTGTGATTTTCAGGTCCATGGGTCAGTGACTGACAGTTGCCCTCCTACAGAGGAATCCCGTCCAGGAGACCTGGCCTTTTCTTAGTTGGGATCTATCATTGGTACCACACAAGAAAATGGAATCATGGTGCCTGATCCAGAATTCTGCCTTCAGGCTCCTTTGTTGAGACACCCATAGGACTGTCTGATTCTTGTTCCCCCATGGTCAAGTGGTTCTGAGAGGCTTGCACTTGCTCAGAGCAAAAAAGAAAGAAGCAGGTATGGGCTCCTCTCTCTCTTGCTTTGTTTTTTCACCCAGACATGGGTTTTTCTGAGACCCAATCTCAGGCTTGCCTTAAACTCATGGTATAGCCCAAGCTGACCTCACTCTGCCTCACACTTCTGCCTTAACATCTCAAGGACTGGGGCTACAATTAGAGACCACCACACTCTGCTCCTCCTCCTTTCTTGACTCAACAAAGTTGATTCTCTACTAGTTCTCCAATCATCTTCACTCACACCATTTCAAATTAAAAGACCAAGAACTTGCTAACTGCTGTGACAGTCCACCTGATAGTAACAAATGCCTTTTATTCCATATTTGGCAAAATGAAACCCTATGCAGATTTTCAACCATGCCATTCCCCTGTCACTACTCAGTGCAATTAAATTTATGTATATGCCCAGGTAGGCTTTTGCTCCAGACACCATACATCGTGAATGACTCAATTACATGCACATGTTGACCAAATCACTACCTGGTACGCTCTGACTCCCGATAACCATGTAACTGCCCTTATCTCCATAAGCATGCTTGGATATGTGTTTATTGAGAATAAAAGAGGTAGGAAATTTACATTTACGCTTTTGGGACTTCATCAGAAAGTTCATCAGCTTTTCTCATAGGCTGGGGTCATAAGCATGATAAACCTGGCACTGTAAAGAGAAACTAGAAAGGGCCATCAGCTCATTGATCTCCTAGACATGAGTGACTGTCTCTTCTGCTCTGCTTTGGCTCCCCCACATCATTCTACCCTGACCTCTGCTATCACCACAGCCTGCTCTCTTTCTCAAATCCCAATTCAAACACTGAACATCCCACCTGGAAACTTCTTCTTCTAGAAGACTTCTGCAAGAATCCCTACTGCCAGACTTTCTGACCACAAACCACTTTCTCTCTCTCCATTAGCTAATTATCCATTAGCATTCCTTTTGTTCTCTTTCATCCTTGATAACTGGTTCCATCATAATTATTCCCTTGAAAATACTCTCAGTTCCCTGGCTGCTTACTGGAGGATGTTCTTGCCTGAGAAAACCCCAGCCCACTAGACTCCTATCCTCAACCGTCTTCATGTATGTACCTGAGCAGCTGAATATTGCCAGAGAAAGTTAACAACTGAACCCACTCATTTAGTGAACATTTCTTGAGCTTCTGCTATTTATCTGGCTCCAATCGGGCACCACAGAAATGGTGCAAAGGAAGACAAACTAAATAGCTGCCCTCTGCAGCCTGTATTCTAAAGGATAGGCCTCACTTGAAATGTTTGAATTCATGTGCACTCAAGAAAGACTAGCAATCCCAGGCTCGTTTCCTTGTAGGCCTATTTCCCAAGGTGCCCATTCTTTATACCTTCTGCTTTCTTTCAAGTTTTTCAGACTCTCTCCTCTATTCAAAGCCTTACATGATGGTCTTGCCCATTCTTTAGTTAGAAATAATACACAAGCTAGCAAGCCGCATGCCTCATATCTAAATCTGCCCTCATCATGTTAAAATGCTTTCCTGCTTACAGAAAACCAATCCTTTCACATGTGCTCTGAACAAAATTCTCTCACCTTCTCAAGGATACTGCTTTTTGAGTTTTGTTTCATTTTGCTCTATTTTTTGGTTATTTCTTTTGTTTTTTGCGTTGCTAAAATTTGTTGTTTGATATTGGAATATATTCTTAATAAATGTAGTTATGTTATACATCATTTTAATGTTCATTTCTCACTTTATGTTTTCTGCTAATGACTTATTATTGCTATTTATACTATGAAAATGATGTTAGACAAAAAGCAAATGATTTTCTTACTCAAGTTCAAAATGGGTCTTAAGGCAGTGGAGACAGAGCATAACAACGGCACATTTGGCCCAGGAGCTGCTAATGAAAGTGTAGTGCAATGGTGCCAAGGTTTTGCAAAGGAGGTGAGAGACTTGAAGATGAGGAATGTGGTTGCCATCAGCAGAAGCTGAAAACCCACAAATCATCAAAGCTATTTCTCTTCCAACCACACACGAAGTTGCCAAAGAATTCAATGTTGACTGTTCAACAGTTGTTCAGCACTTGAAGCAAGTCAGAAAGGTGAAAAAGCTTCCTAAGTGCATTCCTCATGAGCCGCCCAAAAATCAAAAAAAAATCACCACTTTATTTTTTTAATATTTATTTAATAACCACATACTTAGAAGAAGCATTTCATTACAACAGCATTGACATTTTCAATAACAATTTCCAGAGCTAAAATGCTTCTCTTTCAAAGCTGGCTGTAAATTTTTAAGTTTACAGTTGAATTATTACAGTTATACAATATTGTACTCAGTATAAACCCTATAAGACATAAAATTAAATGAGGCTTTAACCTTTAAAAAAGATCTCTATTTCATTATTAAAATACACAGTTTCATACAGAAACTTCATTTTTTGTTGT
>NW_008360322.1:3961718-3967297 GCF_000622305.1 Nannospalax galili
CATTTCCATGCTTCCTCCTTCAATATAATATATTTTTTAAATTTTGTTGGGTTTTGTGTGTGTATATCACACAGAACATCACAAACTAACTTTTGGGGGGGGGTCGTGGGTTTTTTTTTTAATTTTATAACCACATGATTAGAAGAAGCATTTCATTATTCAGTAACACACTCCAGAGCAAGGATATTTCTCTCTCAAAAGTGGATATAATTTTTAGGTTCATTGTTGAATTCATACCATTATACAATATTGAACTCAGTATAAACACTGTAAGATATAAAATTGAATGAGTTTTTACCCTTTAAAGAAGATCTCCATTTCATTTTAAAATATATTATTCCTTGCAGAAAGGCTCATTGTTTTTGCTACTAACACTGAGATGTTGGCATATGCATCTCTAATCTGTATGTATCTGATTATTACTAGTCATAATTAGTTGCACTTGGATCCTTGGAACCTGTGCATGTCTATAAAGTCATTGGGTAGATTTCAATGGTAATGAGCTAATATAGTTATACAATATTGAACTCAATATAAGCCCTGTAAGACATAAAATTGAATGAGTTTTTTAACCTTTAAAAAAGATCTCTATTTCATTTGAGAATATATTGTTCCTTGCAGAAAGACTCATAGTTTTTGCTATTAACACTGAGATGTCAACACATGTATCTGTAATCTATATGCATCTGTTTATTACTAGTCATAATCGGTTGCACTTGGATCCTTGGAGCCTGTGTATTTATATAAAGTCATTGGCTAGATTTCAATGGTAATGTTTATCACCTCTACTAATTAGCATGATGTAAATTTCCATGCTTCCTCCTCAAATATAATACATTTTTAAAAATTTGTTGATTTTTTTTGTGTGTGTATATATCACACAGAACATCCCAAACCATCTTATTCAACTATACACCCACTTCCCAGATGGCACCCTCCCATAGTCTCCCTCCCCCCACTAGAACCCTTATACTCTAATATCCCTGCTACTGTCTGCTGTGTTGTCGGCACTCTGGTCAATCCCCACTACTTGCCCTTCTGGTGAATCTAGCCAGCCTATCTAGAGGTCTTTGTTTTAGGATGGTCAGCTGTTCCCCTTCTAGAAGCAATCAGTAGTCAATATTCCTTTAGATAAGATTAGGGTCTGCTGTTCATTTTCCTAGTTCTATTTGGGAGTCCCTTTGGTCACCCTGGCCAACAGCTCAAAAGAAGGTACCTTCTATCTGGCATTGTTGCTTGTTATGTAGCCTTTAGCTAGGCATATGGACTCTAAAGAAATTATATTGATCCCTTTAATCTTTGGTTATACTTCCCTTTTGGATGTTTAAGGCCATACAGTTGGCCCAGATAAACCAATTTATTTTTACTCTTAAGGTTGTTTGAGGATCTGTTCATCAGGGGTCACATGGGCTTGGAAAGAGCCCCTGGATCCTTTCTTTTACCAGCTCCATCTATGTGAAGGTAAGTCAAAAGTCCTGCTTGGCCATGGTTGGCTTTGCTTGGAAGTGTGGAGGAAATGATTCCTCTGTGTTGAACCTCCTCTTTATAGACTGGACACTGGTTCAAGTCCATCTGGTGGGGTCTCCTCAGCCTCCTTGATCAAGAGGACAGGTGGCCCACAATCATTTTAGGACATTTTGAGAGATGCTAATAGTCCCCTGGAACTAGTCGACCTAGGAGGGCAAGGAGCAAAAAGTGTCCTTTATGTCCCTCTGACCAAATTATTATAGGCCTCAAAGTATGTCTGTTAAACATCCAAGAAGGTTAGTTCCACCAATCTTATGTTTTTAATCACTGTGTGTGATGTAGATAAATCTTGGGAAAAAACAATTATTCTCAGGTAAACCTTACCTAGGCATATATTTCTTGATCTGCTATGTATAATTTGTCAGTAGGTTGTAGGAGTAATATGGTTCCCTCTGATTTTTAAAACGAGCTAGGAATTATTTATCTCTCACATTGTCACAACTCTCCATCATGGTTTTCCCATTTAAGGTGGGAACCCATTTCCCCCTTTTCTCCCTTAATAATATGCTTCTCCTATGGTCCTACCTCTCTTAAGCTCCTTCTTTCCCTTTATCCCCTAGGTTCCTTGTATACCCTTCCGTCCCCCCTCCCTTAAACTAACCAAATTTTTATCCATATCTCCCTTATTAAGTCCTGTTTACTATGGTTCTCTTTCAGGTTCTTTCTTTTATTTACCTCCCTGGTTTCTTTCCATTATCCTGGTTCCTGTAGTTATGTCTGGATACATACTCACTTAGCAGGGTTTGGTTCTAGAATCCACATATGAGGGAGAACAGATATCGATTTTTTTTTTTCTGAGTCTGTGTTACTTCACTTAGTATAAGAGTTTCTAGTTCCATCCATTTACCTGCAAATTTCATGATTTCATCTTTCTTTACTGCTGAGTAAAACTCCATCGTATAAATGACCCAGATTTACATTATCCACTCATCAATTGAGGGACACTTAAGTTGCTTCCATCTCTTAGCTATTGTGAAAAGAGCACCAACAAACATGGATGTACAAGTGTCTCTGCAATAGCATGAGTTCTTTGGGTATATGCCAAGGAGTGGTATAACTGGGTCAAATGGTAGGTTCGTTTCTAGTTTTTTAAGAGTTCTCCACACTGCTTTCCATAGAGGTTGAATCAGTTTGCAGCACCAGCAGCAGTGGATGAGTGTTCCCCTTTCCCCACATCCTCTCCAACATTTGGTATCATTTGTTTTCTTGATCTTAGCCAGTCTGACTGGGGTGAGGTGAAATCTTAAAGTGGTTTTAATTTGCATTTCCCTAATTATTAGTGATGTTGAACATCTTTTAAGATGTTTCATAGCCATCTTTACTTCTTCTTTTGAGAACTCTCTGTTCAGTTCCTTAGTCCATCTTTTAATTGGGTTGCTTCTTGTCTTGGTTCTCTATTTTTTTAGTTCATTATAAATTCTGGTTATTAAACCTCTGTTGGATGTGTGTCGCTGGTGAAGATTTTCTCCCATTCTGTGGGTTTTCTGTTCGCTTCCCTGGTTGCCTCCTTTGATGTACAGAAGCTTTTTAGTTTAATGGGGTCTCATTTGTTAATTCTTGCCCTTGTTTCCTGAGCAATTGATGTCCAGTTTAGAAAATCCTTTCCTACACCTGTATCTTGTAGGTTTTTCCCAATGTTTTCTTCTAACAGTTTCAGAGTTTGAGGCTTTACATTGAGATCTTTGATCCATTTTGAATTGACTTTTGTGCAGGGTGAAAGATAGGGATTTAGTTTCCTTCTTCTTCAGGTGCAGATCCAGTTTTGCCAGCACCATATGCTGAACATGCTGTCTTTCTTCCTGTGAATGTTCTTGGCCCCTTTGTCAAATATCAGGGGGCTGAAACCATATTTACTCATATTTTGGTCTTCAATTTTGTTCCATTGATCTATGGGTCTTTTTTTGTGCCAGTACTATGTTGCTTTTATGACTATAGCTCTGAAATACAGCTTAAAATCTGGTATAGTAATCGCCCCGGCATTACTCTTAGTGCTCAGGGTTGCTTTGGCTATCCAAGGTCTTTTGTGCTTCCATATGAATCTTAGGATGGTTTTTTCCAATTCTGTGAAAAATGTTATGGGGATTTTGATTGGCATTGCATTGAATCTGTAAATGATTTTTGGTAGGACGGTCATATTCACCATATTAATTTTTCCAATCCATGACCATAGGAGGTCCTTCCATCTTCTGATGTCTTCCTCAGTCTTTTCTTTAATGATTTAAAAATTTCATTGTAGAGCTCTTTAATGTCTTTGGTCAGGTTTATTCTGAGATATTTTATGTTTTTGCATCTATTGTGAAGGGGAGTGTTTCCATGTGCTCTTTCTCTGATTGCTTGTTATTGGAATATAGAAAGGCTACAGACTTCTGTAGGTTACTTTTGTAACCTGCTACTTTACTGAACTTGTTAATAATTTCTAAAAGTTTTTGGCATCTCTTAGATATTATCTTATCATCTGCAAAAAGGGATAATTTGATCTCTTCTTTTCCAATTATTACTCCTTTAATTTCCTGCTCTTGTCTTATTGCTCTTGCAAGAGTTTCAAGCACTGTGTTAAAGAGAAGTAGAGATAGTGGCCAGCTTGTCTGGTTCCTAATTTCAATGGGAATACTTCCAGTTTTTCACCATTTAGAATGATGTTGGCTGTGGGTTTATTACATATGGCTTTAATTATGTTGAGGTATGTTCCCTCCAGTCCAGTTCTCTCTAGGACTTTGACCATAAATGCATGTTGAATTTTGTCAAAGGTCTTCTCTGCGTCAGATGAGATGAACATGTGGTTCTTGTCTTTGAGTCCATTTATATGATCGATGATGTTTATTGACTTACATATATTGAATTATCCGTGCATCTCTGGGATAAAGCTGACTTGATCATGGTGGATGATCTTTTCTGATGTGTGTCTATATGCAGTTTACAAGTATCTTGTTGAGAATTTTTGCATCTATGTTCATTAAGGATATGGGTCCTATAGTTTTCTTTTTTGGTTGTATCTTTACCTGGCTTTGGTATTAGAGTGATTCTGGCTTCATAGAAGGAATATGGAAGTTCTCCCTCCATTTTTATGTTTTTGAATAAATTAAGTAGTATTAGATGTAGATCTTCTTTAAATGCCTGATAGAATTCTACTGTAAATCCATCTGGTCTTGGGATTTATTTAGTCAGGAGGTTTTGAATTACTGTTTCAATTTCTTTTTGTGTTATGGGTCTGTTTAAGCTGTTAATCTCTTTTTGGTTTAATTTTGGTGGCTCCCATGCTTTTAGATATCTGTCCATTTCCTTTAGGTTTTCAAATTTAGTAGCATATTTGTTTTTAAAGTATTCCCTTATAATGGTTTGTATCTTTCTGGTGTCTGTTGTGATATTTCCCCTTTCATCTCTGATTTTGTTGATTTGGGGGTGCTCTTTCTTTCTTTTGGTTAACTGGGCCTAGAGATTATTTCTTCTTATCTACTGGGTTTGGGTTTCATTTCCTGTTGCTTTTCAAGTGTGTTGAGTTGCAACGTTAAGTAATTTATTTGTGTTCTTTCTGATTTTTTTGATGTAGGCACTTAGAGTTAATAACTTCCGTCTAAGGACCGCTTTCAGTGCATCCCAGAGTTTTGTTGTGTTATAGTGTCCTTTTCATTTAGTTCCAGGAATACTGTTATTTTTTTCTTAATTTCTCTTTTGACCCATTCATCATTCAGGAGTGTGTTGTTTAATCTTCTGTGTTCATGTGGTGATTAGGGCTTCTTCTGGTGTTGATTTTAAGCTTTATTGCACTGTGGTCTGATAGAATGCATGGAATTACTTCAATTATTTTTGTATTTGTTGAGGTTTGTTTTGTGCCCCAGTATACGGTCGATTTTGTAGAAGGTTCCATGGGATGCTGAGTACAAAGTATGTCCTTTAGTGCTTGGGTGGAATACTTGGTAGATGCCTGTTAAGTCCATTTGATATATGGTATTGTTGAATTCAGATGTCTCTTTGTTAACTTTCTGCCCTGTTGACCTATCTAATGGAGACAGTGGGGTATTGAAGTTCCCTACTATTAATGAGTTGGGATTAAT
>NW_008360322.1:3968572-3969656 GCF_000622305.1 Nannospalax galili
CTTTAAATTCACTGAATTCTTTTATCATGTTTGTAATTGTTCTTTTGAGTTCCATGTCCTGTGTTATCTCTAGGGGTTTCTCTTTGTACTCCTCTAGAGGGCTGTTGGTACTTGGCGGGGATATATTATTTTGATTTTTCTTGTTATTATTTTTTTCTCTGTGATTTTGACATGTGAATTTCTTTTGTAGTTTCTGATTCTTGTGTGAGACTCAAGCCTTCAAGTTTAGGTCTGCTTCTTTTTGTGAAATTTATGTGTCTTTTTAGTTTACTTTTTGGTCATGAAAGGCTGGTTCCTCTATGCCTCCAGTTGTTTCTCTTGATTTTATATAGGAGTGGCCAGATTGCTTTTGTCTTCAGGAGTTCCCACAGAGGCCCAAGTCAGATGAGGATCAGATGCTCTCAGGCTTTCCCTTAAGGTCTGGATCCCCCAGGAAAGATGTTGTCCTCAAGAATTTGTGGGTTGGACTGGCCTGGGAGCCAGGCCCAGGAAAGGTGTTGGTCTAGGGCAGTTGGTGGCCATCCCACCCAGAGATGCAAAGAAAGATGGGGGCAGGAGGCAGCCCCAAGGGCCCCTGGGGACTGCACTGAGGAGCTGTGTTGGTCTGGATGCAAAGGACCAGGAAGAAGAAAGGTCAGCCTCAGCATCTGGGAAAGAGGCTAGTGGGTTGTGCAGACTGAGAGAAGCAGAGCGAAGTGAGGGCAGGGCCAGGCCCAGAGTACCCTTGGGGACCCAAGAAGGAACTGAGTTGCTCTGGATGCACAGGATCAGGAAGAAGCAGTTATGGTTCCCCAGGTATCTGTGGCTCAAAGACAAGGAATGGGACAGGACTCAGGCTAGGAGGAGAGATCAGCAGGGGAGATGGGAAGGCGAGTGAGGCTGGGGGAGTCAAGGCACAGAGGGCCCAATTGACTTACCCCGGAGAGAGAAGCCTGTGATCCTCACAAACTATCTTATTCAGCTATACACTCTCCCATAGCCTCCCTCCCCCCACTAGAACCCTTATACTCTGATATCCCTGCTACTGTCTGCTGTGTTGTTGGCACCCCCAGCCATTCCCCACTACTTGTCCATCTGGTGAATC
>NW_008360322.1:3969719-3970379 GCF_000622305.1 Nannospalax galili
TTTAGCCACCCTGGCCAACAACTCAAAGGAAGGTATCTCCTATCTGGCATTGTTGCTTGTTATGTAGCCTTTAGCTATATATATGGACTCTTAGAAAATTATATTGGCCCCTTTAATCTTTTGTTATACTTTCCTTTTGGGTGTTTAAGGCCACACAGTTGGCCCAGATAAACAAATTTATTTTTACTCTTTTAAGGTCATTCGAGGATCTGTTCCTCAGGGGTCACATGGGCTTGGAAGGAGCCCCTGGCTTCTTTCTTTTACCAGTTCCTCCTATGTGAAGATAAGTCAAAGATCCTGCTCCACCATGGCTGCCTTCGCTGGAGGAAATGATTCCTCTGTGTTGACCCTCCTCTTTGGAGACTAGACACTGGTTCAAGTCCCTCTGGTGGGGTCTCCTCGGCCTCCTTGATCAAGCAGACAAGAGACCCACCACCATTACAGGACATTTCGAGAGATGTTCATAGTCCCCTGGAACGAGTCAACCTAGGAGGGCAAGGAGCAAAAAGTTTTCTTTATGTCCCTTTGACCAAATTAGTATAGGCCTCAAAGTATGTCTGTTAAACATCCAAGAAGGTTAGTTCCACCAGTCTGGTACTTTTAATTCCTGTGTGTCATGTAGATAAATCTTGGGCAAAGACCAGTTGTTCTCAGATAAAC
>NW_008360322.1:3970573-4001912 GCF_000622305.1 Nannospalax galili
ATCTTTCTGTCCTACCTCTCTTGAGCTCCTTCTTTCCCTTTATTCCCTAGGTCCTTTGTATACCCTTCCCTCCCCCCTCCCTTAAACTAATCCAATTTTTATCCATATGTCCCTTATTAAGGCCTGTTTCCTACTGTTCTTCTCTTTCAGGTTCTTTCTTTTCCTTTACCTCCCTGTTTCCTTTCCATTATCCTGGTTCCTGCAGTTATGCCTGGATACACTTATCAGGTATGGTTCTAGGATCCACAGATGAGGAAGAACATCTGTTGATTTTTTTTTCTGAGTCTGTGTTACTTCACTTAGTATAACAGTTTCTAGTTCCATCCATTTACCTGCAAATTTCATGATTTCATCTTTCTTTACTGCTAAGTAAAACTCCATTGTATAAACAAACCGCATTTTCATTATCCACTTGTCAATTGAAGGACATTTAGGTTGCTTCCATCTCTTAGCTATTGTGAAAAGAGCAGCAACAAACATGGATGTACAAGTGTCTCTGCAGGAGGATGAGTTCTTTGGGTATATGTCAAGGAGTGGTATAATTGGGTCAAATCATAAGTTCATTTGTAAAGCCTGAGAGCATCTGATCCTCATCTGACTTGGGCCTCTGTGGGAACTCCTGAAGACAAAAGCAATCTGACCACTCCAATATAAAATCAAAAGAGAGAACCGGAAGCTAAGACGAACCAGCTTTTCATGCCCAAAAAGTAAAGCACAAAGACACGTAAAGTTCACAAAAAGAAGCTGCACACCCCACCAGCCTCTTTCCTGGACACTGGGGCAGACCTCTAGGCCCTGAACCACCACTGCTTCCTGATCCCTTGCATCCAGATGAACCCAGTTCCTTCTCAAGGTCCCCAGGATCCCTCTGGTCCTGGTCCCACCCTCACCTCCCTTTGCTTCCCTGGGCCCACACAACCCGCAGGCTTCTCTCCTGGGTAAGTCCACCCCGCCCTCCGCACCTTGACTCCCCCAGTCTCATTCACCTTCCCATCTCCTCCCCCCACCCCCCCCCCCCCCTCTCTCCTCCTAGCCTGGGTACTGTCCTGTTCCTTGTCTTGGCACCCCAGACACCAGGGGAACCACCACTGCTTCCTGATCCTTTGCATCCATACCAACTCAGTTCCTTCTCATGGTCCCCAGGAGCACTCTGGGCCTGGTCCTGCCCTCGCCTCCCTCTGCTTCCCTGGGCTGCACAACCCTCCAGCCTCTTTCTTGGACACTGGAGCTGACCTCTCAGCTTCCGGATCCTTTGCATCCAGACCAAGCCAGTTCCTCCTTGCAGTCCCCAGGAGCCCTTGGGGCCTCTTCCTGTCCCCATTTCCCTTTGCATCTCTCAGTGGCACAGCCACCAGCTGCCCAAGACCAGCATCTTTCCTGGGCCCTGCTCCCAGGCCAGTCCAACCTCAAATTCCTGAGGACAACATCTTTCCTGGAGGGATCCAGACCTTAGGAGAAAGCCATCGAATCCTGATCTGACTTGGGCCTCTGTGGGAACTCCTGAAGACAAAAGCAATCTGGCCACTCCAATATAAAATCAAAAGAGAGAACTGGAAGCATAGACGATGCCAGCTTTTCATGCCCAAAAAGTAAACCACAAAGGCACATAAAGTTTACAAAAAGAAGCAGACCTAAACTTGAAGGCTTGAGTCTCACACAAGAATCAGAAACTACAAAAGAAATTCACACGTCAAAATCACAGAGGAAAAATAATAACAAAAAAACCAAAATAACATATCCCCACCAAATACCAATAGTCCTCTAGAGGAGCACAATGAGCACCTCCTAGAGATAATTCAGGACATAGAACTCAAAAGAATAATTATAAACATGATAAAGAAGTCAGTGAATTTAAAGGACACATGAAGAAATCAAAGAACTACAGGAAGATAGGGATAAACTTCTGAATGAATTCAGAAAATAGTTAGAAATATTGAAGAATACTGAGGCTGAAATGAAGAAAAACCACCACTTTAAACAGTCATCCTCTCTTAGTTTCTGCAACTATGAGCCATTTCTCAGATTGTGATGTGAGGCAACAAATGGATTGTGTGCGACAACCAGGGAGAATTAGCTCAGCATCTGAATGAGAAGAAGCTCCAGGGCACTTCCCAAAGCCAAATATGTACCCCTAAAAAGAAAGCCACTATTTGGTGGACAGATCCATGTAGCTCTCTGAATCCCTGTACAACCTTTCTGTCTGAGAAGTGTGATAAGCAAGTCAATGAGCATCACTGAAAACTGCAATGTCTGCAACCAGCCACTGGTCAGCAGAAAGCACTCAGTTCTCTACAACAATGCTCAATGGCATGTCACACAACCATTGTTTCAACAGTTGAACAAATTGCATTTTCCCTCATCCACCTGACCTCTCACTAACCAACTGACTACCACTTCTTCAACAACCTTTTAGAGGGAAAACACTTCCACAAATAGCAGGATGCAGAAAGTACTTCCCACGAACTCACTGAATCCCAAAGCATAGATTTTTACACTAGAGGGATAAATAAACTTTTTTCTCATTGACAAAAATTGTTGATTGTAACTGTTCCTATTTTGGTTAACAGAGATGTGTTTGAGCTTAGTTATAATAATTTGAAGTTCACAGTCTGAACCACAATTCCTTTTGCATGAGCCTGATGGATTATGGGACTCGGTTCACTGTACTGCCTCACGCCCAGCCATCTGAACCACTATGTGCTGGATAACATCAGTTGACAACCTGACACACCTGTGTAAAGGGAACCTCAACTGAAGCATTTTCTCCACTGGACTGGCCTGTGGCCATGTCTGTGGGGCATTTTCTTGATTACTGAGTGATATGGAAGGGCTCAGCCCACTGTTGAGTGGTACCCACCTTTCTTGGTTATATAAGAAAGCTGGCTGAGCACAGGCCAGGGAACCAAGTAAGCAGCATTTCTCTGTGATTTGTGCTTCA
Source organism: Nannospalax galili (assembly GCF_000622305.1). NCBI lineage: Eukaryota > Metazoa > Chordata > Mammalia > Rodentia > Spalacidae > Nannospalax > Nannospalax galili. The sequence goes on from NW_008360322.1 coordinate 3,973,512, forward strand.
GTTCTTTCCCTCAGCTCCTGTCCTGGCTCCCCTCCAAACTGTAAGCTATAAGGTGAAGTAAACATTTTTCCTCCCCAACTTGCTTTTGGTCAGTGTTTTAGAACAGCAATAGAATGTAACTAGAGCATACTGCTAGAGCATGATCTCTCTATACTAATGGAGACAGCTCCAGACAGTCTCCTGAGAGAAGCCACGGTGATGCCTTGTGCTTTTTCTGCTTAAATTCTCACCCACATCTGATGGCCCACACCTATAATCCTAGCACTTGGGAGGCAGAAGGAGGAAGACTGGGAGTTCAAGGTCAGTCTCCACCACACAGAGTTGGAGGCCAGTCTGGGCTTTATGAGATCCTGTTTTAAAATATATAAAAAATAAACCTGGCGTGGTGCATGCTTTTAATCCTAGCACTTGGGAGGCAGAGGCAGGCAGAGCTTTGTGAGTTCAAGGGCAGCCTGTCTCCATAGTGAATCCAGGCCAGCCTTGGGTACTGGGAGACCCTGTCTCAGAAAGACCAAAAAAATAAAAATAAAAAGCTTTAATGGCTTCCTTTTCTGTGGCATAAAATCTACACTCCCTTCATGGCTTGCAGAGCCTGTGTGATAAGGATTGCCCTGAAGACTACTCCCTGCTGCTGCTCTCTAGCCACAGAGTATTTCTTCTGTTCACAGATTGTTCCATGAATCTGTGAATAAATAGAAGAATAAATAGGTGAATAAAGTGTGGGCTCCTAAGGTATACCCTGCATTTCCATAGCTGCTGAAATCTTTGTGGGGCAGTGGCCTAATTACTGATAAACACTAGTTGCTTCTTTGTCGTCCTTTGGATATAAGGCTTTAATTGAGCCTTGGAGGTGTGCAGGTCTCTGGATTTTCAATTAATTTTTCTATGCCTAGCGCATCATTTCTTTTTAAAAAATTCAATTAATATTTTGCTATAAGTAAGCAAATGATTTTGAGCATTCAGAATCCACTTTTGAGACTCAAGGTGATATTTGCTGGTGTATGAAACTAACATGCTAAAATTAAGCAGGGAGCAGTACTGTGCTATTGTGAATGCATACCCTACCAGTGAGGACAATAAAGAAACCACTTTCTGAACACTTCCTGTGTGCTGGGCACTGAATTAAACCCTTTACACTGGTAGCAAGTTTAGACCTCAAGCAGCCCAAAGAGGGAGGCCCAATACCTTTCCCATTTTAGAGACGAGATTAGAAAACTGAGGCTTCACGACTTGATGAGCATGAAAGTGTTCACCCAGATGGCAAGTAGTAAAGCCATGCTTAGTCATTCTGCTGGTGAATAGGCACTTTTCAGTTCAGCTGACAGGAGATATGCAAAAGGAATACAAAAGGCCCCTGGACCCCAGCCCTGTATCTTGCAATTATCCCCTCTGTTAACAGAAGTGAGTTTTCTACAGTGAATGGCTGTATTTTTTCCAATTTATCTCAGTCATTGTTATGCAAACCTCATAGTCCTCATTCCCACAGAAGTCCTGAGGAAATCTCTAGCACAGCTATCCTTAGTCCTTTAGAGTTCTTTCCTTTCCAGAAGGCCCCAAATGACAGGCTAACGGGAACTGCATTCCTCTGGCCTGGAAATGCATTCAATGGCTCATTTTTCAAATCAGCTCCCACAGAGAAGACATGGGACCAAAAGCCAGGGAGCAGATGTGCCTCCCACAAACTGCATCCCTCAGCCCTGAGCTGCAGTTACAAGGAGGAAGCCTAGAGATTAATAGGCTAGAATGACAATTAGTTTTAAGCAGATTGCTTTTCCCTCACTATCTATAAACCACTTGTTATCCCCCAGTTCTCCATCAGCTTTCTGTTGTGTTTGCATCTGAACAAAGAGTTAAGTTACACCATCAGGATTTTGTTCCAGGTCCCCAAAGAGAGAAGAGAGGCTTAGAGAGATTTCCTGACCATTACAAGTTGAAATTAAAATAGATATTGAGGAAAGTGGTCAAACTGATCAGCTGATTTCCTGCCTTGGTCCTTTCTATTTATGTGTTAACAGTGATTCACTACCATTCACAAGTCTTTGTTTTGTTTTGTATAATGGGTAATTTTATTGTTTTAATTTCTGAAATTTGTTTTTAATGCTTGAATTACATTTACCTCAAAATGCTCAAATTCTTGTCTTTCTCAGGCTTTAACTTCCTTTTTTAATATTTTATTTATTATTTTTATTTTATGTGTATGAGTGTATTGCCTGCATGTAGGTAAATGCACCCTTGTTGTGCAATGCCCACTGAGGACAGTAGAGGCTGTCGGATCTCCTGGAACTGGAGTTAAGGAAAGTTGTTAGCTGCCATGTGGGTGCTGGGATGGTAGAGGCTGTCGGATCTCCTGGAACTGGAGTTAAGGAAAGTTGTTAGTTGCCATGTGGGTGCTGGGATTCAAACCCGGGTCTTCTTCAAGAACAACCAGTGTTCTTAACCACTGAGCCATCTCTCCAGCCCCCAGACTTTAGCTTCTTTAAAGAAATAGCATAGTATTAGTAATGGAATTTTTCCCTTTTTATTGAATTTTTGTGAATTTTATTTAATATATTTTTATCGTAATTCAATTTCCTCCCCTCTCTGTACCCCCTACTATGCTCTGCCTAATTTCATGTAGTCTATTATACATATAGAGAGTCGAATTTGTGTCCCCAAATGTCCTTTGGTGTGGATCCACCCACTGGAGCCTAGTTAGCCTACCAAGAGTCACATCCTTAAAAGAGACTGACTCTCCCCTTCCTTACAGCCATTGGTTTCCGATAGTTCCTCAGGTAGGGTTAGGGTTTCTTACCCACTTTCCCATGTCCACACTGGGATTTAGTCTGGTTTGAGCTTATGTGGGACTTTCACAAGTAGTTTTTACCTGAGAGTACTGTGTTAGCCAGGTTTCTGTTGCATAAGAAACACCTGGGATACCTGACATATAAAGAGAAAAGATTTTTTTTTTTTTTTGAGTCATAGTCTTGGCAGTTCGATCTATGATCAGTTGGCTCAGCTGTTTTGGGGTTTGTAGCAAGGCAGTGTGCCATGACAGGAGCATGAGGGAGAACAAAACACTCTCCTTATGACCAGGAAGCAAAAAAGGGGAAAAAAGAGGCCAAAGATCCCATAATGCCCTTCAAGGATATACCCTCAATGAATTAAAGACTCCCACCACTTAAAGCTCTACTACTTTCCAATGGTGGGGAACAAACCTTTTACCACATGGACCTTTGGGGAAGATACTTAACTCCAAACTATAGCGGGCTCTCTCTCTTCTGCATGTTGCTGTGGTTTAGATCTTGAATGCGCCCCAGATACCCATGTGCTAAAGACTTGGTCCCCAGGGCACCACTATTAGAAAGTAACAGAACCTTTAAGAAGTGGGGCCTGGTGGGAAGTCTTTTGGTCACTGGAGGTATGCCAGGACCCAGCCCTTCCTCTTCTCTTCTGCTTTCTCTTGTTAGACCACAGACCCTCTAGTTGCCTCTCTCCCCCTCCCCCCATCATGTTGTCTCTGATGCTCTATCCCACCTCAAGACCCAATGATGGCCCCCATGGTCTCAAGGCTCTCTTTCCTAACAAATCTCCTTCTAGTGGGTAATTGGTCTCAGCTTCCTTCTCCATGAACCAACTAAACTGAACCTGCTTTCATGTACTTTTATAATGCTATCACGAAGTAAGTGGTTTTCTCTGCCATGTTCTCCCAGCAGGCTCTATTGCTTCACCACAGGCCCCAAACCAATGTGGCCAACTGATCATGGACTAGAAACTTTAAAACTGTGAGTCAAAATAAGCCTTACTCCTTGTAAGTTGATCATCTTGGGTATTTTTACATAGTGATAGGAAGCTGACTTACACACATCTGTTAATCCATTTAATCCTCACGACGACTCAGTGAAGTACTATTATTATCATCATTTTACTGATACAGAAAGTGAGGCCTGAAAAGTTGAAATAACATCTCCAAGGTCATGTAACCAGAAGTTCTTCATGGCAGAATTGTACCTTGGGACTATGACACCAGACTCTGAATTCTTAATTCTACGTTCACCAAACCCATTGCAGATATATAATCAAATGTCTATAAATATCGACCTTGATGCTCTTAATTGCAATCTCTGTCATTTCAAAACAGTACACTGAAGTGAGTCTGAAATTACAGATAGAGTTTAAAATGACCTTTAGTAAGACGTGTGAATGAAAAGGTGAGCTAATCTTACCTAATTTAGAGAATCACCTAAGATTAACAGGCAGCAATGACATGACTGTAGATTTTGACTAGGTGAGATAAACTCTTTCAATCAATATCCCTGCTGGTTTCCTGGGCCAGGCCTGTAAGTGGAGCATATTACTTATGTTTTCATTCCATTGGTGAGGGCATTGTCACATAACAAAACCTACCTGCCAGGGAGACTGGGGAGCATAGCAAGGCCTACCTGCTTTGAAATAAGAGGAAATCAGATCCGGTACAGGGGCCTTTCCTTTCGGCTCCTCAGTATTTTTCTCTGATTTATGGGAGTTTTCCAAGATCATTTATAATATCAGAATAAAATAAGCTTTTTTTTCTGTTTTCTTCATATTTTCTGTTGTCAGACTGCTGACCAACTTACAGATGGTCAGACTAGGGAAGAGCTGAGGATTCTCAGAGAAGAGAATCTGAATACAATGCAGGTTTTCTGGATAGTGCAAAGAGGGAGATGGCTACCTGCTGGGACACCACATGCATTTTTCAAATAATCCAAAAGATAGATGTGTGATGTTATAGCTGTACTCCCTTAAAGAAAGAATAATCAACTCCCAAACTATGCTTAACACTCCAAAACCCATAAACCTTCCAAAACTCCCACGTCGTACTTACATTTATACTTTTCCTGAGTTCTGAACCTAAAATAGTGAAGAGAGTAGGTTAAAAACCCATTTCAGCTGCTTACCAGTTAAAAAAAAAAATTTAAATGGCATCATGCAGCCAGTGGCTATTTTTGGAAAATCCACTCTCTAAAGATGAAAACCAAATCAAATGGCTTTCCCACTTGATCAATTTTAAAGCGTAGAAGGGGAAGCATGTCTCAGTAAGGGACTCTAATGTAGGATCCCATTAAAAATTCAAAGTTTAGAAAGAAATGGGGCCACCTCACCAAGGTTGGTACATTCTTTATCAAAGTGGTCAAGCTACACATGTCACACTTCTCCTCTCCCTGAAGACCAAAGCCCTGATGTGCATCTGTTTCTCAGAATGATAAAAGATCATTGATTTGGTCACCTTTTTTCTAACCATAAACGAAATGAACAGTGGTGCTCTTCTCCTAGAATGCCCCACAAGGCCAAAAAAGTGAACTCTGTCTTTCCATCCTGTACCTTGAGCAATGACTTGTCCTAAGTGCTTACTAAGTATTGACTGATATAATATCTTGTTGTGTGGGAGCCTTGAGTTTGAGGAAAGAGTTTAGATTGAGACAATGGCCATTATTCCTCTACCAACTATAAAATTATGGGGCTGCAGAGATGGTTCAGTGGTTAAGAGCACTGGCTTCAAAAAAGAAAAAAAAAAAGCACTGGCTGCTCTTGCAGAAGACCTGAGTTCAATTCCTAGTACCCACATCGTGGCAAACAACCATCTATAACTCCATTTGGAGGAGATCTGACACCCTCTTTTGACTCTGCAGACATTGCACAACATGGGTGCACTTACATACATGCAGGCAATACACTCATACAAATAAAATAAAAATTTAAAAAAAATTTAATTATATGATATAAAAAGTATTTCCAAAGAATTGCTAATAAACTTCAAATAGCTACTCAGAGTAACTTTTATAAAAATAAAAATATTGCACTCTTGTTTTATATTTTAAGTTTTGAAAGCAATAAGTTTAGTTTTCCTTGGTGAGTTATGCAATGATTCTTCATTTTAACTATACTACACTTGTGACTGTCCAGAAGAAGAGAAGCCTGTATTGACGAAGAATAGTTTCCTAGCATTCAATGGTTCCTTGCTTTGTAAAAGTGGTAGTCTACCATGTCCCTGATCATTATTTTGTGAGTAAAATTATATGTATACTGGAGGGGGGAACACAAATCTGATGCAATATTATCCAAGTACACAGCTGATTTTACAGAGGAAGAACTCTACCTCTTTGTATCCAAAGTATTTCTACTCTATCCTTATTTGTCTATCATATTACATAACTAAGATTTTTGTTCACCTGAAAATATGACAATAAAATGACAAAATTGAAGAAAATATCTAAATAATACCAGTAGTCAAAAAAGAACAATACTATTAGAATTATTGTAACTACACCCATCAACCATGACAGGAGCATCATGTAAATGAACATACTTGACTTGTGAGTAAGCTTCTGTTTTAGAAATATGAAAAGAAAAACATAGGTTTAGATATATTCCCCCTCTTCTGTGCTTAGTAATTGATAACCCTGGGATGTGAACTAGGGAACTCTGACACTAGCACCCAAAGTCCTTATATTAATTTCTTTTCCTGTCGCTGTGATGAACAACTGTGACCAAAGAAATTTGAGAGAAAAGCATTATTTCAGCTCGCAGTTCAAGGTTCAGTCCATTACAGTGAGGATGTCCTACTGGCAGAAGCTCGAGGGAGCTAATCACATTGCATTTGTCATCAGGAAGTGGAGCGCAGTGCACAAATGCATGCTGCCCAGTTCCCTTTCTCCGTTATATACTCCAGGATCTCAGTCAGGGAATGGTGGACAGTGCCCATGGTGGGCAGATCATCTCACCTCAATTAACATAGGATAATGCCCCACAGAATGCCCAGATCCCATCTTCCAGGTGATTCTAGATTCTTCCAAGTTGACGATTAACACTAACCATCATACTCCTAGACCACACCATCGCATATTTTTATTGAGAGAAGAAAAAGGATGACAATGTTTGGAAAAATAAACATCCCATCTTCTCATAGGTCTCTCTCTACTCAAGAAAATAAAAGAAATTTGCCAGGAAGCAAATCTAACCATTTTCTAGGTCACCACATCCAGTATCATTTAAAATGTATTCGTTGTCTGAAAATAGTATACCTTTATAAACTATGCCTCAAGAAAAAAGGGAAAAAAAGAGAAAACACTGATAACTAAATAAAAACCCCTTCCAGTTTAGCACACAAATACATATTTAGTGTAAGTTCAGGAGATTTTACGGCACAGAAATGGTTATCTCCCTAGTCTTTGCAAAAAGAGAAAATGAGAACACTAAATAGAAAACCATGGTCATGTATCCTAGCTGGTTCTAATTGAAATACTTTTTAAAAGAAATAAGTGGCAAAATAGACCAGAAACTCAAGAAACAGCAAGTCCACTGCATTATTGGAAAATATTCACATTTTCAATGAAAGGGCAAGTTGGCCATAAAATAGGCATTAAATCAATGGTTCAAATTCAAAAAGAAATAAAAGGGCCAATGACCATCACCTGTAGTCGACAACACCTGTGATCTAGACTTAGCAAGCTAATGGGCTGTGAAGATCATACTAAGGAGCCTTATGTCCTCAGCCCAGCATGATCCACCACATGAAGGAAGGGGGCAGAGTCAGCAACAAAAGCAGGACATGCACATGAGTAGCAGACAGAATAATCGGATAACTCGTTCAGAATCTAATGAGGGAGCTCAAACCATGAGGACAGAGGAAGATGGTACTCCAGCCAGAGGGCAGTGGATCTGTGAAGAATATCAGCTGACATTCAGAGGTCCATAGCATGGAGACCGAAGCAGGAGCAAAACACCACAGACTACGTAGTCAGCATTGCTCTGCCCTGAAAGCCTGGTAGGAGAAATCACACACAGTGCAGCCAGCGACCAGGAGCCATGTCACCTTCCATGCCAGGAATCCTTTAGAGAAAGAGAATTTAACCGAACAACAGAAGGATAGGTTTTGACTGAAAAGCAAAGAGAATTCTTCCAACACCAGGTGAAAATCAAACTGGATTCAACAACATCCTGATTTTTGTGCTTTGCAATGGAAGTAAATAAAAGGAACCGGTTTCTTTACCATCAGAACCTGAAAAGGTAGAAGTCACCACTCTGGAGCCTCCAGATGTGGCCTGCAAGTCTGAGGACCTCTGTCCCTTGCCACCTTCACTCAAGCATGCATTCTGCCTTTCCACAGTCCTCTTCCAAATGTCTCCTCTGTGACAGGCACTGTGTCAGGGACATATGGATGTCTGCTAGGAGTGCTAAGTCTAGGAACAATGTGCCAAATGCTGATAGAGAGAAGAGGAAAAGGATCCTGACTTTCCAAGGAGAGAGCCTACCCACAAGGGGGTGAACCCTTAAGGTGGCTTCTAAAAGGAAAAGGCATCTGAGCTGCTTCTTCAAGGAAGGATACAGTTTCAACAAGCAGAGACAGGAAGGAAAGAAAAACTCCAAATGAAACAGCTTGAACAAAGGTTTGGGATGAGGAAAAAGTAAAGAGGGATTGAAAAGTAAGGAGTTTCCCTCTCTGGTATAGGATAACAATTCCAGAAAATGATGATACAAATCTGGAAAAGCAAAAGGGGCTAACATGGAGGATTCTGGGGAACTCAGTCTAAGAGAATTTTATGGGTAGTCACTGGATGCTTTGATTTGAGGACTGATACCAGAGTTCAACCATAAATAAGCAATACTTGGTGGTATGGAAAACAGAAAAAGAGAATATAAGAGAATGATTCCACATCTACTTCAGGCAATAAGAGCTTGGAAAAGGAAGAAAGGCATATGGCATTAGAGAGACAGAAAAAGTAGACTTGCCACCTGTTGTAGTTTGCCTTCAATTGCTGTGATAAAATACTCTGACAAATACCAACTTGGGGAGGAAAGAGTTTATTCGGCTTACACCTCCTGGGACACAGTTCATCACTGAGGGAGCCCAAGGTAGAATCTCAGGGCAGGAACCTGGAGGCAGGAGCTGGATCACTGGCCATGGAGGAACACTGCTTACTGGCTTGCTCCTTTGGCCCATGCTCAGCCTGCTTTCTTACACAACAGAGGACAACCTGACCAGGGGTGTCACCACCCACAGTGGGCTGGGCCCTCCTAATTCACTCAACACTCAAGAAAATACCCCACAGACATGGCCGCAGGCCAGCCCAATAGAGGCATTCTTCAATTGAGGCTCCCTCTACCCAGGTGTGTCAAGTTGACAACTAAAGCTGTCCAGCACACTAGCTGAGGAAGAGGGAATGGCCAAGCTTTTATCCCTATACCAATCCTCTTTGCCACATTAAATTGCAGCTGGTCTCACTGAAGAGGTGGGTCTACTTGTCTCCTGAATCTGGACCTAGTCAGCTGAAGGAGATGCAGTATATATGGGCTAGATGGGTTTATGTCTAGGACAATAATGGTAACTGGTAGGGAGAGAGGATCAAATACCACACTGTAACACTGTCAAGATAGCATCATTTTAGATGTTGACAAATAAGCTATAGGAGCTGGCTCAAATAAAGTGTGTGAGGCGCATTTAGCCTGATGTCTATTTCTATAAATAAACTTCTGTTGGAACAGAGCCACAGTCATTTGAAGGAGTGTGTTTTTGTGCTACAAGAGCCAAATAGTTATCACAGAGACTGTGTAGCCCATTAGGCCAAAAATATTTCCTATCTACATAGAAAAAAAATGTTTACTAAGCCTATTCTTCACCCTCCCCTGTGTCCATATACTTTGCCCTCTGAAAGTGAGACTTTGCCCTCAGTCCTGTTTAATCACCTCCTAAATCTGGACCCAGCCAATGATGGAGGCAGAAGGCAGAGTGTGCCTGACTTTGAGAAACCTTGCCTGTTTTTATTCAAATAAATATTTTCCTAAATGTATGCCAGAAAATGTTTCCCACTGGAGAGATCACCTTTTGCTTTAAAGTTGCTCCTTTCTGCCTTAACTGTTGTATTTACAGTATACTAATAATATCCTTGTGGCAGAAATATGTTAGTATACTTCAAGGGGAAAACTAATAAATAACAAAATAATGTAAAATTAATTCAACCATACTGCACAATCTTCTCTCTTATTATCCTCTGTTCCTTCAATAGTTTTGTGGCACTTTGGATTGGATTACTATTAAAAAGACCCAGTCTCAAATCAGACATATTTAAGTTCAGAGAAGATTTTACTCCAACTTTTTCTATTCATTTTTCTTTTCTTTAGAGACAGGGTTCCCACCATATATCCCTAGCTAGCCTTGAACTCTCAGTCCTCTGCCTTAACCTCCCAAGTGCTAGGATTGCAGACACATATCATCATGCTGGGTTTCATTCTTGCTTTTAAAAAACATATAAAGAAACAGATAAAAATTAATTAACTGGGGTTGGGGAGATGGCTCAGTGGGTAAAGTGCTTGCTGCACAAGCATGAGACCTGAGTTCAGATCTCCAGCAGCCACATAAAAATCCAGGCCTACACACACACACACACACACACACACACACACTAAAAATTTAAAAATCTTCAATTACATAGTAAAATACATAATGAAAAATAGTGAATATTTGAATTAAAGGGGGCATTTAATGGTATGCATTGTGTGCTTTATCAACTTGCTTATGACTGTAAAACATAATCTCTAGAATATATTTGGAGTGCGCAATTTTGAAAGAATGTGTTAAAAACTGGGAGTTGGGGTAAAAGGGCTTCCTGGAATTATGTAAATGTTTGTGTTAGGCTCTTTTCACAGGAATGCACAGAATGTAAAGTCACTCTGCTCTGGGATTTGAGTGACTTGTGGACCTAACACTAGTAAGAAGGGCTGTGTCATGTGAAATGTGCAGAATTCAGAGTCAAACTCCAGCTTGGCACCCATGGGCTGTGAAAGCCACTTCAGTAACCCCATCTGAAAATACCAGCATGATAACACTTTGCCCAGGTTATCCTGAAGGGCATTTGAAAGAATAAGAACAGATAGCATGTAAAATGTGCATTATAAAAGATGAGTAATGTTCAAATGTTAATATATCTTTGGAGATATTTATAAATATGTAGGCACATAATATCAGGAATTACCTATGCCAAGTGGAACCTAATACTGGAAGACATTTATGCATGACATTTTAATAGACAGCTTCCTTCAGCACGTTCCAACAGAAAGGAGAATGTATGAAATAATCTCAACCCGTAATAAGCTGCAGTTCTAAAGCTGGCGACGACTTCACATGCAAATCATCAAAGACATCTGCTAGTTGTTTCAACTAAGTTTATGTTGATCACATTTCTAATTGTGGTTTCCTAGCAAGCCTGTTGACTCACACAAGCACATCAATAAGCTGACCTCTATAGGAAGCAATTAGGAAATTATTTCAGCACTGTTCTGTGATTGATATCTCTAAAGTTTCAAATTAGCCTTTAGAAATCTCCCGAGGTATTGATTGCTTTATAATGTCACCTTAAAACAGTAAATAGCTATTTGCTCATTCAAGAGCACCTGGTTGTAAGGAGGACTGCTATCTGTGACAGGTCTTTAAACTTCTTGTGTAAATGCACAGACCCTAGTCTTCTTTCATCTGTAGGAGATCTGTCCCAAGACACACAGTGGACACCTGTAACTGCAGGTTGCATCAATGTAGACTTTTTTTAAAATAAATACATACTTCTGGTAAAGGTTAATTTATGAATCAGGCACAGTATGAAATTCACAATATTTAGAATGATTTCTGTCATTTGCAGCAAAATGAATGAACCCAGAAGACAAAAGCCAAACACAGAAGAATGTCACATGTTTTCTTTCATGTATAGAAGCCCAAAATAATATTCCGAGTATAGGAGAGGAAAGATTAGAAACTAAGAAGGGTATAGTGGACGGAGGAAATAAAAAGTCGGCTAACAGATACCACAACACAGTTAGTAGAAATAAATCTGGCATACCACAGCACAGTGGAATGACTATCAAAATAAACTAATTGTTGAATTTATGAAAACCTAGAAGAGAGGAGCTCAAAGATGCCAACTATAAAGAAACGATAAGGAGAGGAAAATGCTACATTTCCTGATTTAATCAGTATACATTTTCTATATGTATTAAAATCGCACACTCTATCCCATAAATATGTATGATTACTATATGTTAATCAAAAAGAATTCAAAATCAATAATAATAATTAAATAAAACAAGAATAAAAATATGTCATGACAAAAGGTATGTGAACATGGTTTCTCTCTCTCAAAATAACTTCTTGTATGTATCCTTCTTGGGATGATGTGAGAAGATTCTCAAAGGAAGTACTTTAGTTTCTCTTTGGTGTTTCTGAATTACCCACATCAGTGGTCTTGCAAGTAGAGGTCACTATTAAGTACACTAAAGATTTCTTGAACATAAGCATTATTATACATCTGTAGTCAATCCGATAGCCAAGACAACTACTGAGGGATTAATGGGCAGGCCGCACATATGGCACTGATACACTGGACAAAGAGGTTGCTTGCCTCTCAGTCACGATGGAACAGGACAGTGTGAGAGTCCATTATGCTACTCAGATGGGGCACAATTTAAAGCTTATCAGTTGTTTGTTTCTGGAATTTTCTATTTAATATTGAATTTCAGTTAACCACAGTACCTGAAATTGTGGAAAGTAAGGCCAGGGACAAGGGTGGACTGCTGTATAGAAAAATCCCAGCCCATAAGGGGAAAATTGCCAAGACTCAAAACATTCCTGTCTAGTCACTAGCTAGCCATACAACCAGGAAGTTGTCATATGTGTGGCTTCATTTTCTCATCTATTAACCAGGACATATGATTGCACTTCCATCCTTAAGCCTGGGACCTTGCCCCAGGTCCCAGTCTGGATCTCCTTGTCTATGCCCTCCTTTCTTCCCTCTCCAATAGGCTACAGACACTACAATGCCAAAGAAACTTACCTATGTCCTGCACTGTGTAGTCATGCTCTGGACCCAAAAGCCCACAAATTCCCCACTCAAATGTACACATTCCTGCTCTCAGATCCACTGCAGGCCTCTTTCCTATACCCATCTTCCTAAGGGAACCTCACACTCCATTGTGTGAATTGTATACTTGAAGAATTGCATATTACTTTTCTGTTACTGTGATAAGACACCATGACCAAGGCAACTTATAGAGGGAAGAGTTTATTTTGATCATGATTCCAGAGGAATCAGAGTTCATAATGGCCAAGGAGATGTGGTAGCAGAGGTGGCTGGAACAGATAGATGAATGATTGCATCTTTAAGCAGGCATAGGAAACATAGTGTGACCAGAAATCTGGCAAGGCTTAAGAACTCTCAAATTCCACCCCCAGTGACGTGCTTCCTCCAGCTAGGCTGTACCTCCTAAACCCTCCCAAAACAATGCCACCAATGCCCAAATACTTGGAGCCTTGGGGGACATCCTCATTTTAACCACCACAGATGGTCAAAGGACAAGTGATAAGAGAGAGAAAAGTAGGAGTTGGTATAGCTAGTGAATCCACGTGTGTTCCTGCAAATACCCTTGTAGTTCAGGACTAACATAGCTACATGCTAGTTCCCCATAGTTTTATTTTAAAATCTTGGTAGTCATAGAATTCCAAGTTCAAATCTAGCCTTTCAGTTTATTCTGAATATGATCTTGTCAGAATATCTTTTTACAGATGGTTAGCTTTATTTATCATTTCTACAGATTTAAACAATTGGCATGTGGGCCTCCATGTATATTCTTGTGTTGAGCCCCCAAAATGTTACAGGTGTAGCTACCTAAGATCAGACATCCCTAAGGTCAAATTTATTTTAAAGAACTCTGATACTAGAAGCTTCTCTGTTTAAATTTTTAATTTGTTTGAATTTCTTCTTCAGTAAAATACTCAATTTTGTGTGTATGTTTGTGTGTATGTGTGTGTGTGTGCACATGGGCATAGGCATATGCATGCCAAGGTCCTTGTGTAGAAGTCAAAGGGTCAACCTTGGTATGACTCCTCACTTTCCACCCTGTTTGAGACAAGATCTCTTTGCTGTTTGTCCACTCCATATGCCAGGCTAGCTGCCCGCAAGCTTCCAGGGTTCTCATGTCTCTGCCTCCCATCTCCTCAAGAAACACTGGGATCACATATGTTTGAGCTACACATCGAGCTTTTACATAGGTTCTGGGGATTCAAACTCCAGTTCTGGGGATTTAAGCTTGAGTTCTCACATGTTCAGGGTAAGGACTGTTAATCACTGGTCATCTCCCCACCTCCAAATCGTTCAATTCTTTTAAGCATGTTCTTTGTATATAAAAAGAAGGTAGCCAGGGCTGGAGAGATGGCTCCGCAGTTAAGAGCAGTGGCTACTCTTGCAGAGGACCGGAATTCAGTTCCCAGGACTCACATGGTGGCTAACAACTGTCAATAACTCCAGTCCCAGGGCATCTGACACCCTCTTCTGACCTCCTTGGGACCTGCAGGAAACAGGTGCACTCACATACATGCAGGCAGTACACTCATATGCATAAAATCAAAATAAATGAAATTTTAAAAAGAAAGTAATCATGAAGCTGAGTTGACACAATCTATTGAAAATTCTGTCACTTAGTAGGCCCTCAACATATGCTAGCTCCTTACAGTAAAAGAAAACAATGCTTAAAAAGAGATGAAGCAATCCAGCAAGCATACTTCCTGGTATTTTCCCAAGCGAGTTGAACAGTTCTATCTATACAAAACCCTGTATATGGATGTTTACAGCAGCTTAGCCATATTTGTCAGGACTTGGAATCCACATGTGTCACTGCAAGCTGTCCTTCAGGAGGTAGGTAGATAGATAAGCACGAATTATAAGGCCATGGGAAGGTATGATGGCAACAACCACATGTAACTCATCAAAACAGACCAGGATGAAGGTTCTATTTGTATGGTGTGAGCTGCATACATGCTGGAGACAGTAAACCCAAGGAGATGGTAAGATGATCAGTGGCTGCCACAGGTTGCAGGGAGGGAAGGATGAGTAGGTAGAACACAGAAGAATTTTAGGATAGTGAAAACATGGTAGGTAATGCTGTCATTATAAATTCGTGTCATCATGTATTTGTTAAAATTCATAGAATGTACAATACCAGAAAGGAAATCTGGCATGAACTATGGACTTCCAGTGGTGACCACCCAACAGTGTGGGCCATCAGTTATAACAATGTCTACTTTGGTAAGGAGTGCTGATGTTGGGGTTTGCTGTACATATGTAGGAGCAGGGCCATGAGAGAGCTCTACTCTCTACTCAGTTTTGCTGTGAGCCTAAAACTGTTTTTATTAAAAATAAATTTTTTAAAGAGAGATGAAGAATAAGTTTTTTCATGTTGCCTCTCATTTCACCTTCTACAAGAGGCCTCTGCTAATAAAGAATTATTCTAAGATCTATAATAATGCTGATATCTGAAATGAGGAACTTTAGCTCATCAAAAAAAGAAAAGTTGTTCAAAATATGAAGCAGATGTTCTGTCCCAGCTGTTTGCAGATAATCTCACCAGCAGTGTCAGACATAGAGTTCCAGAAATACAAAGATGCTAAAACAGCAGTAACTTGGAGCACAGTTTACATCAAGGAGTTTAACCCTAGGAGGACAGGGAGGGACGGGCTGGAATGTTGTGGATACAGGGGTTTTCTTCAGCCTAAGGCCTGAGCTACCAGAATTGACATTCTTTTCCATTAAATCTAATGAGGAGTGTTAGACTACTGTCTCAGACAACAGATGATTTTATTTTTTTTAAGTCATGATTATAGAAAATGAGTTGGTTAGTGAGGTCTAATGAAATTGCATTCACGCCACAATCTCGGCCCCTTGCAGGAACCGAAG
The DNA here is from genome assembly GCF_000622305.1 of Nannospalax galili. Classification (NCBI taxonomy): domain Eukaryota; kingdom Metazoa; phylum Chordata; class Mammalia; order Rodentia; family Spalacidae; genus Nannospalax; species Nannospalax galili. The sequence continues at coordinate 3,989,240 of NW_008360322.1, forward strand.
TGACAAATACCCTGTGGAGAGCAGACAGAGTACAGATGGTTCAAAATTAACCAGCCTCCTCATAGCTACCTTCTGAGCAAACAGGGCTGTCAGTGCTCCATCCTCCACATTGTTCCAGACCATGATGTGCAAGAGAAAGTGCAATTTCCCCATATCTATTGCTCAGGGGAGGTAAGAAATGAAATAATGCAGCTATTGTGGACTGCTCCCAGGGGTGTGAGACATTGATGAGATGCAGACTTTATTATAAATCTCGGACTCGTGGGCTTAGAATGGAAGACTACAATCTCCTTCATGCCTGCCTGCCATTTTCTTTAACTTCAGACAAAACAATATCAAAATAAACAGGATCTAAAATAAGTAATCAAAGGCACACCTAAGCATCTCTGTCATGTGGAAAGACATCAGTTAAAGCAGTGCAATGGCTCAAAACAGCCCAAGAAATGGACCTTCTACAAGGTACTCCTGTCCATTAATAAAAACTCTCAGACTTTCTTCAAGAAATGGTCATTGGTTTCATATAGAATTGGTGGGCTTATCCAGTGGGGTGTTTCTGAGGCTTTAAAGAAAGAAATGGAAGTTTTTGGCTGCTTGGAATGAGATTATTCCTAATGAAGACTAGGCCCAGCATGATGGCACTGGGCCTGTAATTAGCCACATAAGAACTGTGGGGCAGCCTCCCTTCCCCCTCAACACTGGTCAAAGTTTTATTAATTGCCTATGTTTTGGCTCCACAACTAAAATGCAATACTGAAATTTTGGAAGAGGTCCAGAAAAGAGGAATAAAAATGATTAGGAAACATGCTCCCAAGAGAGATATAAAGAAATAGGGCTTATTTAGCCTAGAAAAGAGAAAACTCAAGGGAAACTTGGTAATTTTCTTTAAATAGGTAAAGGGCTAAAGTAAGAATAATGCAAACATTATTCTATTGATAAAAGTTTAAGAGATGATACTGCAGTGAAGAAGTCAATCAGACATCAGAGGACTTAGTGGGCTTGTGGTCTACTGAAAACTGAAATGCTAGGAAAATTTTTATAGACATATAAAAAAGGGCTTCTCTAAGCAGTTCCTTATAGTTTAGAGAAAAAGTAATGGCTGAGCTTCTAGAAGTCTAATCTCTGAAATGCAAAATATTTTTAGGAAAAATAACTCAGTACTGCTTCAGATAAAGCCTCAACATTGAAATCTTCATCCCTTACAAAAATAATACAAATAAAGTAAATAAAAAATACAAGTTTAGGCAAAGCAATTAAAAAAAGGCATGCATTGTGGCAAATTCTTAGCAATGCCCTAAAAATGATACTCAAACTAGACTTTAAGAATTCAGCATGGTCTTTATTCAAGTTAAAGCTCTCTTCCAATCACTACAGTTTTATAGAAATTAATGTCCTGTTTCTTTTTTGTTGTTCTTCTTCTACTGTTGTTGTTGGGTTTTTTGTTCTTTTGTTTTTTTTAATTTTTTGTTTTTGTCTTTCCTCTTCAATATGCATGTTTCAATATGAAAATCCAGAGAGGTTAAGAAACTAATAAACAGCCATGTGTTGGGGGAAGGCTTCCTGGGAGGGGTGGTAGAATGCAGTGGCATGAAGGGAGTAGGGGACTATTAGACTAGGAAGGGTTAAATGGGGTGGGGAATGGGAGGGTAGAGCAGAGGAAGGAGTGTAGGGAGGGAAAAGGAAGCAAAACCAAAAGCCTTTAGAAAAAGCCACATGGAAACCTACCACTATAGAAGCTTATTAAAGTATATGCATATGCATTATAAAGAGATTAAAAGAAGTTACCTTAAAACAGGAGAACATTGCACCTTCTAGACATCATAGGCTAATGAGAAAAGCTTCAATGCTAGGAATGGACTCCCTCCTAGAAGCTGTTGATCAGGGGTCCCATAGACCCTTGAACAATATTAGCCATTACCCTTGCTCTTGGTTGCCCAAGAACTTGATGTTAAGGCCCTATTGCTGAAGACACTACATACATGAGCTGTAGAAGAAATCAAGATGGTGCTGACTGCAGAGCCTCATTGGCTAGTGTTCATAGTGCTGGAAGGTACTATGCATGCTACTGGAAGGAAAAAATAATCATCAACCTTACCCAGCTGTGAGTCCTACAAACTACAACATCTGGCTTAGCAAGATATGCCCACTGATGCAATAGTGGCACAAATATTATGGGAGTAACCAACCACTCTTTAATTGGATTTAAAGTACACTTTATAGGATGGAGCCTGTACCTGACATTGATATTGGGCTTAGGAACCTGAGGCTAGACAGGTCACAAGACAAAGGGGAGAGCCTAGTTTTCTACTAAATAGTTTTCATGTTAAATTGACTCCTAATGACTTATACTCAATACTAATTCATTTCTCAACTCTCACCAGAGAAATTTCTTTATCAGCATATGATGATTAACACAGAAACACACAACTGGCCAATGTGCAAAGAACAAGAGGCTACAGGGTACTCATCCCTGAATAGGACATCAGTATCAATTTCTGCCTCCTAAGATTCAAGGATCATTGCAGAAGAGGGCAGAAAGATTGTAAGAGCCAGAGGTGATGGATGAGCATAAGGAAACAGAGTTTTCCAGGCAGCTAGTCCATTACTCATATGAACTCACAGCAATGGTGACAGCATGTATAAGTCCCATGCAAGCTCAAACCAGACAAAATCCCAGCACAGACATGGGAAAGCAGGTAAGAAACCCAACACCATCTGAGGAGATATTGGCAACCCATGCCTGCTGGGTAGGAGGAGAGACTCTCAAGTATGGGACTCGGTGGTTTAACCAGGCTCCACTGGATGAACCCACACTGAAGGACATTTGGGGACAAACATTGGGATAGATGTATATATTACAGTACACTAAATTGGGCATGGGCAATAAGGAGAGGTGCAGATGCAGATAGGGGAGGTGGCCTAAAAACCATCAAATTGTATGAAAATTACAAATATTCAATTAAAAACAATTTTTAAAGATTCTCTTTCCAACTCTACTCTTAGTTGAAACAATGTCTCACCTGAAATCGCCCCTTAGTTGCTACTCAGGATGATATGAAAAATGATCTACCCCATGCCCACAGTTCAAAAGGCAGGAGGCTTCACAAAGAACCCATGGAGAATATGGATAGTTATAAGGATGCAGCAGCTTCCCAAGGCTCAGCTCCAGCTGCAGCCACCTTCTGGAAGATGGGGCTTCTCTCATGGAATTGTACAAAGTGTCACATGAACACACCACACAGGCTCTGCCCAGAAAGACAAAGGACTCTGACCTTAAATAAAAAAGAAGCTCAAAAAAAAAGAAAAAGAAAAACAATTCATGGTGAACAGTTTGGGTTGTCTGGTCAAGCTTATGGCAGTTATATCGCTCCATATGTCACCACCAAGTCATCTTGATCAAGTCTCACACACATACATAGCACAGAATTCAGTCAGGCAGGAAACAGTAGCCAAAAGAGCCCTAATAAGAGCTGACAAGGCCTGAAGTGTCCATTCTCAGCCAAGTCTAAAAACTTCTATGGGTTTTTTTTCCCTATTCTCACAGGTCCTGTTTACTTGTTTGCAGGTTTTAAGCATGCTTGGAAGGGCTGGACTTCCACTTATTATTTATGAAGTTCTCTTCATTCAGACACAGACAAAAAAAAAAGTTATGCACCCCCCTGAACTTGTCTCTATGACAAGCAGAGATCTGAGTATCAGATCAGTGATCTCCAAGTCTGATACACAGAGCAGCAGCAGCAAAAACAGAGAAAAACTTTTTAAAAATCCAAATTGTGACAGCCTTTCAACTCTACACAACACAGTATTCTGTTTCTATCTCCAATCTGAGGTTTGAGATTCTTTTCTTCTTTTTGCTGTTTGGTTTTCAGAGACAAGGTCTAACTCAATACTCCAGACTGGCATGGAAGTAACTATATAATCAAGTATGAGGGTTCATCTTGTCAACTAGATGAGATTTAGAATTACTGAGGAAACAGATCTTTGAGCATGTCTAGGGGGGAGTTTCTAGAATAGGTTAGTCAATGGTGATGGAACCTGCTTAAATGTGGGTGGTTCTTGAAAAAGCCAGCTGAGTCCCAACATTCATCTCTCTCTCTGCTTTCTGACTGCTGGCACAATGTGACAAGCTACCTCAAACTCCTCTCACCATGCCTTCTCTGCCATGATGAACTATATCACCTCGAACTGTGAGCCAACACAATCCCCTCTTTGAGTTGCACTGGGAAGGAATTTTGGCATCCCAACAAGAAAAGTTGCTAATTCACAGAGGCCAACCTCAAACTTTTATTGATCTCTTGTTGCAGCCTCCCAGGTGCTGGGATTCCAGGCATGAACCATTACACTTAGCTAAGATGAGGGATGTCTAACTAATTCGGGTGCTCTCCTAGCTAAGCTAGTCACTCTACTGAAAATGCATCTTACATATTTCTTGGGCTTTTCTATTCTGCACCTTTTAAAGAGTAGGAGAATGGAATTCTTATTTCAAGCCAATATGAAAACATGCATATAAACATAAGAACAGGTGCGGCTGGCAACATGGCTCACCTGTTAGGAACACGGGCTGCTTTTGCAGAGGACCTAGATTCAAATCCCAGCACCCACATAGCAGCCAACAACTGTCTGTAACTCCAGTTCCAGGGATCTGATGCCCGCCCCCCGGCTTCCATGGGCATTGCATATCCATGATTCTTACATACATGGAAGCAAATACATTCATACACATAAAACAAAAATAATAAAGAAAGCATTTTAAAAGATAAGTACAGGTGATGACCACCAGACCAAAAAGGATGAGGAAAAACAGAGACTTAGCTATCTCAGAGATATAAAAACTGACACTTAAGAGATCTCAGTGTTTAAGAGCACATACTGCTCTTGCAGAGGATTTCAGTTCAGACAACTCATAACTACCTGTAATTCCAGCCCCAAGGGGTCTGACCCCCCCTTCTGGACTCTGCAGGCACCTGCAGTCACATGCACATACCCACACACATGTACACAAACACATACACAAAAACGTATTCAAAATGAAAACCTTGAAAACACTTTAAAAAGAGTAGGAGAATATGATGCAAAAATTCAGGCAAGTGTTTTGATCATTTTCCCTGGAAGGAAACCTGATCCCACAACTCCCAATTTCCAATTCCACCTTCTCCTGTTCAGCAAGAAAGAACAAACTTTTCACTAAGAAATGCTTCAGTGTCACTAAACACACAGAGCACAGAGAACAAGAAACATCATTAGAATGAAGGTCTTCCCCCAGGAAATGGCCAACATGCAGATGGTCCTTTTGGTACAAGTTAGGATAGGTAAGATGATTGACAACGGTAAAGAGAAGTACTCTCTACAAAGGCATAAACAGATGATTCTTTTTCGCTTTCATGTGCAATAAAGAGGGATAGAAATAAATTTTAAAAAATCCAAATTGTCTGCCATGCCTCAGACCCCCTGAATTAGAAATTGTAGTGGATGGGCCAGTCATCCATGTTATAATAAATCCCCCTCATTCCCTTTCCCTCACCCCGCTCTTGCCCACCCCTGAGATTGTGACACTCGGGTTTGAGAGGCACTGAATTTGATTTTGATAGCAAATCAACGATCGGCCTGTAACAGAAATCCGAATGTTGTGAACTTGGAGAGTTGGAGAACCACTACCCAGAGAGCAGTTGGGTTAAGGACAGAATGCTATTGTTAACCTGCTGTGTGAGGAGAAAACTGTTGAAGTCTCCTTGGAGATTTTTAGGCTTAAGGAAAGACAATGTAGTTCCTCTAATGGTAGGCATCTCACAGCCTCTCATTCTGTAGGGAAGGATGAGTAATGGTTCTTTCGGGGAGGGGGGCTGTAAAAAGCAGCAGTAGTTAATACTGCTGATGTGAAATAACGTTTAAAAAAAGCAGCTCCAAACAATATCATGCCTACTGGTAACTTTGTTTCGTTTTTGCTCTGGTTTGAATGTGGATTAACCCCAAAAGTTTCACGTGCTAGAAACCTGATCCTCAATGGGACCTTTAAGTGGTGAGGCTTGGTACTTAGGAAAGAGACTCAGAACCCCAGTTATTTCTCAACAAAGTGTCAGTGCTTGTCTAAAGCTTGGCCGTTCTGTTTCCCTTTCTGCTTCTCTGCCAAGTAGTCATGCAGCCAAGGGGATCTCTCTCCAGATTCTGAACCAATAGGGTCACTAGATCTTGGCATTTTATCAGCTCCCCTCCCCTCCAAATTGTGAGCAGCATCTGGTTTTTGGGTAATAGCAAGAGAAATCAGATGAACATAGTTTCGTTGTGCTTGTTCCCTACTAGAGATACTAAGAAACCTTTTTTCCTTACGTTGGCAGGAACCATCAAAGGGGGATGCAGAGCAGTACCTGGGGAGGAAGGACCTGTTTCTTAGGGCCCTTCTGCCTCACACCTACAGCACATTCAGGGGCCCCACAGTAGCTCAAGGCTTGAAAATACAGCATCAAGTCTCCAGACCTGATTAGAAGTTGAACAGGTCTGTGATGTTACATGTGATCCATTTTTCTGCTTAAAAATCCACTGATTTTTCTTCTTTACTATGTTATTTACACAAAAGGGAAAAAAGAAGAAGAAAGAAGATGGAAAATAATAGGCACAGAGCACAAAACATGGGACCACTCCTGCTGACATCATACAGGAAACATACTGACACACTTGAGCTACAACAGAGTCAACAACTAGACAAGAAAAAAAATGCCTGGTCTCAGGAAAGTACGACTGCCTGATACACATTGGTATTCAAACATTCTGGTCAGTTTTCATTTTACAAATGTTCAAATGTCTAATGTTTTATGTTTATAAAGTTAAAAAGGGAAAGTCCATCAAACTGTGCAGCATTTTCCCTACTTGTCCTTAATCTGCAGGTCTGCCTGTTATTTATATCCATGGTCTCTGACTACTGGTAAATCAGCATACAACATTTGTTCTTATTCCTAATTTAGGGGGAGTGGTAAAGACTGAACTCAGGGCTTTGTGCATGCTGAGTACATGCTTTGTCACTAAGCTGTCCCTCCAGCTCCCCTCTACTCAATAGCACTTCACTCTTTCTGACCCCTCTTAAATCTTTTTCTGAAGTGTTTTCAAAATGGTCTGGTCCCTGAACTTGGAACAACTATTGTCTGCATAATTCATCCGACACTTAGTCATGTTCTTGTCATATCACATCACTACTCTCAACAACTCTCCCACGTTTAGATACAACCTTCAAGAACTCCAAACCATCTTACCATATTTGGACCTGCCTAAAGGAAATTTAGGCTTTGCCTATGTGTACAAATTTCAAAGACTGTGACAGAAATACTTATTTCATCCTAATTTCTACTTTAACTTTTGTTTCCTTTAAATTTAGATGTTTGTATGAACCTTTTGCTTCAGTTCCATTTCACACTTGGCTAGGCACCAAGGATACAAAAATGAAACAGTATCTGGACATAAACAGCCTACTACCTATCACAGAAAGGGTCTGTCTAAAGCCAGCTCTGCTGTAAACATGAAAGCAAAAGACATGGTCATAGAAAGTAAACAGAGGTGCCTGGAAACTGTTAATAAAATGTACATTTGACTGGGAGGAGAAAACAGAGAAAACCAAATGGATTCCCAGTGGAGTTAGAGGAGACCAGCAACTGGATTACCAAAGGATGCCATAGTCAGGCGCTGAGCATCATCCATAGCCTGATGTCTTACACAGCTCCCCTCCCCCTAAAAACTCAGTCCTGTGCTTCAGAGAAAGCTCACGCTTGGATTATTGTGGTAGCCTTTTTGCAACTCCTCCTCTGCTTTCTATTTCTAGCTTATAATTGGTTCAAAATGCAGCTGCAGCACTAATTCCTAGTCCATTTCCCAAGCTGCTCACATGACTTCCATTTCCTAATAACTATCATTTCCTTCCACTTTTTGAAATGGGCTTAAGATATTAATGCTTATACTCTAAGTTCTTTTATAATTGCTCTGAAAGTTCTTAAATGACTCTGCCCCTTCTATTGCCCAGCCTGTTTTGATTCTTGTGAAAGATGTGCACCTGGCTTAGGGACAAGATCAAGTTCATATACAGTTCTGAGTTTAGAGCTATATCTCATTCTTTTTAACCAAGCACAATGCAACATCATCTACCTCCGGGTCGTGAATATCTTGCTATAGTGTCAAGCATAACATAACACAACATAGTAACATCATTCCTGTCTTTCCCCTACCTACTTCTGCTATTATGCCCAGAGACTATAACAAAGGATTCTAAATAAGCTATGCTGGCAGTGGCCAGAATATGGACTCTAAAGGTAGGCTGAACCAGTTCTAACCCCAGTTATTAGAGCTACTCATTCATTCATTTTACATCTAATTAGTAATTATTGATCATCTGCTGTAGCCAGGAAGTTACATGGATGCTGGACTTACAAGGATGAACAAGATACACTCTCTGCTTGCCTCTGTGGAATGCAGAGCCATGATGGGGTCCAAGAGAGCTCTCAGAGGATGGAAAGGCACCCTACACAGCCTGGGAGGAAGGATGGTAGGAAGCATACAACCTCAGCTGAGGATGAAAGAATTCAGAGCGAAGCAGAAATACAGGGACAGAAAGATGTTCCAGGCAAGGGAGGTAGAAACAGGGAAACTCTGAGAAAGAAAATGCACAGCAGGATGTGGAAATGCAGGAAATCTGATATGGCTGAAAAGTAATGGGTAAGAAAGAGCTGGGCAGAAAATGAGATAGAAACAAAACCTTAGTATCTCAGAGTGTTGGAGTAGACTGTGCTAACATCTGTGAAAACATTAATGCTCAGAAGAGGAGCAACAGAACCAGAGTTTTATACTTACAAAGTTCAGTCTCATGGGTATGTAGAGAAGAAATTAGAAGGAAGAGGAAACTTAGGGGAAGAAGTTTATTAGAAGGCTAATATTCTAATCCAGGTCACAAATGATAAGAACCTGAGCTAAGGACTTGGCAGAGGAGAGAGGATGACAAAGACATGACCCAGAACCAATAGAACCTTGAGACAAGGTGAGTGTGAGAAATAAGAGCGTAGAAGGGAAGAATGACTTCCAGGTTCCAGGCTCAGGCCATAATGTCCTTTCGAGGGCAAGGACTAGAGGCCGTGCAGATTTGAGGACGGTGATTTGGTTTTAGAAGGGTTAAATTTGAGGTGCCAATGACACCATCAATGATAGGAGACCAGTGGTCATTGGGATAACTTGTCTATAGCTCTGAAGAGACATTTGGAAATAAAAAAAAAAAAATCATCAGTGCCGGGCATGGTAGCACACACCTTTAGTCCCAGCACTCAGGAGGCAGAGACAGAGGCAGAGACAGGAGGATCTCTGTGAGTTCAAGGCCAGCCTGGTCTACATAGTGAGTTCCAGGCTAGCTAGGGTTACAGGGAGATCCTGTCTCAAAAAGACCAAAAAAAAAATATCAGCAGCATATGAAAAGTAAGCAAAGACATCCAATAGATGAAATTGTTCAAGAGAGGATGTAGAGAAAAAAAAGAGGGAATGCCCTGGGGAGCACTGTGTGTAAGGGATGCTGAGAGGAAGAAGAGACCAGATGTTCCAGAGAAAAATGAATGGGAAGCATTCCCCCACAAAATTCAAGAAATAGCATATCACTCTAAGGTTAGATATGTTAGCTAATATATGGGTACAACCCCCATGTAATGTCGCTTCCCAAAAATTTACATTATAGGCACCCTATAAATAGTAGGTTTTTGCCAGCATGTATGTAAGTGTGCCCATGTGTGCAATGCCTGCAGAGGCAAGGAGAGAGGGTTAGACCCCCTAGAACTGGAGTTGCCATACAGCACCTGTATGTTGCCATACAGGTGCTGGGAACTGAACCCTGGTCCCCTGCAAGAGCAGCCAGTGATCTCACCACCAAGGCATGTTCAAAGTAGTATCTGCACACTATGACTTTTCATAACTCCTCTCAACACAGGAAGATAAACTTGAACATGTCACCTAGGATGAAAGTCCTCTCAGTAAACATGAACAGGCCAACTCCAAGTGATACCTCTGAAACAAACCAGCAAGAGCGTAAGCTTCTGACATAAAAAAAAATATATGATTTAATGCATAAAATTACTCTTCGCTTTCTTCTGTTCTTTGTATAGTTAGCTCTTGGAAACAGAAAGGTGAACATATAGTTGAAAATTAAATTTGGAAAAGGAAAAACATAAAGGATATTAGCCTCCTAAGAAGTGGCTAAAAGTGGCCATATGTATGTGGCTCTGGAGAGGATAGAAACCCCTCATTTAAGCTAAGACACAAAACACAGGTCAATAAAAGAATGAAAGTCAGAATTAGGGTGTTTGAAGCCAACTGAAAGATCCCTCCACTTTGGCCTTTCATAGGAAGTCATCACACTCAACTTACAAAGTAGATCTTACTGTCATCCACCACATCATTCTCTTTCTTCTCTAAGGAACTAACTGCTATTATCACAGATGAAGACTCTGGGCTCTGTTCCTTTCTCATCACGAAACTACCTCATCTCATCTCTGCTGCATGGTCTAACACTCCAGCCATTCAGCACCTCAAGTCAGTGTGGTCCCTCTAAAACCAAAGTGTCCCCACATGACTCTCCTACTCCATGCCTTCAGTGATTCCTCATTTCTGCAGGAAAAAATTCAAACACTTTGATGGAATAGAAGACCTTCTACAGTCAAACCCCAGCTTGTTTCCCATAAGCCCACCCACTCCACATTACTCTGATTATTATTATTACATATACATGCATACATTTATAAATTTACATATCTAATGAAGAGAGTCTAGTTAGTGGAGCTAATATGCACCTGTGTTTAGGGCTGCCCAATTGGGATTAGATAACATCTCAGGGAGCTAGTCCCTAGAGAAAACTGGCTCTCCCTCAGTATCCATTAGTTGTCTATAGCTCTTCATCTTGAGGTGGGACTCATGACATTCCCCCCATCCACAATGGCATGTCAACTGGTTTTTTTCCATCATTCAGATCTTGTTAGAATACCATACTATAAAGATTTCACTGGTCCAGTGTCCCTATCAAGTCTAGAATGCATTATCTATTAGCAGGTGTCTTTTCTCTTAGAGCCTCTTCCTACATTTGTATCCTCCATACTTAGCCAATGCCTGGAATAGAGCAGGGGCTCAATATGTGCTTATTTTCATTAACACCTTATTTATCATTGTTGTATTCCTACTTACTACAATGGGATTTTTTTATGTGTATGAGTGTACTGCCTGCATGTGTGTAGGCGCACGCATGTCATGCAATGCCCAAGAAACTCAAAAGAGGGCATCAGATCCCCTGGAACTGGAGTTATGGACTGTTGTTAGCTGCCATATGGATGCTGTGGATGCTGGTTCCTCTGCAAGAGCAATCAGTGTTCTCAACAGCTAAGCAATCTCTCAGCCCCTACAATGGGATTTTGACTTGATGCTTTATTCAGTAGTCTCTTGTGAATATAGCTTAGGTAAAGCAGTTAAAGAGAACTGTCACTTCTTGGTACATTGGTAAATCTTGATTTTAAAATTCAAAGGACACATTCCTAGAAACCATCCCTTGAAAGATGATAACTATATCAAAACAAATTAATCTAATGAGAGCTACCTAATTTTATTGATACTGTCTCTATTTTTACCAAAATTGAATAATCTACAATGTATATAGGGACATTTAATGGAGTTGTTTCAGGCTATTACAAAGCAATAGCTGAAGCTAGCCTTAAACTCTTGATCTTCCTACCTCTACCTCCTAAGTGCTAGAATTACTAGTATGGCCCATCAGCCATCCTGTGGGTGGATGACAGTATACATTGAGTGATACAGTACTATTTAAATCCAGCAAGGGTTAAAGAGATAAATCACATCAGGCCTTGGTCAAATGTGAAAAAACAATCGTATATATATCTTCAGTGAAGAGCAAAAATTCACATTGTACCTTTGACAGAAGCTGAATTATAATCCTTAAAAATTAGTAAATCTGCTTCAGCTATCATTTCTAGGAATTAGCCCTATATAAACATTTGTGTGAATGCACAAGAACTCACATATAGCATACATTCTTGAAGTTGGTTAGAACAGCAAAGAAGTTGGAAATAACTGTATGTCCAACCATATGTGGACATATAGGTAAATGATTTTTGGCCCTTCCATGCGGTTTCTCTCCATATACCCATTAAAAGGAATGAAAAGGGGACTGGAGAGATGGCTCAGAGGGTTTAATATCTTGCTGTGGAAGCCTGATGGCCTGAGTTTGATCCCCGGAACTCATGTGAAAGGAGAAAAATGACTTCAAAAGTTGTCCTCTGACATACACACACATACACACACACACACACACACACAATAAAATTTTGAATTTTTTTGAAAAAAGGAAAAAAGAATGAAATAATGTGTTCAGATATAGAAACAAGCCCAATAATAGTCTATGTTAAAAGACAAAAAAATATACTATTGCACAGTTTACCCTTTTGGGGTAAAGGCTTTCCATTGTGCACACCCTCAGGTCATACATACACCTCAGCAACCCCTCAGTTATCTCGGTAATTAAGCTCAGTAAAATCATTTGTTTCCAGTAAAATTTTAATGAAACATTGGCTGGACACTAGAACCTTGAAAGGGAGTAAGTGTTGCTTAGCATCCCCAGGAAAAGAATTCTCACAACAGATGGAAAATTTATTTGTTAATGCTA
>NW_008360322.1:4002006-4005461 GCF_000622305.1 Nannospalax galili
TATGGTCACAGTTTAGTCAACGAGTTTAAGGAACAAAATATATATCTAGTAAGGTTTATCTGAGAATATTTGGTTTTTTACTCAAGCCTTATCTACATAGCATATGACAATTAAAAGTACCAGACTGGTGGAACTAAACTTATTGGATGTTTAACAGCCCCAGTTTGAGGCCTATACTAATCTGGTCAGAGGACTTTAAGGACAGTTTTTGCCCCTTGCCCTCCAAGGTGGACTAAATTCCAGGGGACTATGGAACATCCCTAAAAATGTCCTGTGACTGTGGTGAGTCACCTGTCCTCTTGTTCAGGGGGGCCACAGAGACCCCACGAGATGGACTTGAGCCAGTCTACAAAGAGGAGGGTCAACTCAGAGGAAACATCTCATTCATGCTTGCAAGTGAAGCCAGACATGGTCAAATAGGACCTTTGACTTATCTTCACATATATGGAACTGGTAAAAGAAAGGAGCTAGGAGCTCCTCCCAAGTCCATGTGACCCCTGAGGAACAGATCCTCAAATGACCTTAAGTGTAAAAATAAATTGATTTATTTGGGCCAACTGTATGGTCTTAAACACCCAAAAGAAAGTATAACCAAAGAGTAAAGTCATCAGTATATTTCTTCAGGAGTTCAAGGGATTATACTTCCCAAACATTAGGCTTAAGTCTATATAAGTAGTTATTTAGACAATTATTTCTCATTGATGATTTTGTTCCAAACCAGAAAGTGCTGCTCATGTGTAAGACTTCAAATCTTGGTCTCCAATACTGTAGTGCTCACCTGTAGCTAAGAGAGACAACTGTAGGAGAGAAAGTTCAAGGCAACAGACAACCAGCTATTGTTCTAAAATGATAGATAAATTTGTTTTCTCCCCCATCTAGAAGCCTTTGAGAGGGAACTGACACTGATTCTTAACCACTCCAACAGCTATCAAAATATTTGAAAGCAAATCCTGAATCCATCACTCTCGAGTCCAACTTTGGAAGATAAAATAAAAATGAGGAGAACCCAATAGAGGGATGCTTTTGGAAGTCCTTGTCAAGAAATTCCAATGGATTTTCATATGAACATTTGAAAATTGCCCTGTTCTGACATTTTTTTGGTTCCCTGTCTAGAACTCGTAATGTTAATTACACTTGCCTTTACTTCTCCTTCACCTCTCCTATTCACGATTCAAGGACTTTCTTGTCCCCTTAGAGAATTATGCAATTTGGGAGTCTTTTAGATAGACCCACTGAAGGGGTACTCCAATTGCCTCACCCTGTGTCCCTGTTAAGCATGGAAGAAGCCAGAGCAGTCTGTGTCCCTATTCCCTATTGGCAATTTGATAACCTCTTCAGAGTATGGTGTGGTAAGAATAAGAGGTAGGAATTGGCTAGGCAGTTAGGGTAAAAAGACCCCAAAGAAAAGTAGCCAGTTTCTTGGCTAAAAGTCAAAATGTCCTTGGGCCTCTTCGCAACATACTCTATTCCAAAGGCCAAAAATGTCAAAAGTATTTGGGAGCTTGTATCTAATCCTTAAAAGATTTTAGGGTTACCTCCACAGAGGGAGAATTAGAGTAAGCAAAAGCCCCATAAAAATAAATAAATCAATCAAAGAAGAAAAAAAAGAAAAATAAAGAATGAAATAATGTGTTCTGAGATAGAAATGAATCGAATAATAGTTTATATAAAAGACAAAAAAATATAGATTTGCGCAAAATAAATAAACTGAAAATAAAATAAATACTTATAAAAATGTTGACTCCTTCAGGCATTAGAGTACCATTTATGCCATTAATAAATATTTTCTTAAAATTAACCAATTTTTACATGAATGAATTTTAACAGGAAAAAAATATTTATGAGTCTTGAGTTCAACATAAATGTTTTTCTAATATACCTGAAAACAAATATAGATTATTAAAATAAAACATGAGGTTTAAGGGTCTAGTGGTAGGTACATGCTTAGCATGTAGGAAACCTGAGTTCAATCCCCAGCCCCCTAAACACAAAATAAAATACTCATCTCTCCACCACACTATTAGTGTCTCATATTAGTGCTTCTCATACCACACTTTGAGAGCCAGTGTGAGTGTGGATGGGGAAATGCCAGTGAGAAGGCTTGTTCACTACACTGGAAACAACTGAGGTTTCTGCCATGGTGGGGACAGGACACTGTAAGGAACTTTCATTTTCTACATTGTGGATGTCTGGGGCATTTGAATTTTTATAATGAGCACACAGTGCCTTTGTACTTGAGAATTAATAAATATTTATTCCAAGGTTTCCCTGGCTTGGGTTATCTGTCAGAGAAACAAATACACTAGCTAGACTCAAGAAGAAACTGCAAATGAATCACCTTTAAAATGAGGCCCATGCTGGGCTCTGGCGACAGATGATGGCTGTTGACTACGTGTCAAGCAGGACAGTTCTGTGATCCTGAGTGACAGGTCTATGTGCGTGGGCAGTTTGGTAATGAAGTCACTGCCAAATTGCTATCCAGAACACAGGGCCTATTTCAGTCCCAGGCAAAGTCTAGGAAGAAAATAAACTCCTGTCACAAATGGGGAGAATCTGCTGCCCAGTCTAGACCCTCTTGGACTGAATGAAGGTATTTAACCTCCCTCTGCTTCCCTGGGCCTGCCTAACCAATAGGCCTCTCTCTGGAGTAAGTCAACACCCCACTCCCACCACCCCTGCCCCCCCCCCCCATGCCCCACCTCCCGACCCCGCACTTTGACTTCCCCAGCCTCATTCACCCTCCCATCTCCCCCGCCCCTCTCTCCTCCAAACCTGGGACCTGTCTCTTTCCTTATCCTTTCATCCAGACCAACCCAGTTCCTTCTGGGGTCCTCAGGAGCACTCTGAGCATGGCCCCTCCCTCACCTCCCTCTGCTTCCCTGGACTGCACAACCTGCCAGCCTCTTTCCTGGACTCCAGGGCTGACCTTTCCTCTTCCTGATCCTTTGCATCCAGACCAACCCAGTTCCTCAGTGCAGTCCCCAGGAGCCCTTGGGGCCTCTTCCTGCCCCCATGTCCCTTTGCATATCTGGATGGCACCAGCCACCACCTGCCCTGCTGGTCTACAGCATCTTTCCTGTGCTCGGCTCCCAGGCCAGTCCAACCCCCAAATTCCTGAGGCCAAAATCTTTCCTGGAGGGATCCAGACCTTAGGAGAAAGTCTGAGACCATCTGATCCTCATCTGACTTGGGCCTCTGTGGGAACTCCCAAAGACAAAAACAATCTGGCCACTCTAATATAAAATCAAAAGAGAGAACCAGAAGCTTAGAGAAACTAGCTTTTCATGCCCAAAAAGTACACCACAAAGACACATGTAACTCACAAAAAAGAAGCAGACCTAAACTTGAAGGCTTGAGTCTCACACAAGAATCAGAAACTTCAAAAAAAATTCACATGTCAAAATCACAGAGAAAAAATAACATGAAAAACCAAAATAACATATCCCCACCAAATA
>NW_008360322.1:4006147-4006806 GCF_000622305.1 Nannospalax galili
AGTGATCTTTACCATTGGCATTCACAGAATGCGCCTTTCTCTGAAAACCCCAGGGACTTGATTAACTTATTGGAAACTGTTGGGGAACCCTGCTGTTTAGGGTTGCAGTCTCTCCATGTCTGGATAGCCGCAAGCCGGCTCGGCGCAAGTGGAAAGACTCCTCAGTGGGGCGCCTTCTGCTCTCCTTCCTGACTCACCTTTGAAGTGGCCGTCACAGATACATGACCTCTGGAATAGGAACTGCCAGGTTTTAATCAGGCATTGTCTGACAGCCTGATAGAAGCCCACCGCCACATGTAAATGGGGCATGCTAGGAGCACTTATCAACTGAGGCTTTTGCTACTGCCTCCACACTATAAATCTTCTGGTTTCACCCCAATAAAGCAGAGCTGTATCACTGAACTTGTCTGGAGCTGTATCTGTGTCTCACTGCACCTGGAACCAGCCTATGATACAATCTCCCGGAGGGGGCTGTCCTTCCGTCAACAACTGCTCGCGAAGATCTTGCTTTCGCGGTTCCTGCACCTCCCCTCGTGATCCGGTGGCCAATGGATCGCTGCACAGAGGGAGTGTCCGGCAGCTTGGAACAGAGCCCGCCCAGCAGCTGACATGGATTATACATTGTGTGTGTGTGTGTGTGTGTGTGTAAAGCTCTTGAC
>NW_008360322.1:4007137-4011015 GCF_000622305.1 Nannospalax galili
CGGCAACTCAAAACACTTGAAAAGCAACAGCAAACAAAACCCAAACCCTGCAGACAAGAAGAAATAACCAAAATCAGGGCAGAAATCAATGAAATTGAATCAAAGAAAACAATACAAAGAATCAACAATACCAAGAGCCGGTTCTTTGAAAAGATAAACAAGATTGATAGACCACTAGCCCAGTTAACAAAAAGAAAGAAAGAGCACCTCCAAACCAACAAAATCAAAGATGAAAGGGGAAACCTCACAACAGACACCAGAAAGATACAGAACATTATAAGGGAATACTATAAAAACCTCTATGCTACTAAATTTGAAAACCTAAAAGAAATGGACGGGTATCTAAAGGCATGGGAAACCACCAAAACTAAACCAAGAAGAGATTAACAGCTTAAAAAGATCCATAACACAAAAAGAAATTGAAACAGTAATACAAAACCTCCCAAATAAAAAAAAAGCCCAGGACCAGATGGATTTACAGCAGAATTCTATCAGATATTTAAAAAAGATCTACATCCAATACTATTTAAGTTATTCAAAAAAATAGAAATGGAAGAACTTCCAAACTCCCTCTATAAAGCCAGCATCATTCTAATACCAAAGCCAGGTAATGATACAACCAAAAAAGAAAACTATAGACCCATATCCTTAATGAACATAGATGCAAAAATTCTCAACAAGATACTTGCAAACCACATACAGACACACATCAGAAAGATCATCCACCATGATCAAGTCGACTTTAGCCAGGAGATGCAGGGATGGTTTAATATATGTAAGTCAATAAATGTCATAAATCATATAAAGAGCTCAAAGACAAGACCCACATGGTCATCTCAATAGATGCAGAGAAGGTCTTTGACAAAATTTAACATGCATTTATATTCAAACTCCTAGAGGGAACTGGACTGGAGGGAACATACCTCAACATAATTAAAGCCATATATAACAAACCCACAGCCAGCATCATTCTAAATGGAGAAAAACTGGAAGCATTCCCACTGAAGTCAGGAACCAGACAAGGGTGTCCATTATCTTCACTTCTTTGGTTGCCAGCTGTGGCTGCTCTGCTCCGACTATGGTCGCTCTCTTTCTCTCTCAGTTCCTCCAATCAGTCATCCAGTCTGGACCCCAGGGCTGGTGAGGTGTCTGCTCCAGTGTCGCTGCATTCAGACATAGGCGACCAGGTTCAGTGACACAGATCTGCTTTAATGCAGGAAAGTACAGGCTTATATAGGAGTAATAGTCCAATCATAACACAGCATATGGGATCCCTTATTAGCATGGCAGACTAGTATCCTATTACACTCTAGTGGGCCAGATGCCCCATTAGAAGCACTGCATTCCAGCATGATAGGTATGTAAGGCAAAAGGCAAAATCAGTCACAAGATTTTCGAGTACACGTAAACACTCCCCTTACAATAGCTGCAAAAAAATAAAATATCCCAGAATAAACCTGACCAAAGACATGAAAGACCTCTACAATGAAAATTTCAAATCTTTAAAGAAAGAGATTGAGGAAGACATCAATCTTCCATGGGAGGATTGAGGAAGACATCAGTCTTCCATGGGAAGGACTTCCCATGCTTATGAATTGGAAGAATTAATATTGTGAAAATGACCGTCTTACCAAAAACCATTTATAGATTCAATGCAATGCCAATCAAAATCCCCATGACATTTTTCACAGAATTGGAAAAATCCATCCTAAGATTCATATGCAATCACAAAAGACCTCAGATAGCCAAAACAACCCTGAGCACTAAGAGCAATGCCAGGGGGATTACTATACCAGATTTTAAGCTGTATTACAAAGCTATAGTCATAAAAACAACATGGTACTGGCACAAAAATAGACCCATAGATCAATGGAACAAAACTGAAGACCCAAATATGAGTACATGCAATTTCAGCCACCTGATGTTTGACAAAGGGGCCAAGAACATTCACAGGAGGAAAGACAGCATGTTCAGCAAATGGTGCTGGCAAAACTGGATCTCCACCTATAGAAGAATGAAATTAAAGCCTTATCTTTCATCCTGCACAAAAGTCAATTCCAAATGGCTCAAAGTCCTCAATATAAAATCTGAAAACTCTGAAACTGTTAGAAGAAAACATTGGGAAAAACCTACAAGATATAGGTATAGGAAAGGATTTTCTAAACCGGACATCAATTGCTCAGGAAACAAGGGCAAGAATTAACAAATGGGACCTCATTAAACTAAAAAGCTTCTGAACATAAAAGGAGGCAATCAAGGAAGCAAACAGAAAACCCACGAAATGGGAGAAAATCTTCACCAGTGACACATCCGACAGAGGTTTGATATTCAGAATATATAACAAACTCAAAAAAAACAGAAAATCAAGACAAGAAGTAACCCAATTAAAAGATGGGCTAAGGAGCTGAACAAAGAGTCCTTAAAAGAAGAAGTAAAGATGGCTATGAAACATCTTAAAAGATGTTCAACATCATTATAATGATGGCTATTAAGAAACATCTTAAAAAGTGCTCAGCATCGTTAGTAATTATGCAAATGCAAATTAAAACAACCTTAAGGTTTCTCCTTACCCCAGTCAGATCAAGATCTAGGCTCAAGAGAACAAATGATATCAAATGATGGCGAGGATGTGGAACTCTCATTCACTGCTGGTGGGATTGCAAACTCGTGCAACCACTATGGAAAACAGTGTGAAGAACACTTAGAAAAAAAAATGAATCTACCATATGATCCAGTTATACAACTCCTTGACATATACACAAAGAACTCATTCTATTGTAGAGACACTTTTACAACCATGTTTGTTGCTGCTCTTTTCATAATAGCTAAGAGATGGAAGCAACCTAAGTGTCTCTCAACTGACAAGTGGTTAACAAAAACGTTGTTCATTTGCACAATGGAATTCTACTCAGCAGTAAGAAAATAAATTATGAAATTTGCGGGTGAATGGATGGAATTAGAAACTGTTATACTAAGTGAAGTAACACAGACTCAGAAAAAAAAATCGACATCTGTTCTCCCTCATGTGGAACCTAGAGCCAAACCCTGATAAGTGAGTATATATCCAGACATAGCTACAGGAACCAAGATAATGGAAAGGAAACAGGGAGGTAAAGGAAAAGAAAGAACCTGAAAGAGAAGAACAATAGGAAATAGGCCTTAATAAGGGAGATACGGTTAAAAATTGGGTTAGTTTAAGGAAGGGGTAGGGAAGGGTATACAAGGAACCGAGGGGATAAAGGGAAAGAAGGAGCTCAAGAGAGGTAGGACCATAGGAGAAGGGTATTATTAAGGGAGAATGGGGGGAAATGGGTGCACCTTAATTGGGTAAACCATGATGGAGGGGTAAGACAATGTGAGAGATAAATAATGCCTAGCTAGTTTTGAAATAGAGGGAACCATATTACTCCTACAACCTACTGACAAATTATACATATCAGATCAAGAAATGTATGTCTAGGTAAGGTTTATCTGCCCAAGATTTATCTACCTGACACACAGGAATTAAAAGCACCACACTGGTGGAACTAATCTTCTTGGATATTTAACAGACATACTTTGAGGCCTATAATAATTTGGTCAAAGGGACATAAAGGACAGTTTTTGCTCCTTTCCCTCCTAGGTCAACTAGTTCCAGGGGACTATGAGCATCTCTCAAAATGTCCTGCAACTGTGGTGGGTCACCTGTCCTCTTCATCAAGGAGGCTGAGGAGACCTCACCAGATGGACTTGAATCAATGTTCAGTCTACAAAGAGGAGGATCAACACAGAGGAATCATTTCCTTCATGCTTCCAAGCAAAGCCAGCCATGGTTGAGCAGGACCTTGGACTCATCTTCACATAGGTGGAACTGGTAAAAGAAAGGAGCCAGGGGCTCC
>NW_008360322.1:4011409-4012180 GCF_000622305.1 Nannospalax galili
CACCAGATGGACAACTAGTGGGGAATGACTGGGGGTGCCGACAACATAGCAGACAGTAGCAGGAATATCAGAGTATAGGGGCTCTAGTTGGGGAAGGGAGGCTATGTGAGGGTGCCATCTGGGAAGTGGGTGTATAGTTGAATAAGATGCTTTGGGATGTTCTGTGTGATATACACACACACAAAAAAAAATCAACAAATTTTTTAAAATGTATTATATTTGAGGAGGAAGCATGGAAATTTACATCATGTTAATTGGTAGCGGCGATAAACATTACCATTGAAATCTACCCGATGACCTTATAGACATACACAGGCACCAAGGATCCAAATGCAACCGATTATGACTAGTAATAATCAGATACATACAGAGTAGAGATGCATGTGCCAACATCTCAATATTAGTAGCAAAAACAACGAGGCTTTCTGCAAGGAACAATATATTCTAAAATGGTTATCTTTTTTAAAGATTAAAAACTCATTCAATTTTATGTCTTACAGGGCTTATACTGAGTTCAATATTGTATACCTGTATTAATTCAACTGTGAACTTAGAAATTTAAAGCCACTTGTGAAAGAGATGTACTCTTGCTTTGGCGTGTGTTACTGAATATGTTAAAGCTGTGGTGAAATGCTTCTTCTAATCATAATCATGTAGTTATTAATTTTTTTAAAATTGCTTCACGTTAAATAGTAGAGGTGATAAACATTACCAGTGAAATCTACCTGATGACTTTATATCCATCCTCAGGTACTAAGGATCTGAGTGTAA
>NW_008360322.1:4012202-4021595 GCF_000622305.1 Nannospalax galili
AGATGCACACGTCAACATGTGTTAGCAGCAAAATCAATGAGTCTTTCTGTAAGAAGCAGTATATTTTACAATGAAATGGAGATCTTTTTTCAAGGGTAAAAACTCATTTAATTTTATGTCTTACAGGGTTTATACTGAGTTCAATATTGTATGACTGTATTAATTCAACTGTGAACTTAAAAAGTTACGGCCACCTTTGAAAGAGATGTACCCTTGCTCTGGAATGTGTTACTGAATATGTTAAAGCTGTAATTTTTAAAAAAGAAAGGAAAAAAAAGAAAAAAAGGATATTTGTTGTTGCCCCTGGAAGATATTAATGTGAGGGCTCAGAATCAGAGCCTTTGGCAATTTATAGATGGGACAATTTACAGATGGGCACTCAGGGGAGCAAGACGAATGGAAAGTGTGGTGGTCTGAGCCTGTACAGCACTTTGCCTGGCTGTGTGCTTTCTCCACAGAGATTTCTCCACAGAGAAGTCAAGAGGCTGGCATTACACACCAATGCCAATCCCTCCCCCTCTCCACACAGACAGTTCAGCTCCATTCACTGCATCTGTAACCTGAAAGACTATGTTAGACAACAGAGGCAAAATGTGGAGGAAGGATGCCATGTCAGTCCATCTAACTCCATCTGCTACCACCGAAAGTCTCATTTCAGTGAAAATCCAAAAGCATTATCATCATGGGAAGAGAACTATTTTACATTTTTGTTTTTATTTTTAATTATGTGCGTATGTGTGTTTCTAAGTATAGGTTTGTGCACATGAGTGCAGTGCCTGTGGAGGCCAGAAGAGGGTATCAGATCTCCTGGAACTGGAACCACAGGTAGTTTTGAGCCACCCAATGTGGGTGCTGGGAACTTAACTCAGATCCTCTGTAAGAACATCAAGTGTTCTTAACTACTGAGCCATCTCTTTTTTGTTTTTTGGGTTTTTGTTTTTGTTTTTGAGGCAAGAATTTCATGCAATGTATTTTGATTATATTCAGACCTTCCTTCTCCATCCTGGCCTTACTACTTACTAACCCCACCTCCAAATTCATGTCTTCTATTAGCAAATGAAAAACCCCATTCATCTTTTGTAACGCATCTGAGCTGGGTGCCAAAGAAATCATATCTCATTAGAGTGTCAGTGATCTGTAATTCTTACACAGAGATTTGCCAAAATACAGGCCCACTCCCTTTCCTTTGTATGTGGTTTGGGGTCAGAATATGTTCAGGTTTCTTAGAATGGGATTTTCACACTTATTTTCTGTTTATCTTGCACACTACTTAGGAATGGCATGTAGTGATTTCTCTCTTTCTGCTGAGCCATCTCTTCAGCCCCTAAAAGCAGCATTCTTGGTCAGATTTCTACTGTGAAAATTTCATCTGTAGCTAAAAGTTAAATAACAACCCAAATTTCCTTCATCTTATACAGCTAGAAACGCACCAGGAGTTAGTAGGTTACTGACAAGTGACCAAAGATAAATATATGAAAATGAAAAACATAATCCCAAACACCTAAAAAAAACATTGGCAACTATAACAGAGGTGCTAAAATTAATTTTAATAATTGTTCATTACATATCATGCTGTGTAGCTCTTTTGTGAAATCTACTTCTGTATAGTAAGAATTAAAATATCAGGGACTGCAGAGATGGTTCAGTGGTTAAGAGCAGTGGCTGCTCTTGCAAAGGACCCAGGTTCAATTCCCAGCTCCCACGTGGCAGCTAACAGCCATTCATAATGCCAGTTCCAGATGATCCAACACCCTCTTCTGACTTCTGAGGGCATTGCACAACATGGGTGCCCTTACATACATGCAGGCAATACATTCATACACATTAAATAAAAATAATAAAATATTTTTTTAAATATTAAAGAATATAAATCTTGGGGCTGGAGAGATGGCTCAGCAGTTAAGAACACTGACTGTTCTTGCAGAAGACCCAGGTTCAAATCCCAGCACCCACATGGCGGCTAAAACCTGTTCATAACTCCAGTCCCAGGGGATCTGACAGCCTCTTCTGACCTCCACAGGCATTGTACAGACACAGGTGCACTTACCTACATGCAAGCAATACACACATACACATAAAATAAAACATAAATAAATAAAATTTTAAAAAATGAAATACATAAATCTTGAAATATGTGATGGGGTTGGGGATGTAGTTAAGTTGGTAGAGCATTTGTCTAGCATGCATGAGACCCTGGGTTCCATCCCAGCACTACATAAATTAGGCATGGTGGCCCACACCTGTAATCCCAGCACTTCTCCCAGGAAGATCAAGATCATCTACAGCTACCTGGTGAGTTTGAGGCCAGCCTGGGCTACACAAAACCTGAGAAAAAGAGAGACAGAGACAGAGAGACCTAGAGAAAATAGCATCTTAAAAGTACAATTTCCATGAAATAAATAAGAAAATGAAGTTTTAGAATAAATGACAAGCTTTTTATACATACTATTGTCACCCTACCAAATAACTCCACTAAGTACATTGTTCTGACAACGACTTCTTATAGCTGGCTCTGGCTTCTAGGCATCTCTGCTGCTGTGTATCATTGCTTTTGGGGAGGAAAGTAGCCACATTTGTCTGAAGGATGCAGAAATGATGCCTGACTTTAAACCTAAACCCAGATTTATAGCATGACAAACTACAGGGATAGGGATGGGCAATCTGTGTTTTAGCAAGTTCCCTAGTGATCCCAAACACATTAAGGCTTGTGCTAAGGAGGAGTTCCAATGTCCTTTGCAGTCCCCCATCCCAACCTCTCTGTCACCAAGAAGCTGGTATGGAGTCAAGGGACATGACATCACCAGGTATAGTCACTTTGCATTAAGAGTGCAGCTGAGGCATGGGTCTCTTACATGATGAATCCAGAACAAAACTCTCCTCCCGGAATGTGACTTACATCAGCACTCCCTGCCCTACCACCCCCGTCTACATGTTCTCAGTCCTATTCATAGGAGAAAGATAAGAACTTGGCTGGACTCAGGTCTCAAAAGGCCTGCACACTAATTGCCTTTTACAAAAATTATCAAATGAATACATTTTTTAATGAAACAAAACTTAATGCAGGCTTATCTTGGAAGTAGTTTTCTAGATTTTCCTAAGAATATTTAAAAATAGCTGGCTTTCCTCACATTGTCCCAGCTTTGCAAATGCCCTAAGTAATTATTCAATCTAAGCTGCTTCTACCCTCGTCCCCGTGGACTCCTCCGGTCCTAAGAATGTGTGAGGTCACTGGTTCTCTCCCGGCAGCAAAGGTGAAGATTGGGGTGTGGGCTATTGAAATGGTATCAGATGCTCACTAGCTCCAGCTCCAGGTGATTCTGCCCAGCTGCCTAGAAGTTGGGATCTGAGTCAAAAACTCTAGCAAACAATAAAGTAGCACTTTACCTTCTAGTCAATGGTCAGTGCCTCTTTTTGTGTTATAATTATTGGCCTCAAAAATTAATGGTGGAAGCAATCAATTTTACTTTATTTCTATGCTAGTGATTGAATCCAGAGCTTCACACCTGCTAAGCACATACTTTACCATGAAGTTAGTCTTCCAGACCCTGATTACAGACACATTTGGACCCCTTCATATAGTTCCAGTCTGTCGCTTCTCACAAGCGAGTAGTAAACTTGATGCTGTGGACATCTTACAGGAGCACAGTAATATGGCAGGCAAAAGAGCTTTTACTCTTTTGGAAGAAAGTCAACTACATAAACCCAAGGGATCATCTGGGTAACCAAAGCTGAAAAGCAGATTCCATCATGTCAGAGGTAGAAAAGAAGAAACTTCTACACCTCCCACCTCAACTGCTTGGTTGAGTCACAACAGTCATGACACTCACTATCACAGTCAAAAGCAACTCTTAAAAGCCACTGGGCATTCCTCTTAAGCTAGCCTGCTAACTGCTTCTTCCCTCTGTTCATCAAGCCACTGCCTCCATGTACTCTATGATGCCGCAGCAAGGACAAGCCAGTCACAGGAGTGTGTCCAATATGCCTGCAGGCATGCCTCCCTTTGTCTCCCACAGAGGGGTTGGAGGCTCTGAAGCAGAAGAGATGACTGACAGAGTTTACAACAACTGGCTGTGTGCCCCAGGGCTATTGATTTCCCCTGCTTCAGCTAAAGGATTCTACAGAATGATTCTTTCAGGCACTTACTGCTGTGGGGTTATGTAATAGCAAGCATTCAAATAAATGGTCATTTGAATTTTATACAAAATCATCAAAGCCCAATTGCTGGACTGAGAGAGGGGAGGCTATGAAAGGATTTGAAGTGTCTGTCTTTGATAGCTGATAGCTTATTGTTTGAAGACAAGGTATCAAAGGTTTGACCTCCCCAGCTCCCTTTCACTGACTTCATACACATACATATACATTGGCCAGCCTTGGATAACAGCACAGGGATCCCTCCCTGTGAGGAGAAACCAGTTGAGGGAGTTCAGTCATTTGCTAAATAAATCCTGATGAACTGATCACCTCAGAGGAAAGCCAACAGCCTGACAAAATCACTCATCTGAAATGAACTCAGATGGACAATGTTTTTAGGAAAGAAAATAAGCATGTTCTGGTGGGTTTAGGTATGTAAACAGAGGTATGTCCTTGGAAGAATAGGACAGCTGACATCTATCCAAAGTAGTGCTTCATGGCTGGTCGGGGTAGGAAGAGTCATAGGGAGGAAGGCCTGCAGTTCTTAGGCAAGCTAACACCAGGTAGGCACAGAACTGCAACATCCAGAAGCCCTGGAGGTAGCCACTGGCCCCTCACATACATATACAGCTGGAGGGACCCCGGAAAGTAACCAATGACCCCTGATCCCACTATGTACCTGCATGCCACAAATTAGATCAGCTTCCTCCAGATTTTCTTAGAAATTTAGTTATCTCTATCCATTTATCTGGCTTTATAATCAAAAGTAAAAGGATTTTTGAGGAAACTTATTAGACTGTAAAGTAGAATTTGTTAGGTGAAAAGCTTGGAGGTCTTGGTCACCCACAAGATCAGTAAGTGTCAGATGTGACAGAGCTACTTAAAACAAACAAAATCAATCATGGAGGATGCTCTCGTTTCCAGAAATATGATGTATGAAAGATCAGAAATGACACTGTGTTCTTCTTCCAAAGGCCTCATCTTCAAAAAGCCACCACTGGTAGAATGCCTTCAGCTGCAAGAGGTTGAACACTCCAACTAAAACTATCATCCATCACTTACAAAGCAGGAAATTCAGAAATGCAACACTATTTCTATGGTGACTTTGATCATGTGTGGGCTTCCTCTGTGGGCTTCATCCTCCAGCCAGTAGCCAAATGGATGTAAGAGATCTAGGCTCCGATTCAGAGGCAGCTGAGTCCACAGGCAGAGGAGGGTCACTTCTCCTGGTGTCTCTTCTTTAGTAATAAACTTCACCCAGAAACCTCCTCTCCCCCAGCATTCTTCCTCTACCTCGTCTTACTAACCAGATGCAGTAACAACCCCACTTCTAAGTGGCCACTAGAAAGAGGACTTAGACTATAGATATTTTCAGAAACTAATCAGGAACCACAGCCAAGGCATAAAGAAAAGACTGCTTCCTGAATCACAGGAGGATGGTTACCTAAGCAAATACTGTCTTTAGAAGTAGGAAGAACTTGACTACCACCAGTAGGATTAGAGCAGTGCCTGCTGTAGACACCAATCCTAGAGAGGGTGTCCTAGTCTGCTTACCATTGCTTTTATAAAACACTGACCAAAACCAACTGGAGGAGGAAAGGGTTTATTTGGCTTGCATTTCCCAATCATAGTTCATCATTGAGGGAAGCCAGGACAGGAATTCAGGCCAGGGACCTGGAGGAAGAAGCTGAAGCAGAGACCATGAAGGAATGCTGTTCAATGGCTTGCTCCCCTGGTTTGTGTTCAGCCTGCTTTCTGGTACAACCTAGGCTACCCTGTCCAGGTATGGCACTACCCACAATGGACTGGGCTCTTCCACGTTGATTAGCAACGAAGAAAATTTCTCAAAGGCATGGCCACAGGCCAATCTGATTGAGATTCCTTCTTCCTGGGTGTGTCAAGTTCACAACTCGAGCTAGCCAGCACAGAGTGACAAGAGAAACATGTTGTAAGTGGAAAACTGCCTTACTCAACTCAGAATCCTTTTCCAAGGAATGGCTTGCAACTAAAGGCTCCTGCACGTTAAGAGTTCACTCGTCAGGGGAGGGAGAGATGGCTCAGTGATTAAGAGCACTGCTCCTTTTGCAAGGGACTCAAGTTCAGTCCCTGGAACCCACATTGGGTAGCTCACAAGCACCTGTAACTCCAGCTCCAGGGGATACAACCTTCTTGTGGTTTTCATGGGTACCTACATACGTGTAGCATACACTTACACAGACACACAGAAATTCACATAAATAAAAATAAAACATTTTTCCCTTAAGACCACTCACCAGATAGTCCTGAGCAGAGAGATCTCTAGATGATGTGCAGCCTCTGCTCCTATCAGGACCCATAGTGCTACCTCCTCCAAGGCAGCCAGTGTGAATCCTTTAGGTCTCTTTGAAGATCAGGCAGGAGCCTGTGATACTTCCTGCCAATGATGTTATATAAAAACTATGGATGTGTACATACCTCTGAGGTAGGATATTGAGTCCTTAGGGTGTATGCCCAGGAATGACATAGCTGGGCCATAATGGTGGTACTATTTCTAGTTGGGTTTTTTTTTAATGTGTATGAGTGTTTTGCCTACA
Organism: Nannospalax galili; assembly: GCF_000622305.1. Classification (NCBI taxonomy): domain Eukaryota; kingdom Metazoa; phylum Chordata; class Mammalia; order Rodentia; family Spalacidae; genus Nannospalax; species Nannospalax galili. The sequence continues at coordinate 4,018,907 of NW_008360322.1, forward strand.
TAAGTGCAATGCCCACAGAGGCAAGAATCTTGGATCCCCAGGAACTGGAGTTATGGATGGTTGTTAGCTGCTATATGGGTGCTGGCAACTGAACCCTGGTCCTCTGCAAGAGCAGCCAGTGCTCTTAACTGCTGAGCTATCTCTCCAACCCTATTTTTATGTTTTATTTTTGTTTTTAATTTGATTTTTAATTGGTTCCAGAATTTCATACAACGTATACAGTGTATTTTGATCAGTGGGGTTGGGGGAGATGGAGAGGAGGGTCAATGAAAAAAATGTGTCTGAAAATTCCATAAGGAAACCTATTACTCTGTGTGCTCATTTTTTTGTAAGTTTATTATTGAACTTTTCTGTATTTCATACAGAACACTTTAATCATCTTTATGCTCCCTTTCCCATTGACACACTTCCATAGCCACCCCCACTGGATTTCATGCATTCTGTCATTTGTGTTAAGGGCTATCAAGTCAAGTTAGTGTCCCCAGATGTCCTTCAGTGCAAGTTCATCCACTGAGATCTAGTCAGCCTATCTAGAGTCCCTCTTTAAGAAGATCAACTATTCCTCATCCAGCAGTAATCAGTTGCTAATAGTTTTTTGACCAAGACTGAGGCCTGCTGCCAATTTCCACAGTTCTATGCTGGGTTTTTGTCTGCTTGAGTTTGCATGGTTCTTGTGAGTGCTGACACCATTGCTGTAAGTTCATATGAGCAAGGTCTCGGAAGCCTGTAAGACTCTATTTCCATATGGTCATGAACTTCCTCCCCTGGCTCTTACAATCTTTCTGTTCCCTCCTCCGCAATGGTCCCCGAGTCCTGGGTGGATGAAGTTTGTATAGGAGTCCTGTACAAGGACCCACATTCTGCAGGCTCTTATTCTCTATGCTTTGGCCATTTGTGTCCTTTTGTGTTCACGACCCTCTGCTGCATTAGGGTGATTCATTGATGAGAGTTGAAATATGCGTTAGTATTCTTTCTCTGTCTTTTGTTCCACTATGTTCCATAAGACTAAGGTGTAGAGGGTCCACTGTAGATGTGTCACTTAGGGTTGGGAAATTCACAGACATTTATTCTCTGTGTGTGACCATTTGTGTACCTTTGTAATAGACTCCATCCGTTGCAAAAGAAGCCTCTTCGATGAGTGGTGACTGGCATACTTGTCAGTAAATATAAGGATCTCTATTTAGCACATAGTAATATATTATATTTATCTAGGGATGTGACAGCTTTGGGGTTTTTCTCTAAGATCTATAACCTCTCTAGCCATGTATATTTGGCTATGTCTACAGTACCACACATGAGTTTCCTCCCATTGAGTGGGTTTTAAGTCCAATTAGGTAGCTATTGATTATCCCCAAGATGAAAGTGCCACTACTGACCCAAAATAGTTTGTTGTACCAGTCATTGTTGTGATTATTGGGCATTAAAACTGGAATTGCACCATTAATTGACCTTCTCCCTTAGCAGTGTGCATAGTGTTCTCCAAAACTATGAGAGCTAGCCTTCAGGGGAGGTGGCTGTCAGGTCAGTACCTCTGTTACATTGCTCCAAATCCTATGAAGTATGTCATATCTTCAAGTTCTAGCAATCATAGACTGTTGCAATAGCCCATGTAGTTTGGGGAGTCTCTTGAACTACCCTGGCCAACAACTCAAAGAGGTTTCTTTTGTCTGGCATTGTTTCTTGTTGTATAGACTTTAGCTATACGTATGGACTCATGTAGAGATATTGTATGTATAATTTTTCAGTAGATTTTCTAGCTAATGCATTTCTCTCTGGATATTCACACTAGCTAAGCATTATTATTTATTTCTCCTCTCTCCCTGTCTAACTGTCTAAACTTCCCTCCTCCCTCCCCAGTTAAAGCACTCCCATTTCATCCTTAATAATGCCTGTCTCTTATAGCGCCCCCCCTTGAGCTCCTTCTTCCTGTTTACCCCCATAGGTCCTTGTATAACCATCCCTCTTCCCCTTCCATTTAAATACTCTCATTTTACCCTTTTCCCCCATAGTAACACCAGTCTCCTACTGTTCTCTCAGGCTCCTTCTTTCTTTTATTTTCCTGATTCCTTTCCATTTTCCTGGTTCCTGCAGTAACATCATGATATACACTTACATAGAAGGATTTGGTGCTACGATCCATAAACGAGGGACAACATGTATCATTTGCTTTTCTGAGTTTATGTTACTTCACTTAGTATAATTATTTCCAAGTCCATCCATTTAACGGCAAATTTCATAAATGTGTCTTCCTTCATCACTGAGAACTCCATTGTGTAAATGAACCACATTTTCATTATCTACTCATCATTTTAGAAACACGGGTTGCTTCCATTTCTTAGCTATTGTGAAAAGAGCAGTGACAAACACAGATGTACAAGTATCTCTTCAGTAGAATGAGTCCTTTGGGATATGCCAAGGAGTGGTATAGCTGGATCATATGGTAAGTTCATTTTTAGTTTTTTTTAAGAGTTTTCCACGCTTTTTTCCATAGTGATTGCATGAGTTTGCAATCCCACTAGCAGTGGATGAATGTTCCCCTTTTCCCCACATCCTCTCCAGTATTTGGTATCGTTTGTTCTTTTGAACATTTGTTCTCACTAAGATGCATATGCGTTTCTAATCTCTATATATTTGATTATTACTAGTCACAGTCGGTTACTTTCTGAGCTATGTGCAAACATCTTAATGT
>NW_008360322.1:4021814-4022763 GCF_000622305.1 Nannospalax galili
CAGAAAATTGTTATTGAATATGTCAATGCTGTTGTAATGAAATGGTTCTTCTAAATATGTGGTTATTAAATAAATAATAAACTGAAAAAAAGGATAAAGTTTAGGGCAATAGCTGTAATTTGTAACAGCATAAAGCCAGCTCTTTGCATGGTCCTGTGAAGTATAGATAAGGTTACTGTATTTCCCATTGGAATCTTAGACCTATAAATTCTCAGAATTATACCACTGAGACTTCACTGTTAGTAAATCCTTTCAGACTTTCAAATGGACAGACTTCATTCACATAAGGCAAAGACTGATCAAAGCAAGTGAGGCAGAAGCAAGAAAGGAGTTAAGCAGAAAGAAAACCACAAAATAAAAAAAGATAGGAATTGGGAGAAGAAGGGGGTTTCCTCTGGATAATCAAGCAAACCATTATCAACATTCGTTAAGGTAAACCAGAAGCAGCAAAGTGCAGAAGCAGGCCAAGTGGAATCAGCCAGGCTATAATCTGACCTGAGTGTACATGCTGTGTAAAATTTACCACCACGGGCTTCAGTTTGTGTCTTATCAGAACACCTGTTTGAACTACAGATTCTGTCAGTAAGATCTCAAACCATATCTATGCCTATCTAAAACAAGATGCTTCTTAAATTTCCTTCAAACACCAGAATGTTTTCCTCTGGAACTAGGAAGTGACTGTAGCAGCATCATTGAATAGGTGATATTTCACAGGAACCAAGGTAAGATTGATGGTACCAGACTGGTGCTTCTTTTGTTTTGGTGGTTAGGGGAGCATGAATTCAAGATAATGAGGCCATAAGTAGCATACAAGTCCATTTCCAGCAACATGATGGACCTTTACTTTTTTTTATTTATCTTTTTTATTTTATTTATTTATTTATATTTATTTATTTTTGGTCTTTTTGAGACAGGGTCTCCCTGTAACCCTAGCTGGCCTAGATTCGCT
>NW_008360322.1:4023784-4035816 GCF_000622305.1 Nannospalax galili
ATCCTCTAGGTTCCTTGTATACCTTTCCCTCCCCCCTCCCTTAAACTATCCCAATTTTTATCCATCTCTCCCTTATTAAGGCTTGTTTCCTACTGGATCTTTACATTTTGAAGAAGGCTGCAAAGTAGAAGTGGGACATAGTCAAAAAAGGGAGGCCCAATAAAGGGAAATGGAAATTTTCAGAACTTAATTCACTGGAAAGTGAAAGTACAAGATTGTTTCAGAAATGGCAAAACTAACTCCATTTTGTTCTAGCTAACTTTTGCTTTACCCTGTGTTTTTGCCCAGACATTCCCACTGCAGCCAGCCAGGTAGAACTTCAGGGTGCTCATTGTTTCTACAATACTGGTAAGTAGCCAGGTAGCACATCCAGGTAGCATGTCTTACCTCCTAGGTATACCTGCATCTCCATGGATCCCATTGTTTCTTCAATTCTGAGAAACTTGTTCTTTTCCTAACAAACTTTTTGTTAACTGAAAACCTCTTTGTTAACTGACCTGCCCCAAGTCTGGTGTAACTATGGTGATCTGATGTAACTACAGTTATTGGCTTTGCTCCTTGCATGACATAATTGTGATTTTAAGCTTTATAAACCCTGCCCTGCTTCTCCTCGAGGTCAAGGGTTCTTTTGGACATTAACACACACACACCCCCGCTGACTGCAGGCTAATAATAAAGGACTCCTAATTCGACCATCACTATGTGGCATTCCTCTGTGTCTCTCATGCTATTTCATTAGGAAACTAGATGAAAGATGCTCCTATTGTGGAGAAAAGTCTTTAAGTTTTAGATGTCGTTAGCAATTCCCCAGGGACTCAAGATACACCCTTGCCCACTGGCTCTTCTTACCCCACATACTCTCTGTTGAAGTTCAGATAGAAATCCTCACTCACTTGGGAAGGCTCAGCCCTCCTTAGCAACAATGAGTCACTGAGAGATGCCATTGCCTCAAATCAATTCAAAGAAACCTCTGAATCAGGAGAAGCATTTGGACATCCTCTCATTTTGAGCAAGAGCAATCACCAAGGAGAACGATGTGGCAACACAGATTTAAAATATATACATATATTTACTTTATTTCACTGATGTCCCATCAGCAGGAATGGGACAGTGCTCATGAGCATAAAAGCTCAACCCTGCAGCCTTTATTGCCAATCACAAGGCCATCTCCCATGATTCACGTTGCCTACCTCTCACAACCCTTCCAAATTCCTCTCCAAACCCTTCTCCAAGATGAAACTAGCTGGACCAAATGCTGCCCTTTCCTAATTAGTGTTTACTTCTTTATATTTGGCTTGTCTCTTCATAATATCTTGTTAACAGGGAATCTCTAACCCTGATAACCAGGAGCCCAGCAGGTATCATCAACTCTATGAGACCTCTGTGCTCTCTGGCCCTACCTTAACCATATTCATTACTTAGCTCACCTTTGGGGTCACAAGAATCTAAATAGTATTCATTATCTTGATAAACAGAGCATTTCAACATTTTTTTTAATTCTAGGTAATAAAACCTACTACAATATCTCCTTACTTTTTATCAAATCTCTTCCCAAGTGCCAAACAATAACATATACAGATCCACAGTCTACTGTTATTCCTAGTCTAACACAACTTTCTCTATCAGAATCTATCATTTTCCATAAACAAGCTCATCCAAGCACAATCTCACTATTGTCTTTAGATGGATGACTTCCTAGTCTGTATCTAAAAAATAATTTTATTTTTATTTTATATGTATGAGTGTTTTGCCCACATGTATGTTGGTGCACCATGTGTGTATAAATCCACAGAGGCCAGAAGAGGGCATCAAATCCCCTGAAACTGTAGTTACTGATGGTTGATAACCACCATCTGGGTACTTGGGACCAAACCTGGATCCTCTGGAAGAGCAGCCAGTAATCTTAACTGCTGAGCCATCTCTGTCATGTAATTCTGTATCTATAGCACAGATCTTTCTTCTAAATGCCAGCCCATATTTTCAGCTATTTGACATGCCCTTGAACCACTGGCCTTCCCTCAGATTCCCTGGGAAATAGACTCAGTTGACAATTAGGCTGTGGGCTTACTAGGGATGTTCATATTTGCCAGTACTTGTGAAGGAATGGGAAGTAGGCTCAGTTGATGATCAGGCTGTGGGGGCATATTAGAGATGTTTGTGTTTGCCAGTACCTGTGAAGGAATGGGAAGTAGGCTCAGTTGATTATTAGGCTTTGTGAGGCTTATTAGGGATGTTCATATTTGTCAGTACCTGTGAAGGAATGGGAAGTAGTCTCAGTTGATGACCAGGCTGTGGGGCTTATTAAGGGTATTCATGTTTGCCGGTACCTATGAAGGAATGAATGCTGCAGAGTGGGAAAATGGAGAGGTTGAACTGTGATGCGGCCACAGCAAAGACTCAGTCAACCTCATAAGTAACTGAGATGACCCTTCAAATCTGTCCCATTTGGAGATATGGGCTCAACCTTTATATCCCTAGATTCCTCGGCCTTTAGCTGTAGATTGCCCCCAGGGAAATACATCCTGAGTCAGGAAGATCCCTTCAGCTTAAGGCAGTTCCTGAGCTGTGGCAGCCATCTTCCCCAGAAGGCAGGGAAATGAGTAACTAGTGGCCTTAGCTTCTCCTGATCAGGGGCCATCACTCTGCCAGGATAGTGCAAGAGGTCTGAGTTAATGAAGCAGCAGCCATCACTTGTGTAACATGCACTCTTCTTACGGTTACTGGTACAGAAATGCTTTTATGGGAATCAGGACTTCCAAATCCACAGAGTCCAGTGTTGTGGAAACAAAAAGCACAGAATCCCCAAGATGGTCACTTAGAGTGATGGGCCATCTTCTACTTCTACCCTTTGGTGTCCCAGACTCACATATTCTACCTTATAGAAACACAGAACCACGTAAACCGATTGCTGATTTAGCATGCTTTGCAGCCAGAAGGATGATACTAACCTGGCAAGGCAGTATCTGCAAGCTGATGTCACATATGTGCTGTTCCACTGCTCTGTTTGATTCTAGCTTCCAGGTGTCATGGTATATTACATTCAAAGATGTAGTGCATGAGTCCCCCCTGGTCATGGGCCCACTGTGGTTTGTTTTTGTTTTGGGGTTTTGGGGGGTTTGTTTTTTTTTTTTTTGGCTATAAGATGGGGTCTAGGTCACAGACATATCAGAGCAATACATTCAAAACTGAAATTACCATCATTTCTCTTTCCACTCTCACTACTCTCCAAACACTGTTTTTCTATTTTATACTAAGTACATCACTGTGCTGCTCAAGTTGGATGTGTCCAAGAGGAGAGCACCTCTACCTAAGGCAGCCGTAAAACTGCATCCTCCCTAGTATAAGGTTCAGTCGTCACAGACATATCAGAGCAATACATTCAAAACTGAAATTACCATCATTTCTCTTTCCACTCTCACTACTCTCCAAACACTGTTTTTCTATTTTATACTAAGTACATCACTGTGCTGCTCAAGTTGGATGTGTCCAAGAGGAGAGCACCTCTACCTAAGGCAGCCGTAAAACTGCATCCTCCCTAGTATAAGGTTCAGTCACCCCAGCACACACCACACCATCCTGGAGCAGCACTGCTACCCAAAGACAAGTCGTTTTCAATAGCATTACATTATAGGAGCAACAAATGAGCTATGTAAATCAAGAAATCAACACAGTTAAAAAAGAAATATCTCCAAATAAATGTGGTGTCTGCAACACACTGATGTGGATGAAATGTCAGAACCTTGGGAAGGTGTGCACTGCCCTCTGTCTTTTGAGACAGGTTGGTAGAGCATCCCAGGGGAAGGTGTGCACTGCCCTCTGTCCTTTCAGACAGGTTAGTAGAGCATCCCAGGGGAAGGTGTGCACTGCCCTCTGTCCTTTGAGACAGGTTGGTAGAGCATCCCAGGGGCAGGTGTGTACTGCCCTCAGTCCCTTGAGACAGGTTAGTAAAGCATCCCAGGTGTGCACTGCCCTCTGTCCTTTGAGACAGGTTGGTAGAGCATCCCAGGGGCAGGTGTACACTGCCCTCTCTCCTTTGGGACAGGCTGATAGAGTATTGGTAAGGAAAATGAGCAGCAAAGTAGGAGTCAGGAGATCTGAAATCTAGATCAGGTGTTTCATTTGCTATTGATATAATTTACTTAAGACATTTAGCAGCCAAAGTCTACAATTCCTCATTTACAAGTATATCTTCAATGCCCCCTCTTGGATTTCTCAAAGGTGCCTCAAGCTCAACCAATTCCAAACCTACCTATGGTCTTTGCCCACAATCTAGTCCTTTCCCAAAAATGTCCTGCCTATGCAAGACACTATGATCTGTTCAGTTGCTTAGGCCAAGAAGTTATCTTTGACTCTTCTCCAGTTTAAATCCACAACCAAGCCCTACTGGATTTTCTTTCCAAATGACTCTAGAATCCATTCATCATTATTTACTGTCCATCTCCAACCCCGGCCACTTTCTCTGCCCCACACCACTCTCCTAAGACTCTGGGCATTTTAGTCCAAATATCACACACACACACACACACACACACACACACACACACACACTTCCTGTCCATTTTCCCCAAAAATAGACAGAGTAACCTTTTTAGAAAGCAGTTCCCACTCTGTCACTCCCCTTGTTTAGCACAACATGTAAGGCAGGGTACAGCCAGTCCCTGCCTCATGCCAGCTTCATCTGCAACAAGCCCCCCCTTTCCTCACCGCATGCAGGCCTCCCACTGCTCTGCCCATCCACCCTCCACCGCATGACCTCTGATCATACTGTACTCTCTGCCTATACCTCTTACTCCTCACCAGTAAACTACTCATGTAATTGTATTGGCAACAGAGAAGATGTTCTAAGTAGGGACACTTGTGCCTCTCCCCGACCCCTTTTTTTTGTCAACGGACCTCAAGAAATTGGAACACCCCCATCCCTCCAACCCCCCACCCCCACCCCCATTTATTGGGGTGATTATTTGAAAATTCCTCTCCCAACTGAGATGACTAGTTTCACAAGTATATCAATGGTGTCCAGTTTGCTGCCATCAAATCCCGCTGTCTGTATAGCCCTAGAACAGGTAGGAGGAAAGAAGGAAGGGAGGGGGGAGGACAGGAGGGAAAAGGAAGTGAAGGAGGAAAGGAGGAAAGAGGGAAGGCAGAAGAGAAAATAAATGCAGGCAGAGAGAGGTATAGAAAGGAGGGAAGAAAGAATTTAAATCGTGGTTTATTCAAAATGCTGTTTCTTCATCTATAAAGTAAGAAAGCCATTTTAACTTATTACAGGGCTGTTGTATGGATTAAGTGAGATAATCATGCAAAGCCTTTACAAAATGCTTTGTATAGATCATAAATAAATAGCATCTGTTATTAGAGTTAAATTAACAAGGTAGTATGCTCCTATCCTCATTATCTCTTAGAGGTTTTGGTTACAATCTCATAGTGAACACTGTAAGCACTCCTCCAAGGCCATCTCAGATTCCTGTGACTTTATCTTGTACCCCTCAGCTGACTTCCGTGTTCTCTTGCCTCCACAGTCCACATATGCACCTCTATGAGAAAGGAGAACAGTCACTGGAGCTGGAAGTTGCAAGGAGGCCCTCTGCTTGTGGGTGAGCAGTAGAGGAATGTGAAAAGCCCAGTTCTTTCATTTGGGTGGAGATAAACTCTGAGACGTAGTTTATTGTAAAACCAAACTGAGGATGAAAGTGGTCCTGAAATGATATCACACTTGTCCTCTTCCCAAATCCTTCCTTTCCACCCTGTTATGTTTCTCCTGGGACCACTTCCTTAAGAAATCTCTTGCACATAGATTTCTGTCTCCGAGTCTACTTCTGGGAAATGCATTCCATGATAAATCTTGTCTCCCTGGGTACAGGGAGAAACAAAGAATGTCTTTCTCAAAGTCCTCAAAGAAAAAGAGGTTGTACAGCACTTAATGAGATGAGGTCCTAGAATTTAAAACCTCTGGATTTAGTGGGATATTAGACCTTTACCACCGCTCTATAGAGATAAAACAGACCCAGGATCAAAGTCCACCCTTTTGGAGTCCTGTTATCTGAATTTTCAACTTATTTTTATGAGCCACAATTCCTCCATCTGTGAAGCTTTTCAAGTCTCACAGAGGGTACTTACATGGGGATGCTTACATGAGTATCTTAGCCAAAATATCTTTAAGGTAGTATATTTTCCCTCTCCAACATAATCTTCCCTAGTTTTGCTGACCATTATCAAAGTTACTGCGATATATCCTGGCCAGCACATAGGTGACCAGAACTTCAAGGCAGCTTCTCAATCATGTGGCACCATGTGCACATCATCAGCCTTTCTTCCTAATGACCCTTTAAATTCAGCAGATGCTTGTTGAACATGTAGCCTGCATTCTGCTCTCTTTCCATGGTAAGAACTGACCTAGTCTTTGCCTTTGTGGAATTACAGACACAAATAACCAAACGAATGAGACAATACATATCAACCACTCTCTATGCCAAGAAGCAAAGACTGCATGATGCTAGAAGACATAAAGAGGTGAGCCTGACCTGTGGCGGATGAGGTTGAGGAAGGAACTCCAGCAAAAGCTACGCGAAGGGTAAGGGAAAGGAGGTCAAGGAGTGCATCTGAAGGAACCATACACAGAGACTGAGTATGAAACACTAGAACTAAAACCAAGCTGATGAAGCTGCATCAGAAAGCTAAGGGGACGTGGTAAAAAGTAGCAGGGCAACTGCTCTGGACCCAGGTCACACAGAGCCAAAGACCACCAAGAGCTGTCTCTGCCCCATCTCCTGCTTGACTGAGCTTGTCACTGTGGAGGAACATATCTCACACTGCCCCAGCAGGCCAGGCTGGGCTCTAAAGCCTAGTTCTCTCCTCCTAGGCCCATCCTGGTCTGCAATATGGTTCACCTGCAATCTTTCCTATTATGAATCAATATAGAGCCAAGAATACAGGGCTCTGATGACAGAAGAGATGAAAGAGCTTGAGCAAGGAGGGGAGTGTAGGCTACATAGCAAATAGTCAAACTATAGGCAGCCACTATCCGTCATAGCATTTTGTGGCCCATATTGAGAAGCAAGGAACCATCCCTCTCCTGTCCTAGAAGAAATCACGTAAAGGCTCAGGAAAGACACTTCTGCTTTGCTGGCAAATCTAGGTCAGACTGCTTACCAGGGACATCCAAGCACTTGATTTATATTTTTTATTTAATATCATAAGTGAAATTCAGCAGTAAGGCTAAAAAGCTGCAGCTTTGCCAACAATAACCTAAATAAATGTGAAGGACCCTCTTTCCAGTGAGTGACGTGTGCTGTGATGAAGAAAGGTCAAGGGAAAAGAGCCTTGAGCTCGTCCTTCAGGCATGAAAGAGAATCTCGGAGAGGAATGGGCCTTGAGATCTGAGCTCTTCAAAGGAGATGCTGTCTTCTCCCTTTAGTCAGTTTAAAATCCTCACTTTGTGTTTCAGGGACAGGGACACTAATGAATCCAGGGATGCAGTCATGAAACTGGGAGCTATTCTCCACACACACAGTCAGGACTTCATGGAGAGCTGACCTGGAAGGGGCTGTTGAATCCCACCAGCAAGGATAGCTAAGCCCAGACCACTGGGAAATAAAAGTCAAGGTCAGTGAAGTCTCCTCTTTCACAGAAAACTGTGCGTTCTCAAGAAGCAGGGAAACAAAAGACACAACAAAAACTATAGGAAGATGCTACTTTATCTAATTATTAGAAGTTTAAAAACAAAGTAAAATAAAATAAAATGGACGAAGAGAGCTGTTCAGTGCCCAAAAGAAAGGCTGTAGAGATTTATTTAGGTTTTTTAGAGTTTAACTTTTATTTTGAACCCAAGTTGTTAGTTTTTGCAAACAATTAAACAAGCTCATAAAAGGAGATGAGCTTCAAGTATCCCTACCCCATGGTATGCTTCATGAGTCATGCCCAATGGTAGGAAATGCAAACAGCAGTTTATCCTCAGTCCCCAAGAGAAATAACCTAGCTCGGGGGTCTCCCAGGCCCCTTGGCAACACAACTCACACCATCTAGTTAAACCCTATCACTCCCTAATATACACTGGGCAGTGGGCTTCTAGGGCATACCTGTGTGAAAACGTGGAACCACATATCTGGGGTTTAAAAGAAATCAAGACACAGCTCAAAAACTTTATCCATTCTACCCCATACTCCTTAAGCTTAACTGAAGATATGCCTCAAAAGAAGGAAATTTAGCATGAATTTGTTTTCTTAATCTGACAATGGGGAAACTAAAAGAAGAAGAAAAACAAAGGTAAAGGAGCATCAGGAGCTGTAAAGTGCTAGTACAAACTCATGGGGCAGGAAACGAAAAAGGAACCCTACTTGCCCTGAGCAAGGCTTTGGAGCTCCAGCTTGACCTTATGGGGTCCACACAAGAGCATAAGAGCCAGGCTCTGGCTTATGACATTACAGTTGCATTTTTCAAGCACTACTAGCATGCAAGCATTATTTTTAATGTTTTATCTTCATGCTGTCTTTTTAATGTAATATTTTTATTAACTTTGAAAATTTCATACATGCATACAATATATTTTTATCTTATTCACAGGGTCTTTTAAAATGTTGAGATACAGTCTGAATGTAATCTACATTTAAGCACCTAAATCAATATTGACACTTATTTTTAGTCATTTAACCTTTCTCTAAAATATTTCCCTGCCATTAACATGAGAGAGAGACAGAGAAAGGGAGAGAGAGAAAAACTCACTGAGGCAGGTGTGGTAACATTGTCAAAAGTTAAATCTAGGCTTAAGAATGTGTTTTTCATTATTTTCTGAATGTTTTGAGTATTTCAAAATAAAGATTAGAATTTCATATAATGTGATTTCATGGTTCAGTTTTCTATAAATACAGTTTTCTGTAAACAAATGTATGTCTGTTTCAGAAAGATGAAAGAGAAACCTAAATCTCTATTTTCTTCTGTGTGTTTGACTAGGCTGTTTGCAAGTGTGTGTATAAGCTAACATGACAAAGTACGTAGAGATGATAAGAACAAGAGTCTTGGAATCTGTTAGACTGAAGATCCAGTTCCAACTCTAACATTTAAGAACTTAGGTAAAGTGTTTAACTTCTTTAAGCCTCAGTAAAATGAGAATCAAGTGACTTCATAATGCCACTGAAAAAAATTAAATAAGGTGAAAAGTTGGTATAGAGTATCCACTTAATAGCAGGTAGTAACCAGTAGGTCTGCTAGAGTCATTATGGGATTGCTTGTTTTTGTATACTTGTGGAAGAACATTCAGTTGTTATAGTCAATGTTTTGTTTGGGGTAATTTATAGCATTGGAAATTGATCAGTGGCCAGGCTTCAATAACAGGTTTTCTATTATTGCATATTACTGACATGTATTTGCTGACAAATGATTCTTCATTCCTATCTTTGCATTGTCAAAATGTTCTTTTCCAGGCATTCTTTTCAGAGAAAATGTAACATTCTTCAAAGTGCATAGAGGATTGGCATTATTATCTATAAAAATCCCTCAATGACTATAGCATCCATTATGTGCTATTCCCAGAGCACTCCAAGAGTGATTTGATTTTCTTAATATTTTCATTTTCTTTGAGAATTTCATACAATATATTTTGATCATATTCACCCCCAACTCCTCCCCTTAACTCCTCCTAGGTCCCCCCACCTCCCTACCCCCAACATCATGTCTCTTTTTATTTATTTATTTTTTTTTTTTTTTGGTCTTTTTGAGACAGGGTCTCCCTATAGCCTCAGCTGGCCTGGAACTGGCTCTGTAGACCAGGCCGGCCTTGAACTCAGAGATCTGCCTGTCTCTGCCTCCCAAGTGCTGGGATTAAAGGCATGCACCACCAGGCCCAGCAATATTATGATTGTTTAATAACCCAGTAACTTCATAGGGTCCTTCCATTACTCCCATAGCACAACTGAAAAAATTGAGGCTCAAAAGGGCCAATTGCTGACAGCCCTATAGCTATGAAGAGCAGACCTTCAAACTCAAGACAGCCTGTCCCTGAATTCCATGTCTTTTGTCTATGCTCATCAGCCCATCAAGAACAAGAATGTATCTCCTTCATCTCTATAGCCTAGTCACCATAGAAGAAGGTCAATAAACAGCACTGAACTGAAATGACACAACCCAAGCCAGCTCAGATGCATATCAAGTTTACAGTTCTTATGTGCTGGCTCATGGCAATAAGCCCAGGAGGGGAGGACACAGGCCTCCTCTATTGGAAGAGCAAGTAGACCCAGCCCAAGTGAACCCAGATTCTTCAATGGAGAAGAAAAAAAAAGATCACTGGGTAGCTGGGTAAGACCATTTCCCAGTGACCACATCCACTCTCTTAAAGAGCAAGATAAAAGTTGTGACATGATAAAAAACTATAAAAATGAGGGGGATGAGTCCATGTGTATAGCTGAAGGCTACATAAGAGGAAACAGTGCCAGCGAGGAGAAACCTTTCTTTGAGTTGTTGGCCAGGGTGGTGCAAGTGACTCCCAAAATTACACAGGCTATTGCCACAACCTGATTGCCTACTAGAACTTGAACGTAAGACCCTACTGCTGAAGATGGAACATACTTCAGACATAGGATTTGGAGCAATGGAGCTAGAACTGACCTGGAAGCTACTTCCCTGAAGGCTAGCTCTCATAGATTTGGAGAACACTACAAAAGCTGTTGAGGCAGAACATCAATCAATGATCCAACCCCAGATTCAAGGCCTAATAACCACATCAGTGACCAGCATAGCAAATGACATTGGTACAATAGTGGCACATTTATCTTGGGGGTAATCAACAGCTACCTAATTGGACTTAAAGCTCACTCAGTGGACTTTATGTATGTGGTACTGTAAACATAGCCAAATACACATGGCTGGAGAGGTCATAGATCTTAGAGAAAACCCCAAAGCTGTCACATCCCTAAACAAATGGAATTTCTCATTATGTCTAAAATATGGATTCTTATATTTACAGATAAGTAGCACAGTCATCACTCATCAAAGAAGTTTCTTTTGGACAAAGACAATTACAGAGTTCCACAGCTGGTCACACACAGACATTGTCTGTGAATTGCCCAAGAAGATGTGAATGGCACATCTTCAATGCAACCTCTATACCTAAGAGTCATAGAACATAGAACAAGGGGTAAAGAGACACTAATACATCTCTCAGTTCTCATCAATGAAGCTCCCTCATGCAACAGAGGGCCAGGAACAAAAGGTCACAAATGGACAAAGCATAAAGAACAAGAATCTGCAGAGTGTGGGTCCTTAGACAGGACTCCTATATTAAATGTCACCTACCAGGGGGTTCAGGGATCATTGTGGAAGAGGGGGCAGAAAGATTGTAAGAGCCAGGAAGGAGGTACATGACCATATGGAAATAGTCCTACAAGCTCCTGGGACCTTGCTCATATGAACCTACAGCAATGGTGTCAGCATGAACAATATATACAGACTCAAGCAGACAATACCCCAACACAGAACTGGGGAAATGGGCATCAGGCCCCAATCTTAGTCAAAGAACTATTGACAGGTGATTGCTACTAGGTAAGGAAGAGCTGATCTTCTTAATTAGAGGGACTCTAGATAGGCTGACTAAACCCCAGTGGATGAACTCCGTCCGCACTGAGGGATATCTGGGGACACTAATTTAACAAGATAGGCCTTAACACAAATGACAGAATGTATGAATTCCAGTTTGTGTTGGGGGGGGTGGCTATGGGAGACTATGGAAGGGGGATAGAACATAAAGATGATTAAGACTGATTAAGATGTGTATGAAATACACAAAAATTCAATTTAAAAAAAATTCTTTTTTTGAGACAGGGTCTCCCTGTAGCCCCAGCTGTCCTGGAACTCGCTGTGTCGACCAGGCTGGCTTTGAGCTCACAGAGATCCACCTGCCTCTGCCTCTCCAGCACTTTAATATTAAAGGCGTGTGCCACCCTTTAATCCCAGCACTAGGGAGGCAAAGGCAGGCGGATCTCTGTGAGTTCAAGACCAGGTTGGTCTACATAGTGAGTTCCAGGACAGCTGGGGCTGCAGGGAGA
>NW_008360322.1:4039459-4058537 GCF_000622305.1 Nannospalax galili
TGCTGGGAACTGAACCCAGGTCCTCTGCAAGAGCAGCCAGAGCTCTTAACCACTGAGTCATCTCTCCAGTCCCTCAAAGGTAATTTATAAAAGTTCTTTTTTAAAGTGAAGCAATGTATAAGTCTTGGGTAATGGGAGTTCCATTAAGTCTTATTTACTTCCTAGATTTGGCATCATAAATCCTATTTGGGTCTAATGTTTGAATCTTCCAGCAACTTTTCCATGCAGAAGTTCCTCCAAATTTCTTTATTCATGCACAGACATTTTCCAACACTGTTTTGGGTTTAAATATAAAATTTCCTGAGCTCTATTGCCTAGTTGGAAACCAAAGCTACAAGACCAGGCTCTTCAGAGCCACAGGTCTTCCTAATATTTGATCATATATATGATACCCATGACTCTGCACTCAGCCAAGCTGCTAGGAGTCACTGACCCAAAGCAGACAGCAGAGTGTATGTGGATCATACAAGGTCAGCATCATAGCTGGAGAGGCAAAGTACAAACTACCCAATAGACTGATCTCCAAATGTTGGGCAAGTACAGCACACTTCACCTTAACAAACTATTGGTAGGATGTTCTTAGACTAACAATACATTTTATTCCCACCTTATCCTTCCCAAAAGAGCAGTGATGAATCAGGCATGTAGCTCTGGTACTCAAAATGCAAAAGGCATCACAAGAAGGTTGTGGTTCTTCAAGTTTCTGAGTGCTTTCACTCTCAAGGTATATGAAATTCTATCTCTGGTTTACGCAGATTGAGACAGGCTCCAGTTCCTGCCTGTGGAAGAAGCTTGTGACTTCACAGACTCTTTCTGTTTCTCTTGGTTTTGCATCTTGGTTTTGCATCTTGGCAAAGGAGTAGAGCAAAGAGATCAGAAAACTTCAAATATCCATGATGGAAATAACTGCAGAGACTGTGAAAGTGACTTTTCCAAATCTAAATGAGCACTGAGGCTGAGTAGGATTCGTATCCTTATGACTATCCCAATTAATATGTTCTTGTCATGTCTGGTAGTGTGTAATATGATTTTAAAGTTATGAACAATGTCCATTGTCTGTCCCTAAATTTAATAACTGGGCTTCACAAGCAACAATAGCAAAGAAAAATAACAAAATCAATAAAAACAATCGTCCTACACTTGGAATCTGAACTTTCACCCAGCTCTCCCCAGATAGAAACAATGTTGGTTAGATTGGCTTTTTTTCATATTGAACTTTATTTATTTTTCCAGAAACCAGAACAGCTTCCTAAATCAAGAATTAGTTCGTTTGGTGAAAGGATCCATTCAGCTCTTAGAAGATCAAAGTCATTGAAAATGTTTCTGCTCCCTGTCTCAATAAAAATCAGCCCAGTGATCTCAGTGAGGGAAGAAGTGATGGGGTACAAGGAACCACAGTTCATTTTTCTATACTGTTCTTAGCATTTGCTTCTCTCCCTTCTTTTTCTTTCACAATTCTCTTGATCCTTCAGTTTGCCATTCCTGTACACAAAGGACACAGAGTCCCATAGAACAGATGGATATTCATGAAGGAGAACAAACCTGCCCATACGAGAGCACACACCTACAATGCAGTATTCTTCAGGAAGCAAAATTGCCCAACATCAGTCCTACTCTGACTGGATTAGCGACTTTGTGTTGCTGTGATAAAATAGAATGACCAAAAGCAACTTATGGAAAAAGAGTTGGTCTGGGGCTTATAGTTCCAGGGGGAGAGTCCAGAATGGTGGGGAGGCATGGAAGCCACGTGGCTGGTGCAAGCCAAGAGATCACATCTTCAACCACATACATGAAACACAGCAACCTGGAAATGGGAGAGGCTATGAACTCTCAAAGCCCCCAATGGCATACTTCCTCCATCAAGGTCACACCTCTGAAACCTCCCCCAACAGCACTACCAACTTGAGACCAAGTGTTCAACTACCTAAGCCTATGGGGGGCATTTTTCATTCAAACCATCACACTGACCAACAGAGATGTAGGTGTGGAGCAAGATAAACACAGCCGAAAGCAAGAAGCCACTTCAGTCCAAACAACAGTCATTTCATGAGTGGTCAGAATCACGCAGCTTTCAGTATTGTTTTTCTGACCTTCTGTCTGAAGAGCAAATGAATTCTGTCAAGGGAAGTGAGATTGGATTAGCCCTTTTTGGGAGAAAAGAGTCATTTACACACTTCCAATGAAGATGCTCAGATGTTAAGTACATAGCCTCAATATCAGGATCAGAATAGAACTGGAAACAGCTATTGCAAATCTGTAGACAAATGAGGGAGAACACACAAAGCCAAACCTGAATAACACAGCGGCTTCCCAGAGGTCTTCATGGGGATGTGCTAGACAGAAAATCCAGTTGCCACCTAAGGAAGAACACAGTTGACTGTGACAATCCGGTTTCCCACCACTGGGCTTTGGTTGGCTTCAGTGTGTTATTTTGGCAGACTGAGATGCAGTGTTTGTGGAAAGAGCAGATCCAAAAGCTAAGGGTTCTATTACAGATGTACAACTAATAAGGGTTTTATTACAGATGTACAATCAATACTTTCCCTACCATCTACACACAGGCCTGGGTTCTACCTCTTCTGAAGAGGGGGACTGAAGCCTCAGTTTCCCGTCCTGGCAGATTTTTCTATCATACAGTTCATAGCACTGTTATATCATATTAATATATGTAAAATAATTCAGCCTAATATCTAGCATGTATCAAATTCTCAGTAATATTAGCAATGATTATTATTTTTAGTAAGTGGATGATAAAACTTGTTAAAAGTCTAGAATTTTTTGAGAAAAATTGTCATTATGTAGCCCAGAATGGCCTCAAATTTACTATGTAGTTAAGATGGTCTTGAACTCACCATCATCCTCCAGTCTCAGCATCTGAGTACTGAGATTAGAGGCATGTACCAAAATTCCCAAAAAGATTCTAGGAATCTTGAGATTGTCATGAAAATTATAAAGTTTGCTAAGATCATGTGTCCAAGAGCTTTGAGAGTAATCTAAACTTCAAAATATTTTTTTTGTGTGTGTTTTTGAAACAGGGTCTCCCTGTAGCCCCAGCTGGCCTGGAACTCACTATGTAGATCAGGCTGGCCTTGAACTCACAGAGATCCACCTGCCTCTGCCTCCCAAGCGCTGGGACTACAGGCGTGCGCCACCTATGGTCATCAGTCCAGAGTGTTATTTTGGTAACGAGGGGATTTGTTGGTATTTATTACTAGGTACTACAGGTTATTTACAATGGAAAGTAAGGGAACCAAGAACTTAGAGAATACAGGACCCTGACTGAGGTTCCTGAGCTCCTTAAAGAATAATAGGAGCAAGCTGGGCATGGTGGCACACGCCTTTAGTCCCAGCACTTAGGAGGCAGAGGCAGGTGGATCCCTGTGAGTTCAAGACCAGCCTGTTCTACACAGTGAGTTCCAGGCCAGCTGGGCTACAGGGATACCCTGTCTCGAAAAAGCCAAACAAACAAAAAAGAATAATAGCTATCTCTTTTGTATATCAAAAACCTTAGCAAACATCCTATCAATCCTGTAGTCTCAAAGACACTAATAAAGAGGGCTATGGGAGGTGCAGAAAAGGAGAGGGAACTAAATATGATTAAGATGAATGAAATTCACAAAAATTCAATAAAATTATGTTTTAAAGATTCTAAAATACAGGGCTGGAGAGATGGCTCAGCGGTTAAGAACACTGACTATCCTTGCAGAAGACCCGGGTTCAGATCCCAGCACCCAACATGGCAGCTAACAACTCTCTGTAACTCCAGTTCCAGGGGGTCCAACAGTCTCTTCTGTCCTCCACGAGCATTGCACAACACAGGTGCACTTACCTACATGCAGGCATAACACTCATACACATAAAATAAAAATAATAAATAAATAAATAAACATTTTAATGCTAAAATATAACCAGCACACTAGTCAAGTACAGTTAGTGCTTTTTTTTTCCTACATGGCTCCATATTCAGCCAGAAGTATCTGAAGAGATGGAAAAGGAAGTATTTTCATAAATACAGCTTTCTGGTCATGACAGCACAGAGTCATAAAGGGAACTCGGTAGCAGAAGACTTGGGAACCAACAATGCAAATAAAGTCTCTTAGGATGCTTCTGTCAGAAGCAGAAGCAGCTGCCTTAGAATGTTCCAGTTTATCAGAAATTTTTGACATTTGAGTGTTTGATCCAAAGAACAAAGGAAATGTTTCTCTCATAAATCCTCTCCAAGCTTCTCCTACATCAAATCAGCAATTGCTCTCTTTTCAAACCATGAACTGATGCAAAGTGACATTTTCAGAGAAGTGGTTCAATATGGTCACATTTTAAAGGTAAATAGGCAATGTAAAAATATATATTTTAACTGAAATTGCTGGCCTTTGTATAAATAAATAACACTCCTGACATATATTGAACAATAGGATGGTTTTACTGTTCAGGAGCCAAATGTGATGACACATGCCTATAATCCTAGCACTTGGGCATAGAAGCAGGAGAATCAGGAGTTCAAGGCCATCTTCAGCTATAAAGTAAGTTAAAAACTGCCTTGGACTACATGAGATCTGGTCTCCGTTCAGGAAAGCTGGATTCCCCTCCATGCTTTTTCTTTATGCCTCCCTATGGTCAACCTCATAATGTTTTATCTGGATTTCAGGAGGATCATGTGGCTTTGATGAACTTTCCTTTTGCAGAGCATGACTGTTCAGTATAAGGGTAAAATCCTGCATCTCACCTTGATCTGTACTGCCTTCTCTGTCCAGCAAATCTTCAACACAAGATTCAGGGGGAAAACAAGAAACACCTTAAATAATGAACTTACAAGTTCACATCATTGTTCACCCCTAGTTGAAGGAAACCAATGAGTTGAAGCACAACAGAATTAGAGGGGTAAGATACTGTTAAAATAGAATTGCTGAATGATTTAAGGACTGGCCATCTACTGAGCCATCCAGACCTTCCTACAGCTCATTCCAATGTGTGGTCATGAGGGCGACACTGTGCTTCTCTGAAGGGAAGGTCTGGGAAGGAAGCCAAGAGCAGAGTGGTACTGCCTCTTGTCCTGACTTCCCCACTGTGGCTTCCTTATTTGATTTAAAGTATATCTAGAAATATTTTGAATATATTTCTCTATTTTCTTCCTAAATGAAGCTAGATGTGTCAAGGCTAGAAAAAGCATTGTGATAATTAGAATAGAGATAAAACAGAAATTAATAGCAGCTACCAAAGAATGTAACCCTCCCTGCCCCCCTCATATAAGCTAAACAGTGCTATTCTTGACACCTTTAAGGTATTCTGTGCCTGAAATCTTTGTATCCATCAGCTTACAGTGTATACCTAGTATGCTACTAAGATGTACTCAGAATATTCTGCCTACTACAAACAAAATTAAACCACATTGTCTTTGGGTTGATGGTGATCACCTTCTTTGGGTAAGACAGATACTTTGAGTACTGTTTTCCCACAAATAACTAAAAATTAAATTTATGAGATATTTGTTTTATTATCATTATGTGATGTCTCATAAATATAATCTTTATTTATACAGATTACTTCTCTTATGATCAAAGATTATATTTGTGAGACGTCTCTTCTTTGTTTTCCCTTAAGCGGATAATTTACTAAAATATATGGCTTGTTAAACAACTGTTTGATTCCAGGAACAAAAGTCCTTTTCATTTGACTTTGACAACAACCCTTGAGCTAAATGCAATCGCATTTGGAAGATGCAAATCAAGGGCTCAGAAACCTTATGTCATGTGACCCAGCCTTAGAGATGGCAGAGCTGGAATGCAAACCTAAATCTCTCTACCTCCAAAGTATATATGTCTAGGCACCTCCCTACATACATCTGCCAAGAACAGACCGACAGGCCCAAGGCTGACAAGCTTATAGGGCTAGTGCTAGTAACAACCCCAAACACATTCCTTGCTGCCCAGCCATATTTCTTTCTGCCTGATCACCTGCCTTTATTGATCCGAGCTGAATTTAATCTCTTTGTTTCTGACTTCCGTTGCTACATGTTTGTTTGTTTGTTTGTTCTGATTTATCCTAAATCTTTGCTTCTTACCTGAGCTCGATCAACCCTTCCACAGTTGTTTGTTAGTCAATCTGGAACCCCATCTGGTGAACTAGGTGTCTGAAACAACTGACATACAAGAACTAATGAAGCCAGGTGTTGTATGCACCTTTAATCCCAGTACTTGGGAGGCAGAGGCAGGTGGATCTCTGTGAGATGGAGGCTAACCTGATCTTCACAGTGAGTTCTAAGCCAGCTGAGGCTGTAGGGAGACCCTGTCTCAAAATAATTAATAATTAATAATAATAATAATAATAATAATAATAATGAAGTTTTCATATTAAGGTTTGAATGTGCATCTGTGTGTTAAACATACATAAATATTGAACCTTAAAAAAAAAACTAATATGATGACCTTCTATCCAACCTGATGCAAATTCTATAAGGAAAACTGCTTCCATCAGAGACTTCCTCAGGGTCCTGCCTCACTCAGAAGTCCTCCCTACAAGATTTAAATGGACTTCACTACATCTTACATTCTTGGTGTTTTTACCAGGCCTAGCTTGCCACCTACTGGCAAGAAGCAAGAGCAGACATCCAGGATTAATGACCCAGGAAAGAATGATAGAAGTTGAACAAGTTCACCACCCTCGGCTAAATGTTCAAGGCCCAAGGCCCAGATCTACTGGGCACGGAGGAATGGGTGGGAATAAGCAGAGGAGGATCTTATACCTAAGCCACCATCGCATCTATGTTTCCTTAAAGAAGAAGTATGAAAAAGTAATTCTTTATGCCTGTGGTTAACAGAACAACTTCCACCACAGGAAATTTAATGTCCAGGATGGTGACTATAGTTTATAATACTGTATCGTGTACTTAAAATTTGTTAAGAACAGATCTCGTGTTCTAACACACATGCATACACATAAGATAGCATAGAAAAATGGAGGATGTATTAGTCACTTGTCCTGCTGCTGTGATAAAAATGCCCAACAAAAGCAATTTAAAGGAAAAGGGGTTTAATTTGTCTCATAGTTCAAGAGTACAGTCCACCGTGGGGGAGAAGTCATGGCAACAGGGACTCGAGGTGATGGTCACACTGCACCCTTAGTTAGGAAGCAGAGAGTAATGAATGCTTGTCCTCAGCTAGCTCTCTCTCTCTCCTTTTTATGCAGTCCAGGACCCTAGGCTGCCCGCATTCAGAGCAAGTCTTCCTACCTTAATTAACCTAATCTAATAGGCATGCCCAGAGGTTTGTCGCCTAGGTGATTCTAGATTCCATCAAATTGACAATCAACATCTACTGGCACAATAGATATGCTAATTAACTGATCATGGTAATATCTAAAAAAATGATAATGCCCTAATTGACAAGCTAATATAAGGGTATACATTTTAAAAACATTGGACCTATCAGAATAATACCATGCAGATTTTATTTCAGTGTCTTCTCACTTCCATACCCACACCTTCATATCCTAACCTCACAAACAGCAAGCTCTTCCAAAAATGACTCCTTTTAATCCGTATCCATTTTTTCAACATCTTGAGAAAAATTGACAAAGAATGATGCCTGACCAATCCTCACTTCTCTCCTCTTTCAGTGATCACAAATTGGATTTAAAAAAATATGCCAGATATGTTTTAAGTCAACTTTCAATCTCAGGGTCTTTTCTGTGTTAAAAATGACAATGTATCAGTCAGGGCTGGGCATCCCACAGTCACTTATTCTCTACATTTTAACCGGTTGTAGATCTCTGTAATAGTCTCCATTAGTTGCAAAAAGAAGCTTCTTTGATGCATAGTGAGAGCTACACTTACCTGCATACGAATTTAGACTATAGTAAGAAATTACATTTGTCTAGGAAAGTGGCAGTAGTAGATTCTTCTCTAGGGTCTATGGCTTCTTGGTCTATAACCATGCGTACTGGTTATGTATAGAGTACCATTCATAGATTCCCTCCTGTTGAGCTGACCTTAAGTTCAATTAGACAACTGTTGATAAAAGTGCCACTATTGGGGCTGGAGAGATGGCTCAGTGGTTAAGAGCACTGGCTGCTCTTGCCCAGGACCCAGGTTCAGTTCCCAGCACCCACATGTCGACTAACAACCATCCATAACTCCAGTTGCAGGGGATCCGATGCCCTCTTCTGACTTCAGTGGGCATTGCACAAAGTGGGTGCACTTATATACATAGGCAATACACTCATACACATAAAATAAAAATAATAAATAGTAAATAAAATATTTTTTAAAGTGTCACTATTTCACCAATAAAGATAATTTGCTAGGCAGGTAATTGTTGTGGTTCATACACTTTATAGCTGGGGAGGATCATCGCTTGGTTTCCTCCCTTGGCAACTTTTATAGCACTTTCTGATACTATGAGAGCTAGTCTCTGGGGAGGAAGCTTCCAGATCACTTCCAACTCAATTACCCCAAGTCTTGTGTCCAAAGTGTCTTCAGCAGTAGAGTCTTACTTTCAAGTTGTGGGAGGCAACCTAGAGCTATGGCAATAGCCTATGTTATTTTGGGAGTCTCTTGGACTACCCTGGCCAACAGCTTGAAGGGAGGTTTCCCTTGCCCAGCTCTGGAATTTTTGTTAGATAGCTAAAAGTATACTCACACATATATTATAGGTATTTTAAGTCGGCTTAACTGATGCATCTACAATGCAACCTCTACACTTAAGGCTCAGGGAACATCACAGAAGAGGGGGAGGAAAGATTATAAGAGTCAGAGAAATAGGATTCCAGCTACTAGATAATGAATTCTAGACGTGATAGGGAAGCTGCACCCATGAAATCTCCACAGTATGGTAGTCTAATAAGACTTCCATAATGACGCCATCAGTTGACATGCCAGTGTGGCTGGAGAAAATCCACTGGGTCCCACCTCAAGATAAAGAAAAAGGGATAATGGATGGATGTTGACAGGGGGAGGGGAGAAATGCATCAGTTTTCTCCAGGGATGAGCTCCCTGATAAGTTATCTAATCCAAAATGGTCAGTTCTAAACACATGTACACACAAGCACCACTTAATGGACTCAAAGAAGAGGACAAGAAATCGAGGAGTTGGGGAAGACATGGGAGGAGTCAGACAGGGACTGGAAAGGGTAGAAATGATAGCATACTAATGTGAAATGATCGAAAATTTTTAAAACATATTAAAGAATAAAAATAGAAAAAAGTGAAGATGAATTTCAAGTTAATCGTGACAGATTAACCATGTTTCCTAATACTCAAAATAACTAACAAAAAGAAAAAGATATTACTCATGAGGGCAAAGAGACTAAGAAAGAACACCACAGCAGACAGATAAACTCATTTGCAAAAAACTGAGGGATGGCACTTTACCCAGCAAAGACTGTATATGCAGTCTTGTGACCCCCTGAGAGGCAAGCTGCTAAGAAGCAGAGAAATTCAGTCTGCAGAATCTAGAGATACAAAGAATTACAGGCAGGGGCTGGAGAAGAAAAGAACTAGTTGAAAGTAAAGAATGAAGCAGTTGGAAGACAGGTGGCCTTTGGGTTCCATTCCTACAAAGTCAGGTGATTATCCTCACCCAACACTGGGTTCCCCATATCCAATTCCAGAGACTAGAGTTATATTCTGAGGAAATCAAGCCTGGTGGATTCAAAACTCTGGGATACCAAACATGCCAGGGGCCCCAAAAAGGCATCAGGCAAAGGTAAATAAGGAAGTCAAATAGATTTTTTTTTTTTTTTTTTTTTTTTTTTTTTTTTGTCTTTTTGAGACAGGGTCTCCCTGTAGCCCCAGCTGTCCTGGAACTTACTATGTAGACCAGGCTGGCCTTGAACTCACAGAGATCCACCTGCCTCTGCCTCCCGAGTGCTGGGATTAAAGGCGTGTGCCACCACACCCAGCAAAAGACCCCTTTTATCTATACCCAGGAGAACAGCAGCCAGGTTTACATAGCACTGTGAACTCAGGCAGCATAATAACTAATTTTTCACCCTTGTTCTTGATTTAACCTATTGTAGAATAAGTATAGAGAAGAGTGGGAGATGAAGGTAGAGAAGAGAGAGAGCAAAGGGAGTTATACTCTCTTACAGAAGTCTTCAGATAACGTTAAATTGATACATTTTAAAACAATATTTAAAACCCTATATTTGCTCAGTAAATACAAGCAATGTATGTCAATTTTAAAAGAAAAGCCTTCATGCAGTAGTCCCCTCTTATTCATGCTTCCACTTTTCACATTTTTTTTTTGAGACAGGGTCTCCCTGCACCCCCATCTGGCCTGGAACTCACTATGTAAATCAGACTGGCCTTGAACTCACAGAGATCCATCCATCTGCCTCTGCCTCTCAAGTGCTGGGATTAAAGACATGTGCCACCACACCCAGACCACTTTTCACAATTTTAGTTTTCCCTGGGCAACTGAAGTTTGAAAATATTCCAAAATTTCAGAAGTTTTAGATCGCACACCATTCTGAGTAGCATGATGAAATGCCACACTTCCCACTCCTCCCTCCTGGGACATGAATCATCCCACTAGTCAAAGTATCTATGCTGTAGATGCTATTCTCTTGGTAGCCACCTTGGCTGTCAGGTCAGCTGACTCAGTCATAATGTGTTCAGGCAACCCTGATTTCATATAACAGTGGTCCAAAGTTTTGGTCATGCCAAGGAGAAGCTATACATCCTCCTCTGAGGAAAGAGGCAACTTAAAGTTTATCATAAGCAGAAGTGGGATAGAGGGATAGGAAAGGAGGAGGGTAAGGGAGGTGGATGGATGATGCGGTGTTATAGGACTCTCTTGCTCCTGCCATCCAGAAGCAATCACCCTTCAACTTCACTCACTTTTCTCTAGCTTAAACCAGCCAAAATCCTTCCACCTGAGAAAACTGATCAGATATTCAAAGTACCCAGCAGTAGCAAAGATTCAGACTGAGGAGCTTAGAGGAGAGATGAACACAAGGCGTTGCCCTCTCTCTTCTGCTAGTGTGAAGTTCATCTGAAAGTCTCATGTCATTAGAGAGAAAAGAGTCCCACAAGAATCCCATCAATGGAGCCTCAAAGACAGCCCCCTCCCCCCACCCCGTCCCTGTCTCATTTCCCCACACCCACCCATCACTTCCCAGGATCACCTCCCAAATCAATTTTTTACATTCAAATCCTTGGCTAAAGTCTCTGTTAGAGGAAACGCAGGGTTAGATTAAAAAGTTCTCTTGGGTCCAGCTCCAAGCTAAGATAAAGCAGTTTGTTAGATCTAGCCCAGGCTAAGATAAAAAGGTTCTCTTACAACCAGCTAATGGAACACTCTGTGAATGGAAATGGTAAGTGTATAGAATTGGGGAAAGCATCCCTGGCAATGTCTAAAGACGATTGCTGTCTATTCTGATCACAACCCCAAATAAGTAAATGGGGGCATATAGAAATGATCTCTGCCCAACTCAGGTTGAGGAAGAAAGTATTCGAAGGTGAGAAATCAACGTGGAAGTGCAGCAGGTTCAACTAAAGTGGGTGACTTCACTCACCCTTAGAGTTTGACTTTCCTGCTCAGTGGTCCTGATCAACACTGTCCAGCTTATTGCCAGGCCTTTTCTACAAAGCTGCTCATTTGCTCCCAGAGAGAAGGTTGGGAAATTCCAGATGACCTCAGCTCAGAAGAGAGGTTTGACTTACTTGTTAGGATATTCAACCTTAAAAGCCATTACCTAGAGGCTCCAAGTCTGACCTGCTTTCTGAGGTGCTGACGTCACAAGACTGAGCTGACACTGTTCCTTTTTACTTAGAAAAAAACAGATTCTGTCAGAGGCAGAAACATAAATGAAAAATACTTATAGTATTCACC
This sequence comes from Nannospalax galili, assembly GCF_000622305.1. Lineage (NCBI taxonomy): Eukaryota > Metazoa > Chordata > Mammalia > Rodentia > Spalacidae > Nannospalax > Nannospalax galili. Next base: position 4,051,288 of record NW_008360322.1, read on the forward strand.
ATATAGAAACAGAATGTTTGAAGGACAAAATATACCATAAAAGAAAATCAAGGACTGGAGAGATGGCTCAGTGGTTAAGAGCACTGGTTGCTCGTGCAGAGAACCCAGGTTCGGTTTCCAGCACCCACATGGTAGCAAATAACCATCCATAATTCCAAATAACCATCCATAATTCCAAATAACCATCAATAATTCCAGTTCCAGAGAATCCAATGCCCTCTTCTGACCTCCGTGGCATTGTACATACACATAAAATAAAAATAACAAATAAAATATTTTTAAAAAAGAAAATCAGGGCTGAAGAGATGACTCAGTAGTTAAAAGCACTGGCTGCTCTTGCAGAGGACCCGGGGTTTGATTCCCAGCACCCACATGATGGCTAACAACCATCCATAACTCCAGTTCCAGGGGGTCCAACACCCTCTTCTGACCTTTGTGGGCACTGCTTGACACAGCAACTTATACATATACCGGCCTAACAGTCATACACATAAAATAAAAATAAACAAGTCAAAAAAATAAAGAAAAGAAAATCAAAAGTTAAGCAATAACCTGGCAAAAAAAAAACATAAATATATGGCAAAGGGTTAATGCCCATAAAGGCTAAGTGCAGGAGACAGATGGTGGATAATCTCTATTCATAACCTTCACCAGAGTGTTTGTCCTGAAAAGGATTGTCGGCTCTCTCAGTAGGTATCCCTAATTCTGCGCTGACTTAAGAGGAAAATGTAAATGTTCTACTTGTCAAACACAGTCAGCATTTATCAATGGCAGTGGAATTGCTAGAAGCTGCAGAGAGATCCAAGAAAGGCCCAGCCCTTCCACTCCCTTTCACACTGAGCGAGGGAAACCGTGTGGGTTACAGAGGCCTGAACTGGCAAACTGAAACCTTAGAACAACTGTAGCTCATGGCTTGGGCCGTCCTCAAAGTTAACAAAGTCCTAGTGTGCTACAGAGAAAGCGTTTCATGACTGTTTCAATACTTACTGTTTGACAACTCCAGAGGCTGTGCTTCCAGTTTGGGGGTAAATTTTTTTTTACACAGCTTTGTTTTTATTTCATTTGGATTTCAGTAAGCTTAGAAATAATCACAAAATGAAGTCTGAAATAACTATTTTAATAAATAAAAACAACAAAATCTACATTTCACAAAGAGCAAAGGAAATTGATTAAATGCATTGTATTCCTCAGGGACCTACCTACAGGCCCATGGAAGACTGTAGCTACTACTAATATTACAAATTGAAGGGACTTAGAAAAGCCTCAACACTAGTTACCAACTACTAAACCTTTAACTTACCAAGAACTCAAAGGTCTTTGGTTTCTAATGCAAATAGAGGCAAGGATTGCAGGCCAAGACATTTCAAGCTATCACATTCAGGGAGGATGTTTTTCAAGGCCCCAGGAAGAGAAATTGAGACTGAAGCCAGGATCCTAAAAACAAGGGGATAAAGAATTCATTTGTCACCTTTCCAGGGAGTAAAGCAGGCTTTCTTCTGAGCTCACACACTCCGGAGCCAGAGCTGGGAAGAATCTCGCCTAGTTTCTACAGTATGTGGTGGTGTTCCTGGCTTGGAAGGAGGCCTGGCTGAGAAGGACAGTCACAGCCAGACTGTGATCTCCCCACACTGGCCCAGCCTTCAGGCCTTCTCCAGAATTTGACAAATCCACCTCAAAGAAGCTTCCCATGAATTGGTTTCAATAGTCAAAAAAGGCAGCTGAAGCATGCTACCCATGGGCACCCCTCACCCACTCTCACCCCCACTGCACTCCCCACCCTTCCCACCCCAGTGGGCTTCCAGGTTTGCCACAGCTAGCATGTGTCATTTTCTGTATTTCTGTGCTTTACTGGGTTTTAACAACTGAAACAGAATTGATCACTAGTGAAGTAGCAATAAGAACATTTCTGAGAAAAAAATACTTGTAAAGCCCTAAATGCTCAGCACCTCTAGAAAAGAAACTCTTTGAACTGAAAGCTGGAAGCACAGCCTAGATGCCCATGAGCAGATGGATGGATAAGAAAATGTGGTGTATAAACAATGGAATTTCATTCAGCTGTGAAGAACAGAGAAATAATGGTGTTTTCGGGAAAATGGGTGAAATTGGGAAATCCAGCAGCCCAGACTCAGAAAGACAAATACTGTTTTTTTCACATATGCCAAGCCTGCGTTCTAATTTTTCATATGTGGGTGTGGGGTAGGTCATGAAACCAGAAAGAGGATCATGAGAAGTATCAAAGAAGTGGGGTGGGAAAAGGGTACATACAATACATGCGAAATGAAAACAGAACGGGGGCTATGAGGAGGGAGGAAAGGGACACATGGGGGGCCGGCGGAAAGCAGGAGGGGAGTGGGGAAGCAGGGTCCAGAAAATCAAAGCATATATGAAATTTGATCATAAAACTCATTATTTTGAGGCCAGGCATGGTGGTACACGCCTTTAATCCCAGCACTCAGGGGGCAAAGGCAGGTGGATATCTGTGAGTCCAAGGACAGCCTGGTCTACATAGTGAGTTCCAGGACAGCTGGGGCTACAGGGAGACCCTGTCTCAAAAAGACTAAAAAAAAAACCAAAAAAACTCATTATTTTGTATACTAAATTTTTTAATTAAAATTAAAGAGGTGCATGGGGTGAGAAAGTAGTCTACGCACAAGTCATGATTACAAGAGTATTTCATTTTCATCAGCACAATGTCAAAATGGAAATTCTCTCCAGTCAAAAATATACTTGCTAATTCAGTGAATACATGCCTGTTTTTCCCTTGCATGGCAGTCAAGTGAGATATAGTTTACTTATGTTATTATGAAAAAATAAAAGTCAGGAGCCATGAAGTCTCTCAGGCAGGTCGCGTACCCTGCTTTGCTTCTTTTGGATCAAAATCTTATATGAATGCCCAGTAAGATAAGACATTGGGTCTGAGAATGTTTGGTTCATGTTCCTGTCCTCAGTGGCTGGTACCTGTGCCTCTGCTGGCATTGTGAGGGGAAGAGAGGCAGAGTTTCCATTGCCAGAATAGCAGATACCCCAATAGATTCTTCAGAAGTGGCAAACTTCGAACACTGAACAATGAAGGAAAAACAGTGCATCCATTACCCATTTAGTGACTCTCAAGTCCAGACAGAGCCTTCATAACCTGCTATACAATAAAACTCAAAGCACCTCTATATTTTCTTTTGCTAACTGGCACAATGTTAGATGTAGTCATTAGAGTGCATGGGATAGACACCAGAAGAAGGGGGGGGGGAGTCTCTTTCAGATCTGGATATACTCCTCTCTCAAATCTCCTGATGTACACACAGTTTCCAAGACTCTTGGATTATGCCACACGTGGTGGAGGACAGTGAGCAGCCTGTAGCCTCTAGCAGTGCTTTTCTGTCTGAAGGCCAAGCACCTCCCTCTTAACAGCTTATGTGTCACCTCACCAATTTCTCCATCACTGAGTGGGCTAGAGCCATATCCTCTCCAGTGAGGCTCAGATCTCAGTGGGAAGACCTGTCAGGGACTGGAGTGGTGGTTGGGGGATGGCTCTTTGAAATTTACTTGTTCCTTGTTCCTTCCCAGCCCTCCATCAGGGCAGTGACTGTGCCTTACAACTGTTAATCCTTAAATTCAACTTTACTCCTTAGTCACCAGTTCCCCGATAGTTCCTGGTAATAGTTAACACTTTAACCTTTCCTTTCCAGATGACTGCTTTTTAAATCCTGTTGGACTCTTACCAATGAATATTCCACACAGTTTCTCTCCCTGATAACAAAAACTGGAGGGGAGCTTTTGCCTGGTATGGAGGACAAAATCATACAATTGCTGAATTTAAAAGCCAAACCCTGACAAATATCCTGACATTGTTTACAGAATTAAACACCAGTGGTATTTAAAATATTTTATTACTTTCATTTTATTTTACGTGTGTATGAGTGCATTGCCTGCATGTATATAAATGCACCCATGTCATACAATGTCCTCGAAGGTCAGAAGAAGGCATTGGGTCCCCTGAAACTGGAGTTATGGAAGGTTGTTGGTCGCCACGTGGGTGGTGGGAACTGAACCTGGATCCTCTTGCAAGAGCTGCTGCCAGTGCTCTTAACCTTTGAGCCACCTCTCCAGCCCCACCAGTGGCATTTAAGACAAAGTAAATAAAAGGTATAAGATTATAACCCACGAAAGACAATGGGTTCTTTCTCCTAGAGGCAAGACCCACATAATAAATTGAGCAACCACCTACTCCACAAAGGAAACTTTTGCAAGCCAAAACTTTTTGTTGAAAGGCCTGCTACTGCAAAATGTGCCACCACCTCCACCTCATGAAGTCACAGTCACTGCAAGTTTTCCAGGCTGCACTCAAAAGCAATAGTTATTTACAGTTACGGATTTGTCTGACACTGTGTGATACCATTCCTTCTTTTCAGCACCCACAAATCAGGATGGTAAACTGGGTCTTTAGAACAAACGTTGAAAACTCTGCTTTTCAGCACTAGGGGGCAATATCTCCACTCAGAATTCACCACTAGAGCTTGGAAGTTTCAGTATGAATGATTCTTCAAAGGAAGCCAGAAGCCTCATCAGCCTCTGTTCTTTCACCTAATCAACTAGTCATCAAAACAAAACTTTTTTTCAAGAGTGAATTTCAGGTTTGAGGTATATCTAGTTGCATACATGAGGCTTGGGGTTCACTCTCAGCACAGGAAAAAAAATTAAGGTAAATTTTATCAAGACATTGTGAATTTTAAAGGGAGGAGCAATATAACTGATATTTCCATACTTGGTTAAACATAGGATTATTCTATAGAAGGGAAGGAAGGATGCCTAGTTTGCTTTCTGTGACTGTGATAAAAGAGCAATTTAACGGAGGAAATGATTTATTAGATTTACAGATTACAATCCACCAAGGGAAGTCAGGGTAGGAACTGAAACAGAAGCCAACCAAGGAAGAACACTGTTTACTAGTTTGCACCTAAGCCCACTTGCCTAGGGATAGTACCACCCACACTGAGCCAGGCCCTCCTACATCTATAAGCAAGCAAGAAAATGCCCCCAGGGAAATACCCAGAGGCCAGTCTGATGGAGGAAGTTGAGGTTTCTTCTTTCCAGGTGTGTCAAGTAGGCAACCAAGTTAGCCATCACAAAGGAATAGGGGACTTGGATGATTAAGCATTGTTAGGGGGAACCACAGGAACACAGTCCAACATTAGGGGGCACATAATCTCATTCCTCCAGAGTAGAAAGGCCTCCTCTATACCTAAAATGATATAAATACAGATTGCCAGCAAGCAATCCAACCAGGCCAAACTGTTCATGGAAAAAACTCTATTTTTGGAGAGTAATTATGAGATTTATGGAAAGTTAAAATTTATGATATAAGGCTCTATCTAATTTTCACTTTAAATTGTCAACCTTTTTGGAGCCTTTATTTTTCTGCCAAATGGATCATTCCTTTTATCTTCACAGCAATCCTAAATTCCATAAAGTAAAAACTAACACAAAGCTATTGAGAAGTGAAACTGAGTCTGACTTCCAAACTAAAGTGTTAATGTCCATCCATGTCACTCTGTGTCCCAAAGTCTGAGTCAGAGGACAGAGGATATTATACTAGAGGGACTTCAGAAACCAGGGTTCAGTGAATCCATGAATTCAAATGAATTCTTATACCAAATCTAAATTTAAAAATAAGAGGTTATGTTCTTAGCTGAAAAGATCGCAGAGGACTCCCAGCTTACCTATCCAGCATACTCTTTACCCGCTATCATATCTTGTTCTGATAACATGAAACACACCTGCTCCACCAGGCAAAGTACATAGACCAGTTAAAAATCTCATTTTAAAGATGAGGAAATTGATCCTAGAAAATTACCATTCAGGTCCAGTTCTAAAATCAGAGCTGCAGAATCCCAAAACATTGCTCTTTCCAGTGAAGCATTAAAAACACAGTAATAGCTGGGCATGGTGGCACACACTTTTAATCCCAGCACTCAGGAGGCAAAGGCAGGCAGATCTCTGTGAGTTTGAGACCATCCTGATCTACATAGCAAGTCCCAGGCCAGCTGGGGCTACAGGGAGACCCTGTCTCAAAAAAGACAAAAAAACCACAATAATAATATCAAAAGTTAAACTTCTCCAACAGGATGAATTGGGACTCTATTTCCAACTTTGGCCCCTTAGCTGATTCCCAGCATATAGCTCTTCTGAGTGTAGGAGAATTTGAATTTGGATCTATATTGTGGCAATTGCATTAAACACTTGCCATTTGTAAACACCAAGGCTGTGATAGTTGGGCATTCCATATACTACACAGCAGTAGTCAGCTCTGCAAAATAAGGTGGAGTCTTAAGCTCATCCATTTCTGCCCAATTTGCTATTTCTCTGGGAGGAGGACGGTGCCTTTTCCAGTTGATACAAAAGCACTGCAGCCAAGCTCTGAAAGGAGAAATGAGTTTCATGGTTTATCTTTATTTAATCTTCATTTAATCACTGCATCCCTCTGAGGTGAGTCCTATGGGTCTCATTTGACAGTTAAGGAAACTGCCTAGTTCTAAGATTCCTATGCTACACATTTAGTAAGTGGCAAAAGGGGAAATTTTGCCACAGCTCTGTCCAAGGCCATTGGTACAAATATATAAGAAGCCCTGTGGTCACTGTTTTAGGTTTTATTCCCTGTTGATAAAATACTCTTACAAAAACAGCTTAAGGGAGAATGGGTTTGTTTGGCTCATGATTCCAGATTACAACCCGTCATGGCAATGGAAGCACAATGGCAGAAGATTTTGAGAACCAGTCACATTGCATCGACAGTCAAGAGCACAGAACAATGAATTAATGCTGAGTTTGCCCCTTCTACTTTATACAGTCCAGGATCTCCCACCCAGGGAATGAACCCCCCCACAATTAAGATGGGTGTGCTGGATAGCTTTAGTGTCAATTTCACACACCTGGGTTGAGGAGGCCTCAATCAGGGAATTGCCTCTATTGGACTGGCCTGTGGCCATGTCTGAAGGGCATCTTCTTGATGAGTGATGTGGGAGGGTCCAGCCCACTGTGGGTGGTGCCACCCCTGGGCAGGTGGACCTGTGTTACATAAGAAAGCAGGCTGAGCAGGGGCCAGGGGAGCAAGTCAGTAAGCAGTGTTCCTCCATGGCCTGTGCTCCAGCTCCTGCTTCCAGGTTCCTGCCCTGAGTTCCTACCTTGGGCTCCCTGATGAACTACGACCTGGGAGATGTAAGACAAATAAACCCTTTCCTCCCCAAGTTGGTTTGGTC
>NW_008360322.1:4058789-4067778 GCF_000622305.1 Nannospalax galili
GTGCTCAGAGTTTGTTGCTGTGGAGCTTGGAACAGTTATGCTGAAAGAGTTGTAGACGATGGAGGCCTGGCTTGTGAAGCTTCAAGGAGAAGCGGAGACTCTCAGGGCTGTTTGTGTGAGATTTTGGATTGAGAGTCTGTGGGTTCTGGTCAGCTGGGGCTGAAGAATCAGCTGTGATTAAGAAGAGACCAGAACCTGAAGTAAAACCTTTGCTTTACTGGGACAATTGATGCTGGTTAGCTGGGGCTGAAAAATCAGCTGTAAGTAACAAGAGACCAGCATCACTGTGGTGAAATCTTCTGGGAGGTATTTCCTCAGGGTCAGCACACAGAGGGGACCTGCACCTCTATTTCAAGCTGGCAGCAGGACTTGGTAATGTGTAAGAGTCTCCTGCATGGTTCTGGTGTTGAAAGCCTGAAGGGATCACAGAGAGCAGCTGAGACTTGGCACCCTGAGAGGCCAGGAAAGGCCATAGGTGAAAGTGCAGCTTCAGTTGTAGCGAAGACCCCAGGATTGAAGGGGTCATGGAGAGAAACTGAGGCTTTGCACCCCAAGAGGCAAGAAGAGGCCATTGGTGAAGGTGTAGCCTCAGTTTCAGTGGAGACCCCAGCTTTTTGGAGAAGCCAGGGCCATGGGACGACCACCAAGGATAGTGGCAGGTGTGGAATGGAGCTGGCCTGGGTCTGTGAGACAAGCTGAGTGTGCTGTAGAGCAGAGTCAGAGCAGTGGAGCTGCCAGTACCCTTTGGATCCCAGAAGATCGTGAGTGAATCCCAAATGTCCAGCCTTGAGCTACTTTGCTGGACTTTGGTTTTGTTAGGTGTGCCCTATTATTCCCTTTGAAATAAGACAGTACTTGTTTTGGATTTTACAGAAGCCTGCCCACAGTTGAGACTTTTTAAAAGAGAGTATGAACTTTTATGTGTTTGGATTTTTTAAGAACTGTGGGGTTTTTAAGGTTGTACTGTCTTATGTTGTGATATTAACATCATATCTTGGGAACAAGAATTAGAATGCTTATGGTTTAATAGTGATATGTATCTGTGTCAAGTTATCAAGGGTGTCAATTTTGCTGGATAGCTTTAGTGTCAGCTTGACACACCTGGGTTGAGGGAGCCTCAATCAGGGAATTGCCTCTTTTGGACTGGCCTGTGGCCATGTCTGAAGGGCATCTTCTTGATGAGTGATGTGGGAGGGTCCAGCCCACTGTGGGTGGTGCCACCCCTGGGCAGGTGGACCTGTGTTGCATAAGAAAGCAGGCTGAGCAGGGGCCAGGGGAGCAAGCCAGTAAGCAGTGTTCCTCCATGGCCTGTGCTCCAGCTCCTGCTTCCAGGTTCCTGCCCTGAGTTCCTACCTTGGGCTCCCTGATGAACTACGACCTAGGAGATGTAAGCTGAATAAACCCTTTCCTCCCCAAGCTGGTAGTGGTCAGAATGTTTTGTCACAGCAATGAAGAAACAAACTAGGACAATGAGTCTTCACATCAATTAATTTAATTAATTAATTTAATCAAACAATCCCTCACAGACACTCTCAGAGGATAATTTCAACCTAGATAATCCGTCACTGGTGCCTCCTAGGTGTTGGCAATTAATCCTAACATTACAGTCCTCAATGTCACTTATCCACATGTAGTTCCAGAGTTGCCATGTCCCCAAATGCACTTTCCTCTCACCTCTGCTCCAAAATAAGTACATAAAAAGAGACCAGATAAATCAGAAGGCTGTTGCATTAGCTATTTCATTATGTGAAATATCACATACATAAATGCACATAAAGAAATGTGTACTGTAAAGGAAAAAGAGTCTTACAATCACCACCCAGGTCAAGAAATTAGTGTCTCCCCCCACCCCAAAGACATACACCTCACCAGCACAGCCTTCCCAGCCACACCTTCCCCCCCTCATTCTAAAGGTAACTATCCTGACTTTTATGCTAATGGAGTTTTAAAATATTTTAATTTTCACATAGACGACCCCAAACACCATAACTATTGTTCTTCAATTAATATTTATTGACTATTTAGTAAGTGCCACATTCTAGTCATGAAATAAAAATAATGATAATATAAAGATCTTTCCCCTTATGAGATTTACATTTTAGTAGACTGAAATTTTGTTTTCTGACCCTGGTTAAATATCATAGACATATAGTAGATTGCTTCTTCCATGGTAAGAGTCACTGACTTTGTTTACATGTCATTGTAGTTCACTGCATACATAAGTGTTTCGTGTTTGTTTGTTTTATTCCTGATGCACATCTATGCTATTTCTAGTTTGGGAACATGAGCTTGCATATACATGTATTCAGATACATGTGAGCATGGACTTTTCTAAAACATATACCTATGAGTAGAATTATCGGGACAATGAGTGTGCAGATTTTCAAATTTATTAGATTACAGACTAATTTCCCAAAATGGTTGTACAAATCTACAGTTCCATTAGCAAGTAGGAGTTTCTATTGATCAATGTCCTTGTAAATCCTTGGCAATGTCAGACTTTAAAATTGTTACTTGTTCCAATATGATCTTGTTTTGCATCCTCTGAGCATTTGTTGGTCTTTGGGATCCCTTCTTTTGTGTATAGCTATTCATGCTTTGTTCCTTATTCCATAGGACATTTTAATATGTTTACAGCTTCGATACAAGTTATGCAAAACATCCATAGCAGCCAGGTGAAGCAGTTCACATCATTCATGATGCTTTTTCCTCAACCAATATGTTTAAGTTGTAATTTTGTGGGATAATTATCCCTCTGGACTCAGGTTTCTTCAATGAGTTGGATGAGGTGAAGTAAAGTTCACTTAAGCTTGATAATATCAGTTTGAAAGACTGTTCAGCAAATTTATTTAGAAACAAAATTCAAGAAAATACTTCCCAGGGTAATAAATGCTGAGCTCTTTACTTCCCCACTTACTGAAGGAATAAAAGACTTTGTACCATTCTTTCTATGGAGCAAGATGATGATTCTTGAGGTGACTATCCTTTTATTTATGGTTTTAGAAGGATTTGACACTTATCTGATAATATGAGCTGTGATCGGAAAACTGGAGTGTATTTTAAGAAGATGGACATATGTAAATACTAGGTACTCTTTATTTCTAGTTTATTAACTGCAACTCCATTCACAGAGGTGAAATATTGGTTTTCAATACAAAGGAACTCCTTTTATCTTTTAAGATCACTATAGGAAGGCATATTACTGGATATTTTAATGAGAGTCACCATTTTAAAAACCTGCAATTCAACCAGGCATGGTGGCGTATGTCTTTAACCCCCTGCATTCCAGAGGCAGAGGCAGGTGGAGCTCTGTGAGTTCAAGGCCAGCCTGGTCTACATAGTGAGTTCCAGGCCAGCTGGGGCTACAGGGAGACCCTGTCTCAAAAAGACTTAAAAAAAAAAAAACAAACCTGCAATTAACATTACTAATCATTGTTTTAGTCTTCTACTCATCCACTCAACTGTCCCAACAGAGCTCAAAAGAAGATTCCAAGTACAAATGTTAGAAATGCTTATTCTGAACTCCAAGAATGAGGTCATTAGGTAGGCTCTAATCACTGACTGTCCTTATAGAAAGGGGTAATTTGAGTATAGGCACAAACACAGGGAGCACAATGTACACACCAGCAGAAAATGGCCACAGGGTGAGGTGCGAGGCCAGGACTACAGAAACCTCTGGGACTGCCAGAAGGTGGGGGTGACGATTCTTACCCTACAGATTTCAGAGTAAATGGTCCTGCTGAGTCACTGATTTCAATAAATTTCTGTTGTTCTAAGCCATCCAGTTTGTTACTTTATCATGTCCACCTGAGAAATTAATACAGGGATTTGAGATTTTTGAAAAGGACAAGAAAGAAAGCAAGTTGCTGGTAGAACTGGAAAGAGGTAAGAACGTACTTCTGCAGTCTCTTCCCCTGCCAGCCCCAGAAAGAGAAAGACTTTTTAAAAAATGTGGACACAAGCAATGACCATTCGAGAGCCAGGCCACAGCAACAGCTGTCAAGAGGACACCCTAGCTGCCTCCCTCTGCTAGCCACACAGCAGTGCTGGTATAATCTAGAAGCAGTTTCCTGGGAGCCACTGACAGCAGAGGAGGTTGGAGATGTAGAATAATAAGACAAGCAAACCTGATCCTGAGAACAGGCCAGGCACTTCAGAGACCCTAGCCCATGGTAAAAAGTTGTAATTTGCTTGAAAATGTTGAGCCACAAGCTGATCCCAGACAGATATTTGCTGAACACCTGTATATGCAAGATATGATGCCAGCCAAACTACCAAGAGGATACTACTCAAAGAGCAGTGCCAAAGTAATTGTTAATAAAAGTAAGACAACAATCTAAGGACAGCCTCTTCTCATCTAACCTGAGATAATGGCATGGCTCTCAAAATAAAACTGTTAGAGTCTAGCAGTATAGCTCCACATGCTCCACAGGTGGGTTGAACCCCCAGCAGAAAAACAAATACAAAAAAAAAAAAAAAAGCAAAAAACCCTGTTAAAAATGTGGACACAGCCCTTTGCATCCCTGGGCAACACAGCCACCAGCTTCCTGGGTCACCATCTTTCCTGGGTAAATTCGACCACCCCCACTGGGCCTTGACTCCCTCAACCTCATTCTTCCCAGCTCACCCACCCCACCTCCTACCTGGGTACTGGCCCATTTCTTGTCATGGTACCCCAGACCCCTGGACTGACCTCTTGGACCAGAATCCCCACTGCTTCCTGATCCTTTGCATCCAGACCAACCCAATTCCTCCCTGTAGTCCCCAGGAACCTTTGGAGCCTCTTCCCACCCCCACCTCCCTTTACATCCCTGGGTGGCACAGCCATCAGCTTCCTGAGGTCAGCATCTTTCCTGGGCCCTGCTCCCAGGCCAGCCCAGCTCCCAAATTCCTAAGGCCAGCATCTTTCCTGGATGGATGCAGACCTTAAGAGAAAACCTGAGAGCATCTGATCCTCATCCGAATTCGGCCTCTGTGGGGACTCCTGAGCAACAAGACTATACCAATTTGGCGACTCCAATATAAAATCAAAAGAGAGAACATGAAGCCTAGACAAACTAGCTTTTCATGTCCAATAAGTAAACTGCAAAGGTACATAAAGTTTACGAAAAGAAGCAGACACAAACTCAACAAAGGAAGGCTTGAGTCTCACACAAGTATCAGAAACTACAAAAGAAATCCACGTGTCAAACTCACAAAGAAAAAATGATAACATGAAAAACCAAAATAATATAACCACACCAAGTACCAACAGTCCTCTAGAGGAGTACAATGAGAACCTCCTAGAGATAACACAGGACATGAAACTCAAAATAACAATTATAAACATGTTAAAAGAATTCAGTGAATTTAAAGAACACACAAAGAAACCAAAGAACTGAAAGACGATAGGGATAAATTTCTGAATGAATTCAGAAGAGTTAGAAATACTGAAAAATACTCAGGATGAAATGCAGAAGGAAGTGAAACACTCAATAATCCAATTAGAAACAACAGGAGAAAGCCTCACCAAAAGGATGAATGAAATGGAAAACAGAGTATAAAGACTGGAAGATAAAGTGGAAGAATTAGACCACTCAAGCAAAGATTATGAAAAATTTTAAAAACCACAAGAATGGAATATGCAGGAATTGTGTGACACCATAAAAAAATCAGACTTACAAATTATAGGCATACAGGAAGGAGAAAGACTCTCAGGATAATGGTATGGACCAGATCTTCAACAGGATTGTAGAAGAAAATTTCCCAAAATTAAAGAAAGGCATGCCCATACAAATACAAGCATATAGAACACCAAATAGACAGGATCAGAAAAGGAAATCTCCATGGCACATCATAGTAAAAACACTAAATGTACAGAACAAAGAGAGAATACTGAAAGCTGCAAAAGAAAAACAACAAGTCACATATAAAGGAAAACCCATCAGAATTACAACTGACTTTTCAGTGCAAACTATGAAAGCCAAAAGAGCCTGGAGCAAAGTATTCCCAGTTCTAAATCACCACAGATGCCAACCCAGACTACTTTACCCAGCCAAAATGTCTATTATAGTCAAAGGGAAAGTAAAAATCTTCCATGACATAAATAGGCAAAAGGAATTCATGTCCACAAAACCAGCCCTTCAGAGAGATCTGGAAGCAATACAAAGAGTTGAAGAAAGGAATGACTATACCCAAGGGATTGTGGAAAGAAAACCAATGAAGGTATAACTGTGGAAAGGTACAGCTATATCAAGAATGTAAATAGAAATAAAAATGACGGGATTTAATACCCATCTTTCATTAATAACTTTAAATATTAATGGACTGAAGTCCCCAGTCAAACAGACTATGTGAATGGATTAGGAAACAAAACCCATCTTTTTGTTGTCTGCAAGAAACTCATCTCACTTTCAAGGACAGACACTATCTCAAAGTGAAAGGATGGAAAGACAAAAGCAGGCATTACAATTCTAATATCTGAAAAAATAGACATTAAACTAAAACTAACCAGAAGAGTTCAAGAGGGCCACTTCATTCTGATCAAAGGAAAAATTGACCAAGAAGATATTACAGTCATGAACATATATTCACCAAACTCTGGTGAAACCAATTTCACCAAAACAGTACTACAAGACTTGAAGACCCAAATTAATCCCAACTCATTAATAGTAGGGGACTTCAACACCCCATTGTCTCCATTAGATAGGTAAACAGGGCAGAGAGTTAACAGAGAGACATATGAATTAAACAATACCATATAGCAAATAGACTTAACAGACACCTACTGAGTAATCCACCCAAGAACCAAAAGACATACTTTCTACTCAGTGCCCCATGGAACCTTCTCCAAAATCGACCATATACTGGGGCACAAAACAAACCTCAACAAATACAAAAAGATTGAAATAATTCCATACATTCTATCAGACCACAATGCAATAAAGCTTAAAAGCAACACTGGAAGAAACCTTAGTAACTACATGAACACATGGAGATTACACAACACACTCCTGAATGATGAATGGGTCAAAAGAGAAATTATGAAAGAAATAAAAGTATTCCTGGAACTAAATGAAAAGGGCAATACAACACAACCAAACCTCTGGGACACATTGAAAGCAGTCCTTAGAGGGAAGTTTATAGCTCTAAGTTCCTACATTAAAAAATCAGAAAGAACACAAATAAATGACTTAACATTATAACTCAAGACACTTGAAAAGCAATACCAAATGAAATCCAAACCCATCAGACAAGAAGAAATAGCAAAAATCAGAACAGAAATTAATAGAAACAAACAACAAAAAAAACAATACAAAAAATCAACAAATCCAAAAGCTGGTTCTTTGAAACAATAAACAAGATTGACAGACCGCTAGCCCAGTTAACCAAAAGAAAGAGAACCTCCAGATCAACAAATTCAGAGATGAAAGGGGAATCATCACAACAGACACCAAAAAGATCCAGAACATTATAAGGGAATACTTAAAAAACTTATATGTTACTAAACTTGAAAACCTAAAAGAAATGGATGGGTATCTAAAAGCATGGGAATCACCAAAACTAAACCAAGAAGAGATCAACACCTTAAACAGTCCCATAACACATAAGGAAATTGAAACAGTAATATAAAACCTCCCAACTAAAACCTCGTGACTAAAAAAAGCCCAGGACCAGATGAATTGACAGAAGAACTCTACCAGACATTTAAAGAAGATCTGCATCCAATACTACTTAATTTATTCAAAAAGATAGAAATGGAGGAAGAACTTCCAAATGCCTTCTATGAAGCCAGCATCACTCTAATACCAAAGCCAGGTAAAGATACAAGCAAAAAAGAAAACTGTAGACCCATGTCCTTGCCAAAATTCTCAACAAAATGCTTGCAAACCGCATACAGACACACATCAAAAAGATCATCCAAGATGATCAAGTTGGCTTTATTCCAGAGATGCAGGGATGGTTCAATAAATATAAGTCAGTAAATGTCATAAATCATATAAATTGGCTCAAAGATAAGAACTACATTGTCATTTCAATAGATGCAGAGAAGGCCTTTGGCAAAATTCAACATGCATTTAGGTTTAAAGTCCTACAGGGAATTGGAATGGAGGGAACATACCTCAACATAATTAAAGCCATATACTACAAACGCACAGCCAACATCATTCTAAATGGAGAAAAACTGGAAGCATTCCCATTAAAATCAAGAACCAGAAAAGGCTGTCCACTATCTCCATTCCTTTTTAACAATAAAGCTGAAAAGCAACAGAATTAATGAAAATGACCATCCTACCAAAAGCCATTTATAGATTCAATGCAATGCCAATCAAAATCCTAATGACATTCTTCACAGAATTGGAAAAAACATCCTAAGATTCATATGGAAGCACAGAAGACCTCAGATAGCCAAAGCAACGCTAAACATTAAGAGCAATGCTGGGGGGATTACTATACCAGATTTTAAACTGTATTACAGAGCTATAGTCATATAAAAACAACATGGTACTGGCACAAAAAGAGACCCATAGATCAATGGAACAAAATTGAAGACCCAAATATAAGTACATGCAATTTCAGCCAGTTCACATTTGACCAAGGGGCCAAGAACATTCACTGAAGAAAAGACAGCATGTTCAGCAAAAGGTGCTGGCAAAATTGGATCTCCACCTGTAGAAGAATGAAACTAAACTCCTATCTTTCACCTTGCACAAAAGTCAACTCGAAGTGGATCAAAGACCTCAAAGTGAAGTCTGAAATTCTGAATCTGTTAGAAGAAAACATTGGCAATAACCTACAAGATAAAGGTGTAGGAAAGGATTTTCTAAACCGGACATCAGTTCCTTAGGAAACAAGGTCAAGAATCAACAAATGGGACCTCATTAAACTAAAAAGCTTCTGTGCATTAAAAGTAGCAACCAAGGAAGTGAAGAGAAAACCCACAGAATGGGAGGAAATCTTCACCAGCAACACATCTGACAGAGGTTTAACATCCAGAATATATAACAAA
>NW_008360322.1:4068752-4071958 GCF_000622305.1 Nannospalax galili
AACAATGCATAGCAGATCAAGAAATATATGTCTAGGTAAGGTTTATCTGAGAACAATTGATCTTTGCTCAAGATTTATCTACATGACACACAGTAATTAATAGCACCAGACTGGTGGAACTGACCTTCTTGGATGTTTAACAGACATTGAGGCCTATAAAAATTTGGTCAGAGGGACATAAAGGACACTTTTTGCTCCTTGCCCTCCTAGGCCAACTAGTTCCAGGGGACTATGAGCATCTCTCGAAAAGTCCTATAATGGTTGTGGGTCACCTGTCCTCTTGATCAAGGAGGCCGAGGACACCAAGAGATGGACTTGAACCAGTGTCCAGTCTACAAAGAGGAGGGTCAACACAGAGGAATCATTTCCTCCATGCTTCCAAGCAAAGCCAACCATGGGTGAGCAGAATCTTTGACTTATCTTCACATAGGCGGAACTGGTAAAAGAAAGGAGCCAGGGGCTCCTCCCTAGCCCATGTGACCCCTGAGGAACAGATCCTCAATCGACCTTAAAAGTAAAAATAAATTGGTATATCTGGGCCAACTGTATGGCCTTAAACACCCAAAAGGAAAGTATAACCAAAGATTAAAGGGGCCAATATAATTTTTTTAAGAGTTCATATGTGTAGCTAAAATGCTACCAACCCAAAAAGCAACATTGCCAGATAGGAGATACCTTCTTTTGAGATGTTAGCCAGGGTGGACAAAGGGACTCCCAAATAGTAACCCAGCATAGAACTGGGAAAATGAACAGCAGACCCCAATCTTATCTAAAGGAATATTGACAACTGATTGCTGCTAGATGAGGAACAGCTGACCCACCTAAAACAAAGACCTCTGACAGGCTGACTAGATTCACAAGATTTACAAGTAGTAGGGAATGGCTGGGGGTGCCCACAACACAGCAGACAGTAGCAGGGATATCAGAGTATAAGCGCTGTAGTCGGGGGAGGGAGGCTATTGGAGGGTGCCATCTGGAAGTAGGTTGTGATGGCTAATCCTGGGTGTCAACTTGACTGGATCTGGGATTAACTGAAATGAGAGAGATCTTCTTGATTGGATCATCTGAAGCTGGAAGACACACTCTAAATGTGTATGTTACCTTCTGATGGCAGCCCATATAAAAGGCCACCGCAGAGGAGAACACCTGGCTTCTTGCTACTTGCCTTCTCTCTCACTGGTGAGTTCATCCTGCTGTTATAGACTGAAGATTAGCTGATCTTTTGGAATTCATCAGACCTTCAGCACCAGACTGGAACTACTGAGACATCCAGCCTTGTGGACTGAGTGACTACGGATTCTCAGCCTCTCCAGTGTAGTGCAGCCATTGTTGGACTGCTCAGACTCTATCCTGTGAGCTAAGCTGATAATTCTTTATACATATTCATTCTACTGGTTCTGTTTCTTTGGAGAACCCTGCTGTCTCTCTGTCTCTCTGTCTCTCTCTCTCGCGCTATATATATATACATTCTACCAGTTCTGTTTCTTTGGAGAACCCTAACTAATACAGATTGTGGTACCAGGATTGTTTCTAGAGAAACAGAATTGAAAGGATGAATGTCTTTAATGGGCTTGTTGGTATTTGGAGCAGGCTCTCTAACTCGGCATCTTCAGATAGCATGGGGAGCACTGAAAATCCATGGTGTAGACTATTTGAAACAATTATGGAGTCTTTGATGGGCTTGTTGGTATTTGGAGCAGGCTCTCCAACTCAAGAGTCTTCAAGTAGCATGGAGAGCACTGAAAATTCATGGTGTAGACTATTTGAAACAATTATGGAGATAGATGCATTTAAATCTCCTAACTCACCTCTTGTGAAGATCAAGAAATTTAGTGACTCTATACATAAGATATTTGACAATTTGTGGAAAAATAAGAAAAACGATGCTGGCTGGTTACTTCTAGCATCTCTGGATAAAGTGATAAAGATGAACAATGAGCTTAATGATAAAATTGACAAGCTCCAGATTCGAATCAACAGTTTAAAAGTTTCCAAGTGTGCCCTGGAAGAGAATATTCTCTCCAGCAGCCAGAAAGCTAAAGCTGCAGAAAATCAAGCTGGAGCCCTTATTATACGGTTGGCTGATCTACAATACAAATTTAATTCCCAGCCTTGAAGGGTGTCAGCAGTAAAGGTGAGGGCATTGGTAGGGAAATATTGGAATCCTGACACGTGGGATGGAGATGTGTGGGAAAACCCTGAGGAGGCTGAGATTTTGAATCCTCTGACTATTAAGAATTTGATTCACCTGATGAATTAATCTCCCCACTCTCAGCAGACCCACCCTGCCCACCCTTGCCTGAGGAAACTAATCCCATTGAGGAAACTAATCCCATTCAGCAAGACAAAGGTGATGTCCCTGAGGGCCCAGTTGTTGTTGCCTCTAGACCTATAACCAGACTAAAAGCTAAGCAGACCCCTAGAGGAGAGATAGAAAGTGCAGTCCATGAGGAGGTGCGCTACACCACTAAAGAACTTAGTGAATTTGCTAATTCATTCAAGCAGAAGTCTAATGAATATGTCTGGGAATGGATTTTAAGGGTATGGGATAATGATGGAATGAACATAAAATTGGATCAGGCTGAGTTTATTGACATGGGCCCCCTGACTGGAGATTCTAGGTTTAATATGGAAGCTCGTGCAATTAAAAAAGGTGTTAAAAATTTATTTGGTTGTCTGAGGTATTTATCAAAAGATGGCCTATTGACAGATAGCTGGAGATACCTGATATACCCTGGCTTAGTGTTGATGAAGGGATTGTAAGGCTCAGGCAAATTGGGATGCTCCAGTGGATTCGCTGTGCAACACCAAATCCTCCACAATGGGAGGGCCCAGAGGACATGCCTTTTACTCATTTTATAAGATGGAAAGTACTGAGAGAAACACCAGAACGTTTGAAGAGCTTTGTTTTGGCTCTTTTCCTTGTGCCGAATCTTACAGTTGGAGATGCCGCTGCTCAATTGCATAAATTAAATGTAAATATAATAGGTGTAACAGGACCTTGGAGTAGGGGTCAGGTGGCATTATTGAAAGACAAGGTGAGTGTACTGATCGTAATGGGCGGCAAAGGCAAATCAATACCTACAATGGCGTGACTCAGAATGGACCTGTGGTACTGGCTAATCAATCATGGTGTTTCCAGGGACCACATACATAAGAAGCCTACTATGTTTTTATTTGATCTGTATAAGCAGAAAAGCTCTAGG
>NW_008360322.1:4072408-4092115 GCF_000622305.1 Nannospalax galili
TCCAGTGGGTCCCCGAACTCATCCTGTGGTTATTTCCCCAGTACCAGAATGTATAATTGGAATAGATATACTTAGGAATTGGCAGAATCCCCACGTTGGTTCCCTGACCTATGGAGTGAGGGCTATTATGGTTGGAACGGCCAAATGGAAACCACTGGAATTGCCTCTGTCAGGGAAAACAGTGAACCAAAAACAGTATCACATCCCTGGAGGGATTGCAGAAATTAGTGCTACCATCAAGGATTTGAAAGATGCAGGGGTGGTGATTCCCACCATATCTCCCTTTAACTCTCCTATTTGTCCTGTGCAGAAGACAGATGGGTCATGGAGAATGACAGTTGACTATCAAAAACTTAATCAAGTAGTGACTCCAATTGCAGCTGCTGTACCAGATATGGTTTCCCTATGCAAGCAGATTAATACGTCTCCCTGCTACCTAGTATGCAGCTACTGATTTGGAAAATGCTTTCTTCTCGATACCGGTTCATAAAGGCCACCAGAAGCAATTTGTTTTCAGCTGGCAAAGCCAACAGTATACTTTTACTGTCCTGCCTCAAAGGTATATTAATTCTCCAGCATTGTGCCATAACTTGGTTCAAAGGGATCTTGATTACCTGACTCTTCCACAAAATATCACACTGGTCCACTATATTGATGATGTTATGCTGATTGGATCCAGTGAGCAGGAGTCTGGACTTGTTGGTAAAGCATATGTACATGAGAAGATGAGAAATAAATCCAACCAAAATTCAAAGGCCTTCTACCTCAGTGAAATTTCTAGTTCAGTGATGTGGAGCATGCAGAGAGATTCCTTCTAAGGTGAAGAATAAGTTTTTGCACTTGGCTCCTTCCTTCACCAAGAAAGAAGCACAACACTTAGTAGGCCTGTTTGGATTCTGGAGGCAGAACATTCCTCATCTGGGCATGTTATTATCACCCATATATCAAGTGATTTGGGAGGCAGATACCTTTGAGTGGGGCCTGGAACAGGAAAGGGCCCTTCAACAAGTCCAGGCAACTGTACAAGCTGCTCTGCCCCTTGGGCCATATGATCCAGCAGATTCGATGGTGCTTGAGGTATCAGTGGCAGATAAAGATGCTGTTTGGAGTTTCTGGCAGACCCCCATAGGGGAATCACAGCAGAGGACATTGGGATTTTGGAGTAAGGCTTTGCCTTCATCTGTGGACAACTATTCTCCCTTTGAGAGACAGCTCTTAGCCTGCTATTGGGCCTTAGTGGAAACTGAACGTTTGACAATGGGCCACCAAGTCACCATGCGACCAGAGCTGCCCATCATGAGCTGGGTGTTATCTGACCCCCCAAGCCATAAAGTAGGCCATGCACAGCAACAATCCATTATCAAATGGAAGTGGTATATACATGATCAGGCCCGAGCAGGTCCGAAGGGTACAAGCAAGTTAAAAGTTGCCCAAATGCCTGTGGTTCCTACTCCTGTTACAATGCCTCCTGTTCTCAAGCATGCACCTATGGCTTCATGGGGTGTGCCCTATGATCGGTTGACTGAGGAAGAGAAGACTAGGGCTTGGTTTATAGATGGTTCTGCATACTATGCAGGCACCACTCAGAAATGGGCATCTGAGGCATTACAGCCCATTTCTGGAACAACCCTGAAGGACACTGGGGAAGAAAAGTCTTCACAGTGGGCAGAACTTCCAGCAGTGCACATGGTCAAGCATTTTGCTTGGAAGGAGAAATGGCCAGAAATGCTATTGTGTACTGATTCATGGGCTGTAGCCAATGGTTTGGCTGGATGATCAGGGACTTGGAAGGAGCATGATTGGAAAATTGGTGAGAAAGACTTTGGGGAAGAAGTATGTGGATAGATCTCTCCAAATGGGCAAAGGATGTGAACATACTTGTATCTCATGTAAATGCTCATCAAAAGGTGGTTTCAGCGGAAGATGAGTTCAATAATCAAGTAGATTGGATGACCCATTCTGTGGATTGTCAGCCTCTTTCTTCAGCTATCCCTGTCATTGCTCAATGGGCCTATGAACAAAGTGGCCATGGTGGCAGAGATGGAGGTTATGCATGGGCTCGACAGCATGGACTCCCACTCACAAAAGCTGACCTGGCTACAGCTGCTGCTGAGTGCCAGATCTGCCAACAGCAGAGACCAACACTGAGCATATGGCACTCTTCCCCATGACGACCAGCCTGCAACCTGGTGGCAGGTTGACTACATTGAACCACTTCCATCTTGGAGGGGACAGCGTTTTTTTCTTACAGGAATAGACACTTATTCTGGTTATGGATTTGCCTTTCCTGCATGTAATGCTTCTGCCAAAACTACCATCCAGGGACGTACAGAATGCCTTATCCACCATCATGGTATTCCGCACAGCATCGCTTCTGACCAGGGAACTCACTTCACAGCCAAAGAAGTGCAATAGTGGGCCCATGGTCATGGAATCCACTGGTCTTACCATGTTCCCCACCATCCTGAAACAGCTGGCTTGATAGAACTATGGAATGGCCTCTTAAAGACACAGTTACAAAGCCAATTAGGTGGCAATAGCCTGGAGGGCTGGGGCAGGGTCCTCCAGAACACAGTGTATGCTTTGAATCAGCATCCAATATATGGTACAGTTTCTCCTATAGCCAGGATTCATGGGTCCAGGAATCAAGGGGTGGAAGTGGGAATGATTCCACTCGCTAACCTCCCTAGTGACCCACTTGGAAAATTTTTGCTTCCTGTACCCTCGACTTTGCACTCTACTGGCTTGGATGTTTTGGTTCCAGAGGAGGGAGTGCTTCTGCCAGGAGAGACAACAAACATTCCTTTGAACTGGAAGCTAAGACTTCCCTCTGGACACATTGGCCTTCTGATGCCCTTAAGTCAGCAGGCTAAGAAAGGAATAACAGTATTAGGAGGGAAATTGGACTGGTTCTCCACAATGGAGGTAATGGAGATTATATCTGGAAGGTAGGAGATTCCTTAGGGTGACTTTCGGTGTCACCATGACCTGTGATTAAGGTCAAAGGGAAACTGCAACAACCCAATCCAGACAGGACAACAAATGGCCCAGACCCTTCAGGGATGAAAGTATGGATCAGTATTCCAGGGAAAGAGCCAAGACCTGTAGAGGTGCTTGCTGATGGTCGAGGAAATACAGACTGGATAGTAGAGGAAGGTAGTTACAAATACCAACTTAGGCCACGTGAGCAGTTGCCGAAACGGATTGTAATTGACATGAGTTTTTTGTCCTATTTGGTTAAGAATAAGCTTGTGCATGTGTACACACGTTAACCGGATACTTGAGTTATTCATTTTTGAATGTGTAATTCAGATGTGTTAAGTGGTTAAGTGTTGTGAACCTCTATGATTATACTGGGCTATGAGACACTAAAGGACTAAGCATTCCTTGAAGACCTTATCACTTACTCTAAGATATATAATGCATTGGTCATTGTATGATGGGATAGTTATCTCATGTTAGGTGAAATTATGACCTCAACATTGTTTTCATTTGAAAATTAAGCATGACATAAAGAGATGCTATTGGGTGTCAAGGTGACAAGGGCTGCACTTGTGATGGCTAATCCTGGGTGTCAACTTGACTGGATTTGGGATTAACTGAAATGAAAGAGATCTTCTTAATTGGATCATCTGAAGCTGGAAGACTACATCCTAAATGTTGGTGTTACCTTCTGATGGCAGCCCATATAAAAGGCCAAGGCAGAGGAGAACACCTGGCTTCTTGCTGCTTGCCTTCTCTCTCGCTGGTGAGTTCATCTTGCTGCTGTAGACTGAAGACTAGCTGATCTTTTGGAATTCGTCAGACCTTCAGCACCAGATTGGGACTACTGAGACATCCAGCCTCGTGGACTGAGCGAGTACGGATTCTCAGCCTCTCCAGTGTGGTGCTGCCATTGTTAGACTACTTGGACACTATCCTGTGAGCTAAGCTGATAAATCTCTATACATATATATATATATATATTCATTCTACTGGTTCTGTTTCTTTGGAGAACCCTAACTAATACATGGGTGTATAGTTGAATAAGATGGTTTGGGGTGTTCTGTGTGATACACCCACACACACCCACAGAAAATCAAATTTTAAAAAGTAAATTATATTTGAGGAGGAAGCATGGAAATTTACATCATGTTAATTAGTAGAGGTGATAAACATTACTATTGAAATCTACCTGATGTTTTTATAGACACACAGGCGCCAAGGATCCAAGGGCAACCAATTATTTCTAGTAACAATCAGATACATACAGATTAGAGATGCACGCGCCAACATCTCAGTGTTAATAGCAAAAACAATGAGTCTTTCTGCAAGGAACAATACATTCTAATATGAAATGGGGATCTTTTTTAAAGGTTAAAAATCAAGTTTATGTCTTACAGGGCTTATACTGAGTTCAATATTGTATAACTATTAATTCAACTGTGAACCTAGAAACTTACAGCCACTTGTGAAAGAGATGTAATCTTGCTCTGGAATGTGTTACTGAATATGTTAAAGCTGTAATGAATGTGTCTTCTAATCATGTAATTAAAAATTAAAAAAAAAAAAGAATCCCAAGGAAAAAACCTCAATTGTCAAGATATTTTCACAAATCAACAGATAAAAAGTTACTTTAAAAACAAATACAAATCTGCCTGACAAACATCTGACAAACATAACATCTTGGGGCTGGAGAGATGGCTCAGCAGTTAAGAGCATGTACTGCTCTTACAGAGGACCCGGGTTCGATACCCAGAACCTACATAGCAGCTACAACTGTCTATAACTCCAGTTTCAGGGGATCTGATACCCTCTTCTGACCTCTGCAGGCACTGCACAACATGTGTGCACTTACATGCAGACAATACACTCATACACATAAAATAAAAATAATTAAAACAAAACAAATACAAATCTAATACAACATAACGTCTTAAACCTACAATACTAGTTCTCCATTCTCTTTGATGGCAGTAATACTGAATATACTCCCATATGGGGCATATTCTTAGGGTCCCATCAGATTATGGCCCTGACAAAAAGATTTAACAGGCCCAGATTATGTTCTATCCCAAAAGGAGATAGCTGTGGGGCTTACTACTTTCAAGAAAGCAACTGTGAATATATTAATTATTGTACCATCTCATAGGGAGAGCCTTGAATCTACTTTTTCTTTTTTTCTTTTTTTATTTTTTTTTATTTTGGTGCTGTAGTTCAAGCCCAGGGCTTCTGCCACTGAGCTAAAGCCCCAGATATTTTGTTTTACTTTTCTTTCATTTGGAACAGGGCCTTACTAAGTTACTCAGGTTGGCCTTGAATTCAATTTGTACCCCAGAAAAGCCTTGAACTTGAGCTCTTCCTGAATCTACCACATCAGTAGCTAGGATTATACGTCTGCACTGCCAGACCCCAGTGAATCCTATTAAAAAAAAAAAAAAAATTAAGACCCATTCAGCCTTAGCAAAAATTCACTGTAATCCACCACTGACCACAATTAACCAAACCTTATCACATAAGAAGATGCATATGCATGAAAGGACCACTCATTTGATCAAAATGTTACCTACTGTGTATTAGAAAAGAAATATTAGACAAAATAATTAAGACAACTAAAATTCGCTTCATATTTATCTTTTCTAACAACTTCCACAAGAATTAAATCTAAGTAAATGCTTAAAATGATTCTGTATAAAACTTTAATATATGCAGCTAAGCATCTTTTAATTTGCTTCAATTTTCCACAAAGTATAGTAAAATTTCCTGAGTGAAGACTTAAATAATTACACTTAACTTCCTTTTAGTTTTTATTAAAAATGAAAGGTATTCCACTGAATAATTTATATACAATGATACAATGTTCAAAACAGATTTCTTTTCTATTCCTCTTAAAGCTTTTATCTTAAAATGTCTACAAGAACATGTGCTTACACAAGACTTGAGAGTATCAGACTGAATATACGTGACCTCAGCAGCTTTATTGCACAATGACTCACATAACACTGCACATGTGCTTGGTTTCCTATGTCATAAAGTGCTGTATATAAATGGGAAAGTACTAAACGCAAATTCTCTATGATATTTGTACTTGAGGAGGCAGAGGTGGGTCTAATGCAATGTGACTGGCCTAAAAGCTATAACAAAAATAACAAAAAATAAATCTTGCAAAAGTTGTGGTTACTCCATTAAAATACTAATAACATTCCATTAGAGATTAGTACTAAATGCATAGCTCCTCGTTTCTGGGCATTTTAATCTTTAAAAAGACTGTGTAAATTAAAATCATCTAATGAAAAGATGATTTAGGTATCTAGAAGATGATCTTTCAAATACACACATCCCCA
Source organism: Nannospalax galili (assembly GCF_000622305.1). Lineage (NCBI taxonomy): Eukaryota > Metazoa > Chordata > Mammalia > Rodentia > Spalacidae > Nannospalax > Nannospalax galili. Next base: position 4,078,732 of record NW_008360322.1, read on the forward strand.
AGATTTCTCAAAAACAAACTGACAGTTTCTGGAGGAATGGTACACACCGCAGTATGGAGAAGCAGAGAGCTATAGGCCAGTGATGATAATAAACTCAAAAAAAAAAACAAAAACCCAATTTAGTGTAATTCTTCAAGTTGAAAAAAAAACTCAACTTTTCAAAGGGTACAATTCTTTTGACTTTAGCTATTATTCCTAAAGAATTAACTTTGTATTTTTACTGATTTACATTACAAATGCTTATTACCACACAATGAGCCACAGAAAATGCCACACAATTGAACAGTAACACATCTGATATTTTAAAGCTGCTAGAAACAGGTAATGAACTTCTCAGAACGTGTAAACAGAAATCAGAAAAATCCAAAATGTATTATTTGTGCCAAAAAATAAAACCCACAAGACACAAGAAGATATGACTTTGATATCAGTCCATCTTCAGTTAATATTTCTGAAAAATAATTCTTTGTTATAAATACAAGTTATTTTCTATTGTAAGAAAGTCTGAAGATAAAACTTCCTGAAAAAAATTATAATGTAGTGAAAAGTTGCATGGGTTCAAGAACCTTAATGCTTCCTAGGACACCATGCCTGCTACATGTCAGACAATGGGCACCACAACAACAGGAAGATTCCTGACCAATACAGTTTGTGGTCTAAAAAGAGTGGTATTTGTTTTCCAGGCAATATACTCTTAATAGTCACACACTTTAAAATACATAATTTTCTACTTAAATATACTACCATTTTATGGCCTTTGTCATTTTACCTATCTACAACTTTATTTTCCTATTAACAAATGCAAGACATGGGCTTAGTACTAGTTTCCATCAATAGACATTTAAAAATATTTTCTCTTTGGACGTGAACATGATAAAAATGAAATAAAGCAAACATAAAGAAACATAATAAATAATGTTATCCTCTCAACCCTAAAAAGAAATGTAAATAACAGCAACACTGCTGACTTAAATAAATTAGATTCCCAAAGAGAAAGGCAATCCAGTTGCAAATTTAACCATTCAGTACTAAGTAGGAAAGTCTTCACTCCCACCACCGGGGAAAGGCAGAAGACTCAAGGTTGTTCAGGTTTACAATATTTTTAAGAATCTGACTCTTAACTGGGTGTGGTGGTACACACCTATAATCCCAGCACTCAGGAGGCTAGGACAGGATGACAGAGTTCAAGGCCTGGGTAGCAAGACCCTGGGTCAGAGCAAACCAGGACAAAACAAAACAATCACACACCAAAACCAAATGTGGTGACAGAAGACGAAAACCATATGTAATTGGTTACAAAGGTTAACACCTAGGCATTGGTTTTTCACACTTTCCATCCGAGTAACATGGGATGCTCAAGCTACACGTCCTCTTCATATTCCAGATACTTTGCTGTGATGGGTTCTTCAAGCTGAATTCCTCCACTGCCCATTAACGCAAATGCGGGATACATTGTATGTGAACAGTCCACTTGGCGCTCATAGAGGCATTTCATCCCATCCGTATCGTAGAAGCTCACTTTGCCTTTATCGTAATCAAGGAAAATCCCGATACTTGCTGGCATGGGAAGAACTCTATTTTCGCGTTCATTAGAAGAAGTAGGTGACTTGGGTATAAAAAATTTCTTCATGCCTATAGTAACTAATGTAAAAGGTGGTGAAGAAACAAAACAGGCATCTTCACTTCCACTGTCATGCCCACTGTCTTGTTCATACCTAGAAGACAAACACAATCTGTCTCTCCATCCGGTCACCAAGCAACTTCCACACATTTTCACAAAACATAGACTGTTCTAAAGTTAAAATAGCATACACAGAAGTGTTCTGTTAAAACAATCAAAGTATAGAATATAAATTGTCATTTAGAACTGTACTACATACTTAAATTACCTTCATACCATCTACTTTTACCTCAATACATGAACAAATGGGAACCTAAAAATTCGTTAACAATGTCGCTCTTCCAAAACTAAATCAGAGGAGAGTGATAGGCGTGGTCTGAGAGTAAATGAAACACAATGGTATTTGAGAAAGTACAAAGGTCCATGCCCTCATCCATGAAATTATCAGGCTAAGTAAAATAACTGGGCACTCAAAGAATGCAAGAGTTTTATAAAAGCATGCCTCCTCCTCCTCCTGAGAATGCTATTTCCTCATTGGGATCTCCCCATCAAGAAAGAATAATGAAGTGTTTTTCCCTCTATGAAACATTAACACAGAAAATTCTGCTAGACAATCCTCTCATTTTCCCCTATGTATGGCTTTTCTTCTAACTATTTGGAATCATACTGCATCAACAACTTTAATCAGTGCTTCTTCTGGCTTCTAGTATTTCTCATGCTATCAACTCTTTAAATGCCAACACCAATATTTTACCAAGTGAGCATGCCATTATGTTTAATTAACTGCTTCCCTATGATAATCTGTTATTATGTAAATTAATTATTTGTGCAAAATCTTTTTCTTATCATTCAGAATGCTAATCTGTGAAACCATTCAGATTAAATGGTGAGTGTGTGTGTGTGTGTGTGCATGTGTCTAAATCAGTTCATCTTATCCCATCTAAAGAAATGAAAGTAAAAATCTCCATTATTCAGTTTCATAAAGATTTCCTGAAGAAACTGTCTAACATGACCAAATTTTGTAAAAGAACATATGGGAAAGTTTAAGGAAATTGTGTTAACTACAACTTGATTTTAAAAAATTGTGAAATAGGCAATTAAAGGCATTTCACTATATATGTAGGTATTTTTTAACCTGTAATTAGGCACTATGGGAAACCTTCAAAGTTTAAGCTGTGAAGCTGTATCATAATCAAGAGGAATTCAAAACAGACTGACTTCCTCATAACATCAAAACTTATTTGCTAATTATTCAAGACAACCTGACTCCTTTTCTAAGTCAGCCACTCTATCAGAGCTAATCACCTGAATCTAAGAAACGTACATTCTAAGTGTAATGAATAAGCACAGGTCTATGTTCACAGGTATTTACTTTTAAAAGAGTTATTATGTTCCAGATCAATCAAAGATCCCAATAATCTAGATCTACCTTGGACTAGCTGCATCCCGAGGAGACCGCAGCCACTCCTGGAGTTTGTCACTGGAAGCAACTCCCACTTTTACCAGGTATGAATATGGTTCCACACGGCAGGCCCAGAAGTGCTTCCCTTTCGTTATTCCAACATCTCCAATGATGTAGTCTAAGCTTGTATAATAGCCCACTTGGATACGTTCCGCAGCAAGAAGAATATTAAATCCAGCTCTACTCTCCACCCGGTCTCGCTTCAAGTTCAGCAACAGGTGTTCATTATTATAGCCACATTTTTCATCAAACAGGAAACTGAAAACTAAATGGTTAATATTAGTCTTAAACTAGTCTGAACATTAGCTACTAGCATTTCTAAAATGTAAGGCCAAAATTTGATTTTTTTTATAATAGAAATTACTGAGGAGATGCAAAATAGAAGGTGTCAGACTACCCAACTATATCAAATCAGAACCTCAACTTCCAGCATATTCCCTATACTTGAAAATCTTCAGACATATCAAAAGCAGAAGAAAATGTCTTAAATGTATATAAAATTTATGAATATACATCTTTGGATTAGAGATATTAATTACTGCACGTAGAATGTTCATATCCATTCTCTTTTTAAAAGATTTATTTTTATTATTTGTAATTATGTGTATGTGTGGTCTCTCTGTGGGTATGTGCACAGGTTCCCATGGAGGCCAGAAGAGTGTGTTGGATCTTCTGGAACTAGAGTTCCAGGTGGTTGTGAGTCACCCAATGTGAGTACTAGGAACTAAACTTTGGCCCTCTGCAAGAGCAGTATGCACTTTTCACTGCTGAACCTTCTCTCCAGCCCCTAGACTGTGCTGGCTCAACATCACTTTAGAGAAACCTTAGTGAGGTAAATGTGGTTAAGATATCAGAAAAAAAGACCTCTAAAAATTCTCTCACCCCCTCCAAGCATTCTTTATCCTTAAGTGGTAGTGAATGCTTATAAATACCTGTAATATTTGTAATATTCCAAATTCTGTAAATTTGAGAATTTATAAGATCTTTTCCTTATCAACAAACATGCCAGCTATGAGACACAGGCAGTGTAGAGAAAAGAAAACAGCATGGGTTTTTAGTTCAGAGAGGTCTGCATCCCCGTTCAAACCTAACAAGAGTTTGACCTAAACTTTGATTTCCTCACCTACAAGATATCGTTAACTATACTAAGCATATGAGCTAGCCAATGCAGACACAATAAAAATGTCCATCAACAGAATAAAGGACAAGGAAAATATGGTATATGCACTATAGTGGAATGTTATCAAGAATTAAATGAAGGGAAACTGTGATACACAATACAACTCCTCATCCCCTCTCTTCATAGACACTGGTATCCTCTATTCTTTCTGTCTATGCATTTGACTATCTGGCGACCACAGGAGAGAGGAGTTATTTAACGGATAGGTTTTCAGGTAGAATGTAAAATTCCTGGTGATGTGAGTGATGATGGCTGCATATACTGAGACTGTACAGTTAAAATGGTAGCTTCCATCTATATTATCCAACAACTTAGAAAGATGGCTGTGAGCAAGCTAAACCCAGTCCCCACATATGGGCAGACCTTCTTTCTGGTGAGAACAACTTTAGTTCTCATCTATAGACACTGCAGTAGACATCAAGTGCCCTTCATACCCTTCCCCTTCTGTGAAGCTCTTCAGAATCTGATAATGTCTGACCTGAACTTGGAAGGAGAGGCAGTGAAACAGAACAAGGGAAAGCTTTCCCTGTGGGTCTAATATATGCCCTCCACCCTCCACAGAGACTCACGCTCAGACAGAAAACCTAAGTGAGCCAGACTTAGATTAAATCAAAATTAAATATCAACATATTGTACCAGGGAATTTTAAATCTCTATCAATAGCCTATATTTTAGACATTCCTACTAACTGACCAAAAATATCCTAGAATCATGTTATTTTAAATATCTAAGGTAGCATTTATTTCATTTCGATCCCAACTTAGCCCCAATCACTCAAATGCCTTTTACTTCTTTTTGTCTATGTCAGTCAAAATCGAATCCTCTTCTCAGTCTATGAGGTGAAATTCAAGTACTCTCAGTTCATCTCTAAATCAAGTATTCAGTTCACCTCTAAATCCTAGCTGGGTCTGGAATCCACTTGTCTGGGATCCTGAAAGCAAAGGCTGGCTTCTCATAGGTCCACTTGGAGATGCTGCCAGTGTACCCTTCCCCTCTGCTTTTCCCATTCCAGTATTCTAGTACCTGGAGCTGGCGGAGTATGCAGAATCAGCTCTCTGCTGCAGGGACTGCAGATGGAACCCTTATACGCTCTCACTCTGAAAGCATAGTGAGAGTTGCTTTCAAGATTGGATACAACTTTACTTGTGTTGTGCACTTCCATCTCATTCCACGACATCATTTCTTCATCTCTATTTATCTTCCGATATTCAAGAACATAGCTATCAGCTTTATCCTTTTCTGGATGGTGCCAATTTATCAAGGCGTTATTGTAAACTTTACTCTGTTCCTCATTAATCTCAGGAATGTCTATGCCTGAAAGAATTATGAAATAGAGAACAATGGTAAAATATGCAGATTTCAAAATGTAGATTTTTTTTCCTAAGTAAAAATGATATATTGGCAATTTCTATAGTGTCCGAGAAATTTCTAAAATTTGTAGTACTATGTATAAAAGTATTAAATACAAAATAATGTAAGTTTGTAATTATAATTGAAATGGGAAAGTAAAAAATAAGACATAAAAATTAAGATTTGATTACAGCGTTAAGTAATATAAATATTAAGATACTGGAAATTATATTTTGGAGGTTTTTTGGGAGGAAGGTTTTCTGTTGTTGGGACAGGGTCTCCCTCTAGTCCAAGCTGGCCTGGAACTTGCTATGTAGATCAGGTTGGCCTAGATCTCACAGAGATCCTCCTGCTGGGATTAAAGGCATGCGCCACCACACCCAGCAAAATTATATTTTAACCACACACTTTCCACACAGTAACAGCAAGGAAGTTGAATTATCTATATTTATATGAACAAGCTACTATTTTAATATCTAAAAAACTTTGGTGACTTTTTCAAATTCTAATAAGCATTACATAATTTCTTTTCATATTTTCTTCTGTAGAATTGCAAAGCCAAGAGTTTCTCTTAATTTAAACAAATATTTCTGCAAGGAAGCTGAGGAAGTGCTTGTCATCCAAGCATGAGACCTGAGTTTGTGTCACCAGCACCCACATAAAAGCTGGGCAGCAGCAGCACGTATCTGTGACCCCAGAGCTGGTCACATACTCTAGCCAAATCAGGAAGCTCCAGGTTTGGTGAGAAACTGTCTCAAAAATAATAAGGCAGAGAACAACTAAGGAAGACACACAATGTTGACCTCTGGCCTCCACAGGGGAAGCTAAGGAGAGAGGTCTGGGAGGAATATCACCATCTTTAGGCTTCTAACCACCAGAATTATGAGAAATGTCTACCATGTTCAAGCCATGCAGACTATGCTTCTATTACCACACCCCTAGCACACTAACAGAGCATTGTAGACACTTACTTAATCACCTTCCTGTCCATTTTAGCCTACAGAAAGAAACTAATTGCCTCTCAGCAAGGAAAATATTTACTTGTGAAACACCATACAGTTGCCAGGTGTGGTAGCACACACCTTTAGGCTTTAATCCGAATAAGACCTCTGTGAGTTCAAGGCCAGCCTGGTCTACATATTGAGTTCCAGGCCAGCTGGAGCTACACAGAGACCCTTGTTCAAAAGCCAAAAAAAAAAAAAAAAGACAGAAATATTATACTAGCTTAAACCAAATTTCACATAATAATATTCTAAGCTTCATTTAAAAAAAAAATCAGTTGGGGCTGGAGACATGGCTCAGCAATTAAGAGCACTGGCTATTTTTGCAGAAGACCTGGGTTTGAATCCCAGCACCCACACTGTGGCTAACAACTGTCCATAACTCCGGTTCCTGTGGTTCCAACACTATCTTCTGACCTCCGACGGCACTGCATGACACGGGTGCACTTCCATACATGAAGGCAACACACTCGTACACATAAAAGAAAAATAATAAAATATTTAAAATAAGTAACAGGATACAATGTGATGTCACACATGCAAAATTTAAAAAGCCAAGAATATAGTTTTGTGCAGAAAAACAGTCCTCAAAACAAATGGGCTGTGATTTTAGAATATGATGATCCTGGGTAACTTTATGATGGCAAAGGGTACGGAATGCATTTCCTGTACATTCAGACTAAGAGCGAGGCTTTGCTTCCACAACTTACCACTAGAGAAAAAGGACAATTCTCCAAGAAGCTCTGTTTGTCTGGTTGTATTAACAACATAATCTTCAAAAGAAGTCTGAGCTGCAGGTCTAAAGCTCTTCAAAGACTCTGTAGCCTTCTGTATTCTGTAGACAGATACATTTTATATAAAAACAATTCTTTTAAAAAAGCAAAAAAGAAGCCGGGCATGGTAGTGCACTCCTGTAGACACAGCACTTGGGAGGTAGAGGCAGGCTCTGTGAGTTCAAGGCCAGCCTGGTCTACATAGTGAGTTCCAGGACAGCTGGGGCTACAGGGAGACCTGTCTCAAAAAGACAAAAAAAAAAAAGGCAAATTAAGACTAAACCAAACATCTGCAAGGCGATGAATAAGGCCTGTATTTCACTCAGCACTGGGAATGAAGCAAGCCCAGACTGCTCAACAATACATCCTGAACGACCCAGGGCTGAAGCCGCACTGAATGACGCTGTGGACAAGACTGGAAAGTGCAAAGTGGAATACCTGAGGTGGAGTTGCTTCGCTGTCTGTACAAAGCAAGATTGGTCCGTCTCCTTCAGCACTTCTTGGGCATATCCCACAAGCCCGTTGTTCTCTAGAAGGCCCTGATACTCTTCCATCTGAGTGTGGAATTTGTCTACTCTAAGTTTCTTAGAGGAATCTATGGCTTTCACAACAGATGACTTCCTGTCTTCAAGAATTTCAAAGAGCTTCTGGAAATGTGCAAGCGCTTCTTCTTTAGCCCGCTCTCCATTGCACTGAAGTAAAACAAACAAGCATGACCGCAGCTGCAAGATCCAATGCAGATCTTGAAAACTCTCAGTGAAAAGAGTTCTACACCACAATTTGTTTGGGTGATGATGAAAGTATCAAAATTTAACAAAACAAGTCAGGTATCGTAAAGAAACGGTTTTAATGAACCAGAAATCTCTTAAAAACAACAAAGAACAGACAACTTTCATTTAGACTTGCTTTGTCATTTCAAAACATTGTGCCTTTCTTAAAATCCAGTAACAAATTATTTAGAGAAAACAATTTTCAATGATATAATAAAGAATTCAGTCAGGCGTGGTGGCACACACCTTTAATCCCACTATTCGGGGGGCAGAGGCAGGTGGATCTCTGGGTTCAGCGCCAGACTGGTCTACACAATGAGAGAGAGAGACAGAGAGAGACAGAGAGAGAATTCAGAGTGGAATGAAGAAATTTAATCACACACATAGAAAAACACTATTCTAGGGCATTTGGAATTCATTCCAAATTCAAGAAATTTAACACTTTCTATACTATAAATTTAAATTTAAATTACAGCCAGAGAACTTAAAAAGTTATTTTTATAAAGATATTTCAAATTGCCAGGTGTGGTACCACACAACTTTAACCCCAGCATTTGAGAGGCAGAGGCAGGTGGATCTCTGTGTGATTGAGGCCAGCCTAGTCTACATAGCAAGTTCCAGACCAACTTGAAATACAGGGGACCCCGTCAAAAATATACAGACACAAATAAACAAACAAACAAACAAATATAAAGATAGCACACTGTGGGCCAGCAAGCTGGTTTGGTGGGTAAAGCATGTGGTGTGCAAATCTGGTGACCTTAGGTCAATCCTCAGAACCCATGTAAAGGTGGAAGGAGAGAACTAAATCCAAAATTAAGGGAGGAAGGAAGGAAGGAAGGAAGGAAGGAAGGAAGGAAGGAAGGAAGGAAGGGAGATTTCAAATTAATTTAACACAGACTCAGCCACATGACTGTAGGCTACATTTGGAGCTAAACATGAGTTCTTGGTTCACTTCCTATAATTCTCCTTCCTGACTAAAAAGTTTGTGAATAACAGAAACCAAGTTCTTGTAAAATTAACACACATTATTTACATAAAAAGCATACCATAATCACATACTCTAAACATTCTTATTGTATACATCACTATTTTTCTACCTTTTATAAAATAATCCTATCTATAATGCTTTTTAAACTTTTTAAAAAATATTTAATTTAGCCGGGCGTGGTGGCACAGGCCTTTAATTCCAGCACTCGGGAGGCAGAGGCGGCAGATCTCCATGAGTTCCAGGCCAGCTGGGGCTACAAAAAAACCCTGTCTCAAAAAAAGACCAAAAAAAGTGTGTAAAGGAAAGTGAAAGTGTCCCCTATGTCCTCACTTCTACCTTGTCTCCTCCAAAGAACACCACTGCAAAGGGAGAGAACCTTCTCGTATCGTGCAATGCAGAGGTAGTCAGAAGAGGGCTTCGGATTCCCCTGGAACTGGAGTTAAGGACAGTCGTAGCCGCCAGGTAGGTGCTGGGACTCAAACCTGGGTCCTCTGCAAGAGCAGTCACTGCTCTTAACCACTGAGCCATCTCTCAAGCCCTGCCTTTTAAACATTTTAACTTGGTGTTTTTTGTCTGAAATAAGGTCTCCTTAACCCAGGCTGGCCTCACTCTTGATCCTCCTGCCCCACTCTCTCTAGTGCTGGGATTACAGGCCTCTGTCACCATCTTGGCCCAAACATTTTGACTTTCTAAAATTAAAGGGCAATATGATTTTGAAAACAAGTTAGTGAGTACTCAACAAGTGCTATTGCAGCAGACCTAGAGAAAAGTCTCTAAGAACACTCTCAGCGTTGACAGTTGAGGGCAGAGGCACACTGGGACTCCCAGTGACTTCTGGCCAGCACCCGAAAGGAATGGATTCAGGGTCCCTTTTCCACTTTTTAACCCCACCAGTCCCACTTTTGTGTACTGAATAATTTTTAAAATTTTTAAACTTTTAAAAATATATTTAATTTAGCTGGGCGTGGTGGCACACACCTTTAATCCCAACATGGGGGAGGCAGAAGCAGGCGGAACTCTTAAAATGGAGGCCAGCCAGCCTGGTCTACATACGGAGTTACAAGCCTGCTGGGGCTACAGGGAGACTGTCTCAAAAACAAAGAAAGAAATAACAGTCAAATCTTTTCCTATTTAATTATACATTTTAAAGTCATCAAGAGAAAAAACAAAAAATAATAAAAACAAAAGTAATAAGTACACATCAAAGCCTGTGAAAAATATTTGGAATTGTTAAATAACTCAGTCCTACCCACAACTATATTTTTAAAATGCTATGTTTTTATTATTTTTACATTTTATTTACTGTGTGTGTAGTGTGTGTGTGAACTTTTGAGACTGGTTCTCTCTTTCCACCACATGGGCTCCAGAGAGCAAACTGAGGCAATTAGGCTTGGCAGAAAGCACCTTTACCCAATAAGCCATCTGTGCAGCTCTGTTTTATTTTTGAGACAGGATCTTCTACAGTCCATGTAGTCCTTGAACTCAATACACAGCCAATTCTGACCCTGGCCTTGAGCTCCTGATCCTCCTGTCTCTACCTCCCAAGTTTTAGGATTACACAGGTGTGAACGGTCATGCTCAGCTTACTTTTCCTTTTTTATCCCAAGTATAATATACAAAGAGAAACAAGCACACGCAAGCATAAGATGGACTCTAAACACACACACATCCAGCACCCATTAGAACATTTGATTAAAAGCATTACTGGTATGCCATAAGGCACACTCAGCCTCTGCGGCACAGGATAACTTTCTGAATTTGAAAATCATCCTCTGGTTTCACAGTTGGAGTACTTTTTATAAATGTCATCATGTGATGGGCAGGGTCAATCTACACTGCTGTGTATAACTCTAGTGCAAATAGTCTTACTGTTTTTTGTATTCCATTGCTGATGGCGTGGCATCTGGCTTGTTCCTACTTCATGACTCTTATAACCAAGACAGGCAAGAACATTCAGACATATCTCCTCTTTTGATACAGGGCCTTACTATGTATCCCTGGCTGGCCTGGAACTCACAGAGATCTGTCTGCCTCTGCCTCCCAAATGCTAGGATTAAAGGCATGTGCCCACCCAGTCTCAGACATGTCTTTCTGTAAGCACATGCAGAGCATACACTCAGGAATATCTGGAATTTTCAATAAACCTGTTCCTATTTTCATACAGTTCATCTTTCAAAGGCAATCTGTTCACTTGTTCAAATGCAGGTTATTGTTAAAAGCTATCCTTCCCTTATGACTTTTGAAAGCTCGATATTTGTCACATAAAGTTAGTTGTTCCTTCTCTGGGTCCCAACATCATTTGATCTTTGCCACAGCACTGATTACACAGCATTTTATTCTTTGTATTTGTTTCCACAGTTCCAGAAGGGCAGGAATGAGAGCTCACACGACTTGGTATCCCCAGCTCAGAGAACATACTACACATTTTATGAGCAAATAAGCTAATGTCTAGATGAATAGATGAACAATGTACAAGCCAGTTTATGACTTACCTCTGTTTCTTTTATCAACAAGCTCAGTTCAGAAATTTGACTCTTCACCTGGCTTTCCTTACCAATAAGGAAATCAATGTCCTTTGAAAGCTTTTCCTATAGAAACATGCAGAGCAAAATGCACAGTAGATTAACAAAGACCCTACATAATTTCGTAAAATTAGGTAGTACCCATCCTTTATGATAAACAAACAGCAAAATCAGCTACAGCTATTAACAATATTTACTGGCCTTAAGCGCACAAGCCCAAGGATATATGAAAGATTAAATAAGGGTGGGTGGACAAAAGTTGGTCATACTCAGTGAAAAATTCTAAGTGCACAAGTAGCACATTTTTGTTGCTTAATTATCACTTCCAGACCTCTTGGTTTTAAGGCTTCTAAGCAAAGGGAAGGCATCAATTAACATAATACTGCCTTCCATCACATTTTGCAATTCTCTCTCTCCCTTGTCCCCTCCCTACACACACACACACACACACACACACACACACACACACACACACACACACTCATACATAAATTCCACAGGGAAAGCACTACAGATAATCTCTACTCAACCCAGTAGAGCTGTTTCATTTATTATACAAGAGTGTAAATACAGATTTGTGAATAACTTGTTTATAAAAGCTAGCTATCCCGAAAACAGCATAATTTCTCATAAAAATTACACAAAAGGTCTTGGTGAAAACTCTAGTTTGGTCTAGGAAACATTCTGCAATAAAACTGAAGTTCATTTTTAAAAAGCTAAAGCTTCCTCCTGAGCATCATGGAAGATAAAGTTACATCGGACACATGTATTCAGAGTCCAAATAAGAATGAGAACACCCAGGAAACATCTCCCAGGCTGGACCCCAGACAGGACAGGAACACCCAGGCTCCTTGTCACTGCTGAAAATCAGGAATGGAATGGGAAGGCAGGGAACCAGACAACTACTGGGCACTGGGAATTTAATAAGTCTTTCCTTTGTTTCATCTTTTTTTTTTTTTTAACCTTATCCTACCTAATAGGGAAAGAGGATATGTGCAAAAGTTCTAATAGAAGTGGCCTCCACGAGATCCATCATCGGCTCAGAGGAACAGGAGCAAGCAGACAGTGTAACACGCCCCTGCTCCGTGGGCTCTCTGCAGAGACAGGAAGGGCCTGGCAGCTAAGGAACAAGATTTCTGGGCACTAAAGACAGAATGGGTTAGGAATAAAGCTCAGTGGTAGAACACTTTCCCAGAATGTGTGAGGACCTAGATTCAATCCCTAGCACAGTAGCAATCAATCAATCAATCAAAAAACTGGACATGGTGGTATAAGCCTGTACTCCTGGCACTTGGGAGGTAGAAACAGGAGAATCAGGAATAAGGCCACCCTAAGCTATATTAAACTCTTTCAGAAAAAAAAAAAAAGAAGAAAAAGGAAAAAGAATGAGACTTCACAGAACAGTAACAGTATGAAGAGAGAAAATTTTGTGTTCTAGCATTTTACAGATACACGGGAACTAAAGCTCATGGAGTATAAGTATCACATCTTCAACAGCTGAACCAGAAAACAACTCACAGCACAGTACACTAAGCACTCTCCACAGGTGGAGGTGTTAGGGAAAGAGGAATTTACTGCTTGTTTGAATACACTGCTTGTCTGAATTTACTGCTTGAATTTACTTGTTTAAATTTACTGCTTGTAACCAATTAACTCAACTGGAGACACAGGCATCCGGAGATAGGGGCAAGTGCTACAGCCCTGGAACCTGACC
>NW_008360322.1:4093869-4094925 GCF_000622305.1 Nannospalax galili
GTCTCAAGGAAACAGGGCCCGAGTGGGGGAAGCTCCATCCTCCACCATAGGAGGAGCCATGCCAGTTCTGCTGGTCCGAATGGTTGGTGGCCCAGATGGAGTTCAGCAGTATCAATACTGGCCATTTTCCTCTAGCGATCTCTACAACTGGAGAACCCAAAATCCTCCCTTTTCTGAAGACCCTAAGTGTCTAATAGGTTTGGTAGAATCCATTATGTACACCCATTGTCCCATGTGGGATGACTGCCAGCAGCTACTTCACACCCTCTTCACAACAGAAGAGCGAGAACGCATCCAGAATGAAGCCAGGAAGAATGTCCTGGGAGAAAATGGGAGGCCCATTACCCTTCAGCCTGCCATCGATGAGGCGTTCCCCCTCACATGCCCAAATTGGGATTTTGGGATGGCAGAAGGTAGGGAGCGGCTCCGAGTCTACTGTCAGACACTTATGATCGGACTCCAGGGGGGCTGCAAGACGGCCCACTAACGTGGCTAAGGTGAAAACAATTGTTCAGGTAGAAACCGAAAGTCCAGCCGCGTATCTGGAAAGGCTATTTGATGCCTATAGGCAATACACCCCTATAAACCCAGAGGCAGAGGAACACAGATCAGCTGTAGTCCTCTCTTTTATTAACCAGGCAGCCTCCGATATCAGGAGAAAACTCCATAAGTGGGACAATCTGGGGGAGATTTCTATTAGGGAGATGCTGCAACAGGCAGAGAAGGTCTTTAATGCTAGGGAGTCTCCGGAGGACAGGGAGGAGAGGCTAAGGAAGGAGGAACAGGAGATGCAGGATAAAAATAGGAAAGAGGACAGAGAATTTCAAAGAAAAGAGAACAAGAAGCAGAGGGAGGAGATGGCCAGAATATTCTTGGCCGGAGTGAAAGGGAGCCCTGAGCAGCCTCAGAGAGCAGGACCCTGCCCATCTAAACTAGGGCGGGAACAGTGCGCCCTGTGCAAAAGATACGGGCATTGGAAGAGAGAGTGCCCACAAAGAAGAGGAAGACAAGGAGGAGGGAGCCCTATCAGGACCCTCCACCTGGGAGAAGGAAACT
>NW_008360322.1:4094980-4095351 GCF_000622305.1 Nannospalax galili
CTTAGTCCAAGGAGCTACAGGAACTAAGAGGTGCGCCTGGACCACCAACAGGAAAGTAGACTTGGGAAGGCATTAGGTTTCCCACTCCTTCCTGGTTGTGCCCGAGAGTCCCGCACCTTTGCTTGGTAGAGACTTACTCACCAAGATCGGGGCACTTATCCATTTTGAGCCTAAAGGGATAAAAGTCATAGACTCAGAAGGACAGCCCCTGCAGCCAGTACATGTGTTGTCTTTATCTCTCGCTGATGAATATCACCTATTCCCTGCGGCTCTAGAAAAGGGGAGCCAGGGAGACATGAGCTCCTGGTTGCAGGAGTTCCCTTCCACCTGGGCCGAAACCAGAGGAGTCGGCCTCGCTAAGCACCTGCCCC
>NW_008360322.1:4096080-4097170 GCF_000622305.1 Nannospalax galili
AGGATACAAGATAGCGGAAGGCTTACTTGTCCAAGCGGCTGGACCCAGTGGACTCGGGATGGCCATCTTGCCTGCCATCTTGGCAGCCATCGCCCTACTGGTAAAGGAAGCTGACAAGCTGACCTTTGGCCAGGACTTGAGAGTGACAGCACCGCATACTGTGGAGGGAATTCTCAGGCACCCGCCAGGGAAATGGATGACAAATGCCAGGCTCCCCCACTACCAAGGGCCCCTGCTGGACTCTCCTTGAATCACCTTCTCGGCCCCAGGACCCTGAATCCTGCCACTCTCCTGCCAAACCCAGACCTGTCAACCCCCATCCATGACTGTAGAGACGTTCTCTCTGAAATCATCCAGGTACGGGCAGATCTGAGAGACACGCGGCTGCCAGATAGTGAATTAGACTGGTATACAGATGGAAGTAGCTTCGTGCGGGATGGGGTTAGAAGAGCCAGGGCAGCGGTAGTGACGCACGAGGGGAAAGTCATTTGGAGTGCAGCCCTGCCCCCTGGCACCTCAGCCCAGAAGGCGGAACTTATTGCTCTCGCAGAGGCACTGGAGAGAGCAGAAGGCAGGCGAGCTAACATTTATACCGATAGCAGGTATGCCTTTGGCATTGTGCATGTTCATGGCACCATCTACCGGGAAAGAGGATTCTGGTCCGCAGAAGGAAAGGAGCTAAAGAACTTTCAGGAAGTTCAAAGACTGTTAGCAGCCATGGAAAAGCTGAGGGCGGTGGCAGTTATACATGTGCCTGGGCACCAGTCCAGAAAGACTCCTGAGGCTATTGGTAACAACTTTGCTGATGCAGAGGCCAGGAGGGTAGCTCTCTTAGACCCCATTGTGCTGGCAGCTCTAGAGGTACCCATACCTGAACTACCCACCTTACCTCCCAGACCTGACTATTCCCCACGGGACCTTGAGTGGATAAGAAAACAAGCTCCGGGAGAAAAGCCTGGGGAAGGAGGATGGAGTAGGGACCAGGAAGGTAGACTGATCTTACCAGAAGCACTAGGAAAATACATGCTCATCAACTTACACAAGTCCACCCATCTAGGCTGGAAGAAGTTGCTCAGTCTTTTTCAGAACG
>NW_008360322.1:4100539-4105302 GCF_000622305.1 Nannospalax galili
GGGTCGATCGCTCTAACCAGACCTGCGTGTCTTGGAAGGACGGTCGGCCCCAGCTAGCTGGTTTAATAAAACTCTGCTTGATTTTTGCATCTCCATACTCGTGCATTTGTTCTCCGGAAGAGACCCACCGAGTCACGGACCCTAACAGAGGTATTTCTTTAACACCATGCTGCAAGTCAGTACCAATTCTGCCCATGATGGAACAAGCGCAAGCAGCAAGTAGGTGCTGGCGCTCTTTCTTAACAACAGTGACAGAACTGAATTTGGCCATTAAAATAGATGTGAGGCTTTGTTCTAAAACATCTTAAATTAAAAGTAGGGAAGCTGAGGCTGGATGTGGTGGTGCAACACTTTGAATCCCAGCACTCAAGAGGCAGAGGCAGGCAGGTCTCTGAGAGATCAGGCCAGCCTGATCTGCATAGTGTTTAGGTCAGCTGGGGCTACAGGGAGACCCTGTCTCAAAACGGAGGCTAGGATAAGCTGACCCAGAAGTAAGGACGAGAGAACAGGTAACAATTCAGAAATATGGTCCAAGTGCATCACTCACTCTCAGTGAATTTAACACTGAGTCTCTCACCAACTCTACCCTTGATCTGAGATAGTGCCAGTCATCTCAGGGGGCCCAGGACCTGGGCAATCTATTTTGAAATACTAGAGCTGTTTAAATTATCAGTAAGTCTATTTGTTCATAAAGTCTCCCAAAACTGTAAGTACCAGTGACACTAAGCACTGACAATAGAAGAAAGACGTAGAAGACATTTCCTGCAAGTTCACCTAACAAGGGAAGAAATTTAAATAAGGACTAGTACTCTAGAAACTCAAGGCTAGCTTCTCAAGGATTCTAAAATTCTGTAGTTCTAAAATAGAGATGAGGATCTGAGCCTCCTGAAGGCAATTTCCTGCAAATTTAAGCATTCCATCACAAAGGGGCTCTTTTAGACTCAGGAAGTAAACCAACCTCTCAAGTCTCAGGAAGTTCCTAAGACAAGATTTACAAAGCCCCTCCCCAAGTTACATAAACAATTAACTCTTAAGCCACTGACCAACCTACAACCCAGGTAGGGAGCTCCAGGAATGCAGCTACCTCTGAATCATGCATGCATACTAGGAGAGAGAGAAGGGAACAACTAAATGATATGTAGCTTTAAAGATAAATCAATTCCTTTTTAAAATACTGAATAAAGGAAAAAAGAATTAAACAATAAAAATAAGCACTGCCTACTTTGCTACTTATTATCAAATTTGAAAATTTCAAGAGCCTTCTATATGGATCCTTCTTAAAATAAAGAAGTTTCTACTAATTCTATAGGTAAGAAACAAAAATCAAGGGTGGTTTTTTTTTTTTGTCTTCTTAAGACAGGGTCCAGGGTGGTCTGGAACTTACTACGTAGACCAGGCCTGCCTTGAACTCACAGAGATCCGCCTACCTCTGCCTCCTGAGTGCTGGGACCAAAGGCGTGCATGACCATGCCTAGCTAAAAATCAAGTGTCTTAAAATAGCTACACTGCATTCTTCCTCTACACATGGAGTATCAGTGAGGAGCACTGAGCTCACTGAAGTGTAATAATAAAATGGCCTTCACTCTTCTCTCACTCAGAATTCAAATCTATGAATTCTATTTAACTATGTTAAAGCCCTGCAGCCTTTAACATATACTCAGAAACACGAACAATCTTGTGTTAGAGAATATTAAATGATACTTTGTACAGTTAACTCCTTTCAGTGAAAAAGACCACATTACAAACCATAATTTTATAAATACAAACTTAAAAGTCATGAAGTTATAAGGTATCAAAATCTACTTACAAAATAACAAGTCATACCTTTAAGGTTTTGTAGGCACTGCTCATGGTGGTTACCCGGTGATTGGAATGATTCCCACCCAACTTACAGAGGTGGCAAACTGGCCTCCTGCACAGTTCACAGTACATGTTGATTCTCTCTGTCTCATGTTCTGGGCACATTAAAATCTGTTGAGTGAAAAATAGGTGTACAGCTAAGAACCTAGGTTTTAGTAATCTAATAAATCCCAAAAGACAAAAATTTACTTTATAAAAGAACAAAGCCATATAAAATATAAAAAGTACTTGACATGTCAATGAAAATTCTCTAGTTAGAACAGAATTGCTATTTTTAAATTTGAGGGTTCAAATGGTTAACACACAGATGTTACTTCTTCTAAACCTGGATATTTCATTCCCATCAGACTCAAGTGGAATGAATGCTTAACCAAGCTAGAAAGGCCTTCTGAGCAAACGGACTAGGCACTTCCTAATGACCGTGGTGAGGATTTCTGTAAGGCCTAAGAAAACCTTAAGAGAACCTGTGGCCAGACTGTCCCTGTGAGAAGTCTGTTGCTAAGAAGGCCTCAGAACACTTTGTGATATAAGCTTCCAAGATGCTAGCTTCAAACAAATCACAAACCCACCAAAGAGCAGTGTTTCCTGACTTAAGAAAAGCTCCATATTTCTATCTATTCTATGACCTATCATCATAGGCACACTTGAAATTTGTGTAAAATAACTGTTTCCATTTGGAAGCAATTTAGGTATTTGTTAGTAAATTAATGAAATAAATTTGTTCATGATTTCAAGAGACTGGCTTTCAGGCAACTGTAACTGGTCTGATAACTTACTGATAATTCAAAATAGAAAAAAAAAAAAAGAAAAAAAGGAGTCCAATAGGAAAAGTCCTAACACCAATCAAACTACAGGGGAGAGGAAAAGAACTGGAAAAAAACTTAAAAATTTTTCAGAATGCTTAATTCCTAATTCTCAAAACCATAGTATTTTTTTGTTGAGCTTTGTTTGTTTATATCCCTATGGCCCTAGCTGGCCTTGAACTCACTATGTAGACCAGGGTGGCCTTTATCTCACAGAGCTCCACCTGCCTCTTTGCCTCCCAGATGCTGGGATTAAAGGCATGTGCCACCACACTCAGCTATAATTATTTTATATATTTTTGGGGGGGGGTGTCTTTTTGAGACAGGGTGTCCCTGTAGCCCCAGCTGTCCTGGAACTCACTATGTAGACCAGGCTGGCCTTGAACTCACAGAGATCTGCCAGCCTCTGTCTCCCAAGTGCTGGGATTAAAGGCGTTATTATTATATTTTTTTAAGCAGGAAAACTTTGGTTTTCTATAAGAAATGACACAAAGAATCATAGGCAAATATTCTCTAGTATAAAGAACTTTTAATAGTTTTGCTATACTGAATAACAAATGTCTTGAAGGAAAAAAAAACCCTTTTCTCAATACAATCTATTTCTATATTCCTTTGGTTTACCCAACAATCTTTTATTATATTTGTAAATAAAAAGCTCATGACTAATTGATCCTCCAAATTCCACGAAATACTTATAAAAACCAAAACCTGATATAACTCATTTAGCAATTAGAGCCCTTTGGTGACAGAACTGTATTAATGTTATTAATCTTTTAAACAAAACATTACAATATCAATTTAAAGTCATATATTTTTAAAAATCAAATACTTTGAGCATTTAAAGTGAGATGAACATCATAATAGGGAATTAAAAGCTGGCTGATAAATCTGTTACCAGATCGACATGATTTCAAGAAAATGGTCATTCCGAATGTGGAGGCAGAGTATCATTTAATCTTCCAGACCTGTAGAATTCACTACTGTGTAAGAAATTCTCAGTGAGTGGTTCAAAACAATTTTTAGATTTTTATTTAAATTACGTGTATGGGGACTGAAGACATGGCTTAGAAGTTAAGAGCACCCACATGGTGGCTAGCAACCATCTGTAACTCCAGTTCTAGGGAGATCTGATGCCCTCTTCTGACCTCTGTGGGCACTGCATGACACAGGTGCACTTACACACATGCAGGCAATACACTCATACACATAAAAAGAATGTTTTCACTGGGCATGGTGGTAGTTCATGCCTTTAATCCCAGAATTTAGGAGGCAGAGACAGGTGGACTTCAGAATTTGAGGCCAGTCTGGTCTGCATAGTGAGTTCAAGCCAGCCAGGCTACACAGTAAGACCTTATAAGCTCAGGGAAAGAAAAAGAATGATAGGTTTTCATAGTCACACAAGTTACTAAGTTGTATAGAACAACTACTTTAAAAGAATGCATTATATATATACTTTTTAAATTTTACAAATCAGAAAATCCTGAAGATACTAAAAATCATTTTACTTGTCACAGAACATGAAGTTCTTAAGAACATTATTAAACAAATTACCCAGAGTATTTAAGAAATGTAAATTATACCTGAGTTTATATTTCAAGTATGTTCTAAGCTTTGAAGTGTCAGGCTGTAATCACACTTTACTCGTTGTACAATTTTAGCTAACTAAAAACATCACAAAAATAGGTTATCCAACTCTTTTAGGCAAATGCAATTTTATCACACAGAAGCAAAAAATCTTTAATCTTTCAATCTTTGAAAGATCACTTTCCCTACTACTCAGAATTAGCAATATAATTCATTACTATCAATATGAACATTCACTAATTATAAAGTATTACTCTATTATAGTAAGACGAATTAATTTTGCCTTCTAAGCTGTAGGAGATGATTAGGTCCATGATAATTCAGGCTTGAATTCATATACCTGCTTTTAAAGTTATTTCCTGGGCTGGAGAGATGGCTCAGCGGCTAAGAGCACTGGTTGCTCTTACAGAAAACCCAGCACCCACATGGCAGCTAACAACCATCTATAACTCCCTTTACAGGGGATCTGACACCCATTTCTGGCTTCAGCGGGCACTTCATGATACAGATGGAATA